>NC_052170.1:15896768-16196768 GCF_902713615.1 Scyliorhinus canicula
GTTACTGGGGACGATGAGAGCAGTCTGCACAGGGCAGGAATCGAGCCTGAGGCCTTCCAGCCTGTATGGACAGAGCAAAGCACGAGGCCCTACATTGCCCTCTTAAAGTATATTTGGGGTTTAGCGCGCGGCAAGAAAGATCCTCGAGGATGTTTCCAGCAGGCATGAGGGGACTTCAGTTACATGGATAGATTGGAGAAGTCAGGCCTAGTGACCATTGGACGAGAGGAGGCCGGGACGGTGGCTTTCAAAATCATCAGGGGTCAGGGTAGAGTAGATAGGGAGAAACTGCTCCCTGCTCGGGCAGCCAGTGAAGGTGCATGATGGGCTAAATGGCCTCCTCTTGCATCGAATCTGCAAACAAAATCATTCGAGTCTGCAGTCAAGTGTTGTGATGTACTGTCATTAAATTTCTTGAAGGCCCATGTTAAAGTGTCACATCAAAGGTTAATGCAGAAAATAAAAGTTCAATTTATATGGGAGGTAACATATTGGCACAGATTGACGATTAGCTGGCTAACTGGAAGCCGAGAGTAGGCATAAATGGGTCTTTTCTGGTATGGCAAGTGTAATAACCTCCAATTAGCATTACTGGTTGGCCAATTGGAGTATGAGCTCCCTCAATGATAGCGCATTGAGGGGGCCCATATAAGCACCTGTGATCCAGTCTTAAATTGACTGGAATGCTAGCAGCACTGTTGGAGCTGCTCTTGTATATAGTTATTGGCAATAAATATTGGTGTGGTGACGGGACTCCTGTGGATTATTACAGCAAGATATAAAGAACAGTGGGCCACAAGAATCAATGCCAGAACCTCAACTTTACAATTTATAAATGACTTGAATGAAGGGATTAAAAGGATGGTTGCCAAATTTGCTGACAGATAGATAGGAAGGTAAGCTGCGAAGAGAACATAAGGAGGCTACAAAAAGATATAGTTGGATAAATGAGTGGGCAAAGATATGGCAATGTGGGAAAACGTGAAATTGGCCATTTTGGCAGGAAAAATATAAAGGAAGCATATTAGCTATATGGTGAGAATCACAAGGCACTGAAATACAGGGATTTGGGTGCATGAATTACAAAAGGCTAGTATGCAGGTACAGCAAGTAATTGGCAAATATAATGTCATCGTTTATTGTGAGAGGAATTTAAATCAAAATTAAGGAAGTTATGCTCACAGCTGTACAAGGCACTGCTGGGACCACATTTGGAGTACTGTGTACAGAATTAGTCACCTTATTTAAGGAAGGATGTAAATGTGTTGGAAGCAGTTCAGAGCGGGTTTATCTGACTATTAGCTGCAATGGATGGGTTGTCTTATGAAGAAAAGTAGGGCAGGCTAGACTTGTATCTCTGGCGTTCAGAAAAGAAAGTGGTGACTTGATTGAAACATTGAAACATTGAAGATCCTAAGGCTCTTGACAGGATCGATATGGAGAGGATGTTTCCTCTTGTGGGAGAATTTAGAACTAGGGGTCCCTGTTTAAAAATCAGTGGTCACCCATTTAAAACAGAGATAAGACAAAATATTTTCACTCAAAGGGTTGAGTGACTTTTGAACTCTCTTCCTGAAAAGATGGTGGAAGCAGAGTCTTTGATTATTTTTAAGATGGATAGATTCATAGTAAACAAGGGTGTGATAGGTTATTGGGGGTAGGCAGGATGAAGATTTGAGGTTACTATCTGGTCAGCCATGATCTTATTAAATGGTGGAACAGGCTCGAGGGGCCTTGAATATGGACTCTTGGTTCATATTCAAGGCTCTTTTGATCTACAAGGGACTCGAGGGATATTGTTGGGTGGAGGAGGGCGGGCAGGAAAGTGGAGTTAAAGCAACGATCAGATGGTCCGTGATCTTGTAAATGGGGTTGAAGGTACAAAAGCCAATCCGTCTACTCTTGCTCTTATTTGTTATGTTCCAAGATCACATCCAAGATGCTACAACTATCTCTGTTGACAGAAAGAAAGCTAAAAAAGATTTGAGAGATCTTCATATAATGGGTTTCCAGAGAGCTTGTACAGGAAAAGTAGATTCTGTGACTGAGCATGTCTTTGACAAGGGATCATCAATTTAAAATGGGCACAGTGAGAAGTCGTCCAACACCAGGCCAAAGTCCGACAGGCCCAGCCGGAATGACTAGCTTTCGGAGCGAAAGGAGCTGCTCTCCGAAAGCTAGTGATTCCAAACAAACCTGTCGGACCCCAACCCACAGCTGGAAGACCTCTCACTGTGCCTACCCCAGTCCAAAGCTGGCATCTCCAATTTAAAGTGATCACAGAATAACTATGGAGTTATAGAAGTGTGGAATATATTGACACAGGGAGTGATTGATGAACAGGTCATTGTCTTGTTTATGAAAAACTGGATAAATATTTCACGCAGAAGAAAAAACAGACAGCATGAGAGAAGACAGTGGGATGAGTTTTCAATTGTTCTGGGAAAGCTTGCACAGAGTGAGCTGAATTGACTGCTTTCTGCGCAAAAAGCTCATATGGGGCAGCACGGTAGCATTGTGGACAGCACAATTGCTTCACAGCTCCAGGGTCCCAGGTTCGATTCCGGCTTGGGTCACCGTCTGTGCGGAGTCTGCACATCCTCCCCGTGTGTGTGCGTGGGTTTCCTCTGGGTGGATTGGCCATGATAAATTGCCCTTAGTGTCCAAAATTGCTCTTAGTGTTGGGTGGGGTTACTGGGTTATGGGGATAGGGTGGAGGTGTTGACCTTGGGTAGGGTGCTCTTTCCAAGAGCTGGTGCAGACTCGATTGGCCGAATGGCCTCCTTCTGCACTGTAAATTCTATGATAATCTATGGTTCAATTTTTCTGCTGCTAAAGCAAAGTAGCTCCCGAAAGATGTGCTGTTCGGTAATTTGAACATTTCTGAATTCTCCCACTGTGTACCCAAACAGGGACGGGAATGTGGCGACCAGGGGATTTTCCCAGTAACTTCATTGCAGTGTTAATGTAAGCCTACTTACGACAATAAAGATGATTGTATTATTATTATAGTGACCCTGAATATTACAAACAATTGCTGCTAAATAAAAATAGGCATCAACTTGGAATATTGGACTATTCTATATGTTTTCATATGGAATTTATGCTATATCTGAAATGCAAGTAACTCTTAATTTTGGGGGAACGAGGATTGTCATCTCTGACAGATCATAATTTTTATTCTGACTGCAACAGAATAAGTCAGCACATTCTGCCCCTTTCTCACTTGTAAACCAGCATGTGTGGCACCGCATAGTAGCATAGATCTAGATCCAAAATCAAGGTGCCTACGTGATTTCAGTATGAAGTGTTGTGAAACAGGCCGTTCAGCCCAACATATCTCTGCTGGTGCGGCTGACAGTGCAGGGGAGTTCTCCCCTGGTGCCCTGACCAATATTTGTCAATGAGCATCATCATACAAAAACACATTATCCGGTCGTTAAAATATTGCTACGTGTGGGATCTTGCTGTGCGCACATTGGCAGCTGTGGTGCCCACATTACGACAGTGCTTCTGCCTCCAGCTGCTTGTAAAAGACGTTAATCGTGAGCAGCTCTATATAAATACCCATCTTTTTTATCTTTACCACATGGCTTTCCTTCCACCCTCTGCACCTCACCCGTCAACAACTCGCAAAGTGTTACCGCATGTCACACTGGAACTTTTGCAACAGACCCGGAGGAGTTGAAACACCGGGCTTCCGGATATTTATAAAGGAAACTTAGAACAGCTGCATCTTAACCACAAGCTTTGTGGCCTCTTATCGATGCTTTGACCCCGTGACCAGTTTATGTGCAACCTTTTGGTCAGAGTTTTACTGGGAATCTACACAGCTCGCACAGCTCATACGCAGACATGGACCCGAATTCCCCCCTCGTCGGGGAAGTGCGGTCGGCGGGACCAGATGCGGCCGCATTGGCCGCTTCCGCCCGCGAGTGTCCAAAAGGCACACTTTCACGCTGGCTGGCCAACTTAGGGTTAGCCACCGCAAAATCCTATTGGGGAAGGGACAGCAGGGGTGTGGTGGGCGCCGGGGTCAATGGGAGATTTAACGACGGCTGCGGCTGAATGCGGAAGAGATCCAGGAGCTGGAGGACGCACAGGGAGCTGAGCAAGACGGATACGGTGAAGTCAGCATCACCCGGTCCAGACAGCAGGCGGGTGGGCGTTGCAGATGGGCATTCTGCCCCCCTCCCCCCCCCCCCCCCCCCCCCCCCCCCCCCCCAGCTTTTGAGTAGGGGTGGGGTGGGGTTTGTATATTCAGGCCACGCAAAAAGGGCCGCCCCAGAAAATGGAGAACGCCAGGGTGGAGGTGGTAACGTGGGCATGAGGTCGTGTGCCTCACCTCGATACAGTGCCAAGAAAGGTTCAATGACCTTCTGCGCTTGGCAAGGGTGAGAATCGAGTTGGCCCTTTGCCGCACTCGGGGCGCAGGAAGCAGAGTAACAGAAGGCTCAGATACCTGCGCATATTAACAATGGAACCTCAGGACCATCGAAGGGTCAGACCATTGAAAGCAGTTTCATGGACGTCCCCTGACCTCCAGTGCGGTTCTTAGGCCTGGAATGATCCGAATGCAAAGTAATTGAGGGCCACTGCCATCTTCGGAGCCACTGGCATTGGGTGTCACCCACACAGTTGGAGGTGATCTCCAGCCCACTCATGTGGCATAATGACTACACTCCTAGATAGGCAGAGCCTCCTGCTGTGGCATTGAATCTGGTACATCTTGAGGTAGCTGGATTGTTGTTGTATAATCTAGTCGCAGGAGAAGTAGCGCCTTCTGTGGTGCCGCACATCTTTGATCTCCCTGCTGGATTTGCGCATGCCCCTTTCGGCTGGCACATGTTAAATTGCAGTTGATTGCCCTCATAATTGCCTTAACCGGCTGATCAATTGTCAGCGGGAATACATCTAACTCCAGCCCCCGCCCACCGACCAAAATATTTTGTGATTGCGCAATGACCTCAGGGCTCGCGCCTGAAAATAAGGCATAAAAGTTCTGGTTGCGGGCAGAGAGCTGATTTCTCTCTGTGAGATACTCACAAGGGCAGAATCAGACGCTCACTTCCATGGACACACACCCACCAACATACACCGACGCAGACCCACACAGACAGGCACACATACAAACACATAGGCATAAACCCACCAACTTACACCGACGCAGACCCACACAGCCAGGCACACATACAAACACATAGGCACAAACCCACCAACATACACCGACGCAGACCCACACAGCCAGGCACACGCACAAACACATGGGCACAAACCCACCAACATACACCGACGCAGACCCACACAGACAGGCACACGCACAAACACATGGGCACAAACCCACCAACATACACCGACGCAGACCCACACAGACAGGCACACGCACAAATACATGGGCACAAACCCACACAAACACACCAACACAGACCCACACAGCCAGGCACACGCACAAACACATGGGCACAAACCCACACGGACACACCTCTATATGGATACACAACTAGACCTGGATGACAGTGAGCCCTCTATACCAAAATCCCTCCATACCCGGGATCAAACCCGTGAACTTTCTCTGGACTGCTTCCAGTATCGGTATATCTTTCCTTGGGCAAGGGGCCAAAGCTGTTCACAGTATTGCGGGTGCGATCTAACCGGTGCTGGAGCAAGGTTTCCCTATCCATTGCCCTCAACCTGCCGTCTCCCTGACTGTGGTGTCCTGCCACTAAATTGCTGCTCCTGTCATTGGTCAGGCAAGGTGACCTGGTGTCGGACGAGGGGGAGTTTTTTTCGGTAATCATGGCTCTTACCATAGAATCATAGAATTTACAGTGCAGAAGGAGGCCATTCAGCCCATCGGCCCTTGGAAAGAGCACCCCACCCAAGCCCCACACCTCCAGCCTATCCCCGTAACCCAGTAACTCCACCCAACCTTTTTGGACACTAAGGGCAATTTAGAACAGCCAATCCACCTAACCTGCACACCTTTGGACTGTGGGAGGAAACCGGAGCACCCGGAGGAAACCCACGCAGACACGGGGAGAACGTGCAGACTCCGCACAGACAGTGACCCAAGCCGGGAATCGAACCTGGGACCCTGGAACTGTGAAGCTACTGTGCTAACCAATATGCTACTGTGCTGCCCTGTGCTACCGTGCTGGCCAAGCTTATAGATCTTATGATCTATACAGGTCTCGAACTACAACCGTAGACTCGCCTTGGGGCACATGCTTCAAGGGGCCAATCGCAATGCACCCCAGAGACGCAGAGGCAGATATGAAGAGATCCCAGTGCTCTTGTGCATCACTGATGATATAACAAAGGTTTGAGGGTTGCCAATGATCTACTCTGAGTGTTTTAATTTCCAAAAATTACAAATACCAGTTTCGACCAGTTGGGCCAAATGGTCTGCTTCTGTGCTGTTCAGCCAATGGAAAGGTTTGCAGCCAACAATGCCATTGCTTCACTAATTGCTAACACCTCGCTTCCACAAAGAGGAAATAAATCAAGTAACTATCTGTATATTCATTGTGAGTTGTTTATTTCCTGCAACCACACCCAATTCTTAACCACTTTTCTTTTCTGCAAATATGCTATCTCACTATTTCATCTCTACCTTCGGAACTTCGGTCTAGCCTTCCTCCGACATTGCAAATTCATCACCCTCCATGTCTGACACCTTCATTCCCACTGGCCTCAGCCGAGGCCCATCAAATCCTCGACCCCTTCAACTTGTTCCTCACCCTCCCAAGCTGTGTGCACAGGGCAGAGAATTGCAGGAGTACTTGGAGGGCTGTGGAACTGGAGGTGGTCGCGGAGATAGGGAGGGTCACCCCACTTCCCTCATTTAGATCATCGCTCCTTTGCTCTCCATTCGACTATGATGTCCGCGCAGCACTTCATTGGGGTGATTCCACGCTCTTAACCAGAGAATTCGGTGAGCGCCGCTGCCTCACGGTGCCAGGGACCCGGGTTCGATCCCAGCCTTGGGTGTCTGCCTGTGTGGAGTTTGCGCGTTCTCCCCGTGTCTGCATGGGTGCTCCGGTTTCCGCCAAAGATGTGCCGGTTAGGCGGGGATAGAGGGCAGGGGAGCGGTTCGGGAACTCTTTCAGAGGGTGTGCACACTTGATGGGCTGAATGGCCCCCTTCTGCACTGTAGGAATATTATTCTTATTCTGATCTGAATTGAGGGTGGTTCAGGGATGGCGGTACAGAACAGTGACTCCAAGGGTCCCGAGTGCAACTATCCCTCATGAACCTCAATTAGAAAAAGTATAAGTAGAACTCACAGGACTGCAGAGTAAGTCCAGTTTCTTTCCTGCAAGTCTTCCCAATTAGATTACAGTCAACATGACAGAATGCTCAAAGGAAAACAACACATTTATTCCAATAGTTAAGCGCACAATTTGGTTGTTAACTTACCGAGAAACGGCAAACGCCAGCTGCATTCCATCTTTGTGACTCCAGTTCCTCTGCCGAGTGAGGCAACGGCTTGTCAGATCAGCGAGGACTGCAGCTATCTGCAGAGTATTAGCATTAGTATTCTTTTGTAACAGCGCTGTAAATATTGAGTCACGTCAAGAATAAACATTCCTGGTCTCTCCATTAGCCAGATTGTATTCCCCCCCACCTCGCCTCGTCCGACCCGAAGGACAAACACCAAGACTATAAATCACCTTAAGGAACACGGGAATTGTTCAGAACCTGCCGCGACAGTAGAAAACTAAACATAAAAGGATGAGAAACAGTTAAATGACTTTAAACCGCCAACCCCCACCCCCTCCCCTCCTTAGACATTTCCAGAAAGAAGGCATTGGTTCTAACATTGAGCAAAGAGTTTTGCTGCAAACAGATCTTTTACATGAGCAATTGTTCAACTTCACGTATCGCCCAGCTTCTGCCGCGGTAACAATGGGATGTGACTCACCTCTGCATGTGCCTGCGGCTAACCTTCATCGTCGCCTTCAAGATTAAACCCAAGGAACACTTTCAAAGCCAGCAAAGATGCTGGGATGCCTCCTACTATCCTGCGTTGATCTACCAGCAATGTTCAAAAAGAATAGATCTGTATTGAGAAGAGTTACCTCGTCATCTTCGTCCTCCCCACCCACCCCCCGCCAAGTTGCTACACGTCCCCACGGATAGCTCCAAAGTTCAGTCAACGCCGTGACGTGGGGATAATGGGTGGGGTGAGCAGGCTTGTTGTTTTGTAAGCGCCAATAAATCATTTAACCACATCCATTCTCAGAATTTCCCCAGCTAGCTGCCTCACCAGCTAGGACGGTTTGTAGACAGTAAATTGTGGTGTGGGCCGCCACGCCCATGCTCGAAGTGGCGATGGAAAACGGATTGCCTGCCCGTGTGATGACCTAAAAGTCGCAGAGGCAGAGTGTGGCGAATGTAACTTAGTAATTCACACTGTATTTACCAATACCATTGTAAGCGCAGTAGCGTTATCCGACCACTAGGGGGAGTAGCTCTGGGAATGCTCAGGAGTTTGTACGGGGCTCCACCCTTGGCTCCGCCCACGGCTCCTCCCCCTGGACTGCTGTATAAATACCCTTGTCCAGAGCCAGCCTGCCAGTTCATCGAGAGTTCAATGGGTAACAGGCTGGCTCTGTAGTAAGTAGATTAAAACCACTGTTCATATCTTAAAGCACGTGTGTAGTGAATTGATGGTTCCATCACAGAATAAATATTCCACGCAATGGCGTAGATAATCCCCTCAACTGACTGGCGGCGGGCAGGGCGGCAATCCAACCAAAACAATGTGAGTGCAGGGTTGCATCGGGATGCGTGTCTAACGCCATCACACGCTGTTTTACACACCCCTAGGTTCAGCGGCACCCGCACAAGACACATAGGACGCGGTTCACCAAATTTGGAGCAAAGCTCCATCGCGAGTAAGTTTAGCCGCGTGTTAGCGCCGAGAAACATATTGCGACTTGTGGTGTATAAGGGGCCTGAGTGGAGAACGCACAGCCTGGGCCGCACATTGCCCAGTTTTGTACACTAAGCTCCGCTCGCTGTGTAGCGAGACATTGGGATCTTTAAATGGCATCCCAATCTCCCAAAGCAATCCCCTCGCAGCCCAAACGCACGATAGGATGATCCCCATCCCCTTCCCGCAGCCCCCTCCAACACCTAGGCTGGCAATGCCAGGCCCGACCGACACAAAATGTACCAGCTTGGCACCTTGGCAGTGCCAACCTAGCACCTGGTAGTGGCCCTGCCAGTGCCACTTGGGCACCTTGGCAGTACCAGGCTGGCACCCAGGTGGCACTGCCAAGGTGCTCAGGTGGCACCAGCAGGGCTAAGGCACCACTCTGCCCAAAGGGGCAGTTGGTGGCCTCCAATCTGCTGGGAGACCCCCACAAGTGGCATTTTGTCCGGTCCCCATTTGCGGAGACCTGTACCACACGGTGCCCACCTGAAATCTCCGACTCGAAGGGGGTCAGGTACCTTGGGCATCTGCACATTAAAGTGAGACTAACTGTCTCACTTTAACATGCAGATTTGCCAAAAAGATCCCACCCACAATGGGCAGGATTTACATTGCAACATCTCACGAGATCCCGTTAGATTCCCGAGAGGTGCGACGAGCCGGGTCGATCCCGGCAGCGGGGTCTCCCAGCTTTTATTGATCACGCTACGAATTGTTACAGAGCAGGAGGAGACCATTCAGCCCATCATGTTTCACTACTTATGTGCCAAACATCATAAGCATCAAGTAACAGAGCAAAGCAATTCCACAACCAATGGAACAGGTCTAAGCTCTGCAGGTCTGTCTAATCCAGTTGTAAAAGGTGGACAATTAAATGACTCCCTGGAGGAGGAGGCTCCACAAATATCCCCGCCCTCAATAATGGAGGTGCCAGCACAGCAATACAGAAGATAAGGCTGAAGCATACGGAAAAATCTTCAGACAGATGTATTGAGTGGATGATGTATCTCCATCTCCTCCAGAGGCCCTCAATCAGTCTTCAGCCAATTCGATTCGCTCTACGTGATATCAAGAAACGGCTGAAGGCACTGGACATCGCAAAGGCTATGGGTCCTGACAATATTCCGACAAACTACTGACGACTTGTGCGCCGAAACTTGCCATGCCCCGAGACAAGCTGTTCCCTTACAACTACAACACTGATATCTACTCGGCAATACGTAAAATTATCCAGGTATGTCTTGTACACAAAAAGCAGGGCAAATCTTACCTGATCAATTACCACCTGATCAGTCTGCTCTTGTTCATCAGCAAAGTGATGGAAGGGATCATCAATAGAGCTATCAAGCAGCTTATCCCTCAGCAAGGTGTGCGGTGGGCATGGTACGTCAGACCTGGAAGCTGTGAAGCTCAATGGGATAAAAGAGCAGCGGAGGTACAGGATGAAAGAGGGCGAGGACAGCAGCAGAGGTAGAGGAATAAAGAGCGCAAGGAGAGCGATGGAGACACAGGGTAAAAGAGCGTAAGGAAAGCGGCGGGGACACAGGGTAAAAGAGCGTAAGGAAAGCGGCGGGGACACAGGGTAAAAGAGCGCGAGGAGAGTGACGGAGACACAGGGTAAAAGAGCACGAGGAGAGTGACGGAGACACAGGGTAAAAGAGTGCGAGGAGAGTGATGGAGACACGGTAAAAGAGCGCGAGGAGAGTGACGGAGACACAGGGTAAAAGAGTGCGAGGAGAGTGACGGAGACACAGGGTAAAAGAGCGCGAGGAGAGTGACGGAGACACAGGGTAAAAGAGCGCGAGGAGAGCGACGGAGACACAGGGTAAAAGAGCGCGAGGAGAGTGACGGGGACACAGGGTAAAAGAGCGCGAGGAGAGTGACGGAGACACAGGGTAAAAGCGCGAGGAGAGTGACGGAGACACAGGGTAAAAGAGCGCGAGGAGAGTGACGGAGACACAGGGTAAAAGAGCGCGAGGAGAGCGACGGAGACACAGGGTAAAAGAGCGCGAGGAGAGCGACGGAGACACAGGGTAAAAGAGCGCGAGGAGAGTGACGGAGACACAGGGTAAAAGAGCGCGAGGAGAGTGACGGAGACACAGGGTAAAAGAGCGCAAGGAGAGTGACGGAGACACAGGGTAAAAGAGCGCGAGGAGAGTGACGGAGACACAGGGTAAAAGAGCGCGAGGAGAGTGACGGAGACACAGGGTAAAAGAGTGCGAGGAGAGCGACGGAGACACAGGGTAAAAGAGCGCAAGGAGAGTGACGGAGACACAGGGTAAAAGAGCGCGAGGAGAGTGACGGAGACACAGGGTAAAAGAGCGCAAGGAGAGTGACGGAGACACAGGGTAAAAGAGCGCAAGGAGAGTGACGGAGACACAGGGTAAAAGAGCGCGAGGAGAGTGACGGAGACACAGGGTAAAAGAGCGCAAGGAGAGTGACGGAGACACAGTATAAAAGAGCGCAAGGAGAGTGACGGAGACACAGGGTAAAAGAGCGCGAGGAGAGTGACGGAGACACAGGGTAAAAGAGCGCAAGGAGAGTGACGGAGACACAGGGTAAAAGAGCGCAAGGAGAGTGACGGAGACACAGGGTAAAAGAGCGCGAGGAGAGTGACGGAGACACAGGGTAAAAGAGCGCAAGGAGAGTGACGGAGACACAGGGTAAAAGAGCGCAAGGAGAGTGACGGAGACACAGTATAAAAGAGCGCAAGGAGAGTGACGGAGACACAGGGTAAAAGAGCGCGAGGAGAGTGACGGAGACACAGGGTAAAAGAGCGCGAGGAGAGTGACGGAGACACAGGGTAAAAGAGTGTAAGGAAAGCGATGGAGACACAGGGTAAAAGAGTGTAAGGAAAGCGATGGAGACACAGGGTGAAGAGATCGGTGGAAACACAGGGTGAAGAAGCACGAGGAGAGCGGTGGAGACACAGGGTGAAGAGAGCGTAAGGAAAGCGGCGGGGACACAGTATAAAAGAGCGCAAGGAGAGTGACGGAGACACAGGGTAAAGAGAGCGGTGGAAACACAGGGTGAAGAAGCACGAGGAGAGTGACGGAGACACAGGGTAAAGAGAGCGCAAGGAGAGCGATGGAGACACAGGGTGAAGAAGCACGAGGAGAGCGGTGGAAACACAGGGTGAAGAAGCACGAGGAGAGCGGTGGAAACACAGGGTGAAGAAGCACGAGGAGAGCGGTGGAAACACAGGGTGAAGAAGCACGAGGAGAGCGGTGGAAACACAGGGTGAAGAAGCACGAGGAGAGCGACGGAGACACAGGGTAAAGAAGCACGAGGAGAGCGATGGAAACACAGGGTGAAGAAGCACGAGGAGAGCGGTGGAAACACAGGGTGAAGAAGCACGAGGAGAGCGATGGAAACACAGGGTGAAGAAGCACGAGGAGAGCGATGGAAACACAGGGTGAAGAAGCACGAGGAGAGCGGTGGAAACACAGGGTGAAGAAGCACGAGGAGAGCGATGGAAACACAGGGTGAAGAAGCACGAGGAGAGCGATGGAAACACAGGGTGAAGAGAGCGGTGGAAACACAGGGTGAAGAAGCACGAGGAGAGTGACGGAGACACAGGGTGAAGAAGCACGAGGAGAGCGATGGAAACACAGGGTGAAGAGAGCGGTGGAAACACAGGGTGAAAAAGCACAAGAAAAATTAAAACCACCGTGTATGGGAGTGCGGCTTCAAAGAGGCTTCACAGGAAAGTGGTGAGCTGATTGGCTGGTGCGAAATCCACATTTGGGGACTAATATTAAGTAGCAGTACATTTCGAAAATCGTATTTAATTCAGGGACGATCTAAGAACAATCGTTTAAATATAGAGGAAACCTAATGAACTAAACTAGTGACACAGTGCAGGAGCTGGTGGGTCCTATTGCGAGCCACGTTGACCACATGTGCAGAAAGTGTTTGAAGCTTGAGGAACTTCAGTTCAGAGTTAATGAGCTGGAGCCCGAGCTTCGGGCACTGCGGTACACCTGAGAGGGAGAGAGTTACCTGGACGCTGTGTTTCAGACAGTGACATACCACAATACCAGGTTAAATACCACAAAATTGGGCAGTGGCCAGGGACAGGAGCGTGTCACTGCACGTGAGGCAGATAGAGTTCCCCTGAATTTAGCATAGGAGGAGCCTCAGCTATTGACGTCCTCTGACAGGTACGAGGCATGTGCTCGCTGTGTGTACAAAGGAAAAGGCAACAGGGAGAATGAACAAGCTGACCACTGCACATGGTGCAGGCGGCCATTCAAGTGAGTGGGGGGGGGGGGAGCATAAGGATTAGTGGTAGTGCCTGGGGATTAGCACAGTGGTTAGCACTGTTGCTTCACAGTTCTTGGTATCCGAGTTCGATTCCAAGCTTCGGTCACCGTTCTCCTCGTGTCCGGGTGGGTTTCCTCCAGGCGCTCCGGTTTCTTCCCACGAGTCCCGAAAGACGTGCTGTCAGGTGAATTGGACATTCTGAATTCTCCCTCCGTGTACTCGAAGAGGCGCTGGAATGTGGCGACTGGGGGATTTCCACAGTAACTTCATTGCAGTGTTAATGTAAGCCTACCAATAAAGATTATTGTTATTAATATTATTCTATTGTGATGGGAATAGATGGCGTACTTTGTGAACAGGATGTAGAGTCGCGTTTGGTGTGTTGCCTACCTGGTGCCAGGGTGAGGGACATCTCAAACCAGGTTGACAGGATTTTGGACAGCGTGATGAGCGTAGGAATTTCAGATATATTGGGCTGAATTCCCCATCCCGGGATATCCGGAATGCGTTCCTCATTGGGACGGAGAATCGGGCGTCAGGGCAAAATGGGGATTGGCATCGAGCGTCGACCCGAACGTGTAGCTCCGACCCCCCTCTGGCGGCGTAAGTGTTCCACGCTGCACCCAGGCAGAGGGTTGTAAATAAATGCAATTGGGTTGTAATGACCCATTTGCCTCTATTTAGCCGTCCCAGTGCCCGACGCTCCGTCTTCCCGTGATTCTCCGGTCCTCGCGGACGGGAGTCACGTGGGCGAGGTTCACTTGTGGTCTCTATAACCGTGGCCCTGACGTGGTGAACCCTGTTATGGGCCGAGGGGCAAACAGTCGGGTTTCACCACTTAGGCTATTGAAGCGTGAAAGGATATGAATGGTTTTTCCAAGCTGTCAATCACAGACCACTGCTGGAAAGCTATGAATGGCTTACAGATAGTGGATCTGTGGGAACCAGAGGCCGACAGCTACTCTCCCGCCAGGAATGGACACATGGAGCTGCAAGGTAGGTATTACAGCGATATTGCTTCCTACTGTCCAATTTCTGGGTGGGGGCAGGGGCTGTGATTGGGGTGACGGGACACTTTGTGTGGGGGAGGGGTCTATGGAGGGGGTTCCTTTTGGTAGTGGATCCCCGTGCGGGTCCCCCTATCATAGGGGTCCCTGTGGGTATCCTCCATTACACGGTTCCCTATGGGTGGTCCCTCTATTACAGGGGTCCCTGGCGGATACCCCTATTACAGCAGTCCCTGTAGGGGGGGTTCCTCGCTATAGGGGTTCTTGGGGGGGCATTCCCTATTACAGGGGTCCCTGGGGCATCTCCCAATTACAGGGGTCCCGGGGGGGGGGGGGGGGGTGCGTGTTGGGACACCCTTGTACTTGGCAGTGGGAGGGCACCCAGGAAACCCGGGGGCGGGGGAGTGTTGAAATCTACCATGCGGTTTAAGTGTAGTCTCGTATACACTTTTAACTCAGTAGAAATTTAAGCTACACGTCTCGGGTGTGAAATTAAATCTTTTATTGTGTCTATTGATTATAATTGAGAGTTTGTGATCTTCTTGTGGTTCCAAATCAAATGTTCTCAATAAAGCCCCTGCCAGCAGTAGACTTTAAGAGATATAATCGACTTACTGGTTTACAGGCGGATTTAACTTTCAAAATACAGTAATGGTTTCTTGCTCTAAGCAAAACAGCTTGTGCAGACTTTAGAGTTAGAGTAGAAATATGAAAATACGAAATAAACTTGGTGTCGGGGTGAGGGCGTTGAATCTCGCAAGGGGCCTCGCAAGTAGCGCAATGCTCAAAACGTCTCATGAGATTCAACAGAATCACGCGAGATGTCGCGATCTCGCTCCCGCTGGGTGTGATCCAGATCTGCATATCTAAATAATCTGTGTGTCTCTTTTAAATACCCGGATGGTGAATTCACCTGGCGCCCGGGACACAACGGCCATGGCTGGGCAACCTCGCCAGGGTGCCATTTAGTACTGGTCCACATAAATGTGAGCCAGTTGTAATGGTACCTGGGGGGATCTTCCAGGCCATTGCAGACCCCCGGGTGGTCGGGGATAGGGCAGGATGGTACCCTGGCACTCTCCCTGGCACCAAGGCACCTTGGCACTGCCAGCCTAGCAGTGCGGGGTGCCCTGAGTAATGCCGGGGTGTCAGGTAAGCTTCAGCTCACCAGCAGGAAATCCCTCGAAGTGTGATCCCAGCAGACATAATCCCCCCGAGACAAAAAAAAGCAGCAAAGTGTCGGTGCCAAGAAACATCCCACTAAACATGCCGTTTAGCGGATTGTAACTCAAGTCCGCTGAATCGCACTCTATGTTTCGAATTATCTACTCCCCAGAAATCATACCAAATTTCCTTTAGGCCTCTCCTTGTAAAAATAAGCATGGCTTGAAAGAATGATGATTTCACATTTACCACATCTTAATTGCACCTTTTGCAGCCACAAAATCTGTCTGCCTTTTAAACCAGGAATTAAAAAAACATATTACCGCAGCAGATCTGTACACACCCTAACCCAGGCTTTTAAAACCATAACTGCACCAGATACGTAAAATACGTATCCAAATGTCTTGCGTTCATCACATCACTGACTCTCAGGCTGGTGGGCTCCAAGTGCTCACTATCCTGAAAATTCAGACCTTGGTTCCACCGTGCTCCTGGCTGGCTTCCCACTTTCCATCCTCAGCAAACCACATGCCACTCTATGCTCTGCTGTCCCCTGACCTAAATTACATCAAATCCCGTGGATCCTGCGCCCTCTGATTCACATTGGCTCCCGGGTAAGCATTGCCTCAATTTTTAGACTTTTGTCTTTGTCTTTCAAACGTCCTCCATGGCTTCACCCCCACGCCACCCCTACACCCCTCCTCACCCCATGATCGTCCCTAGTTCACTGATTTCCTGCAGCTCTGGAGTAGGCCCGATTTTAGTCGTTTCAACATTGGTGGGTAACTTCAGCTGCTGAGGAATTACTCTCCGGAATTCGATCCCTCAATCTTTTGTTTTTTTGCCTCCTTCCCCCTCCTTTGAGACTCTCCTCAATTGGTCCAGTCGGTCCCACTTGACCGAGAATTTGGTCTTCTCCCCATCCCCAGCATCCTCGTTATGCGGTCCCTTGTGAAATTGTACTTGGCCTCTGGAGCACCTTGGATTGTTGCACGAGGGGAAAGGTGATATATAAAGGCAGGTCATTGTAGGCCTGAGCACATTTTACCAGCACGGTTTCAGTGAAAGGGTTGCCAGCACAAACACTGCCTGCCGTACAGGAAAGAACGTGTTTCATCTTCACTTTGCACATGTTCTTTCCTTCCCCTTTCCTGTCTTAGTGTTGCAGTGTGGTCATGAGTTTAATGATTAGAAGTAACATTCATACGGCTGATAACAAAACCCGTTCGCACAATGGTTTGGCAAAGAACGTCCATCCTCAAGTGCAGGGGGAGCACCACCTGCCAACTTTGGCGGCGGGGGGGGGGGGGCTCCGCTGCCTCTCTCCCCCCCTCCCCCCCCATCCCATGACATGCTTTCCAAGGGCGAGGGCTTATCGCCATTGGCTGTTGGTGGAGTCTTCCTGTTCCACCGTTTTCCGTGGCTTGTCTGTCCCACCGCTGTTTGGACAGGGTGGTGGTGGTGGGGGGGGTCACCTTCGGCAGGACTGGACAATCCCGCCGACAGGGTAGGGCTGGAAAATCCCGCCTTCATTTCCTATCTTCAGTGGACCACTTTCTGTGTCATTGGGATAGGTCAGCATTTATATGATGGTCCAAGCTCGCAAACTGCTGGGGTTGCAAGCTCATGCCTCCCCTGGAGAAGCCAGACCTTTCAGACGAGACAAGATTGAGACAGGGGTGGCATGTCACCACGGTGGTTAGCACTGCTGCCTCACAATGCCAGGGACCCGGGTTCGATTCCCACCTCTGTGTGGAGTTTGCAGAGAAAGCCAAAGATGGGCAGGTTAGGTGGATTTGCCGTGATCAGTGCGCTGGGGTTAAGGGGATAGGGCGGGGAGTGGGCCTACATAGAGCGCTCTTTCAGAGGACCAGTGCTTACTCGATGGGTCGAATGGACAACTTCTACGTTGCTGGGATTCTATGGATTCTAGATCTAAGACAATGATGGAACAGGATCGAAGGACTGACTGGCTCTCTCCTCTGTCCCTATACCTCGATAAGAAGTCAATTTTTTAAAAAGCCACTGCCTGTGATTGTGTGCTCGTTACCTGATCAGGAATTTTAATTGTGAAACGATAAGTTTGATTTTAATCTTAGGAGCCAAGGATTCACTGGCCGTCATTGCGTCCCATGCAGAATGGGTCTGGGGGGGGGGGGGGGCATGGCTCAGCTACACGTGAGCGATCATCGAGTGGCTAAGGGCTATCTGCCAGTTTTCAGATGTGCGGTGTGTAGGTGTTCTAGGGAAGGAAGGGGTTGAGTGATGGGGGAAATCCACAGCAGGGCAGGACTCACCGCACAGATCTGAATGTAATTTGCATTGGAACCCTTTGACATAACAGCTCCCGTGATCTATAGACCTTTAAGAGGCCCCTGCCTTGTTATAGCCTGGCATCTCACCCGCCCACAGAACCCTATGGGCTTAAGATGGCAGAAAAGTACCAGCACTTTGCTTGTTGCTTGTTTTAATGTGCTCACGGGCGGCACGGTGGTTAGCACTGTTGCTTCACAGCGCCAGGGTCCCAGGTTCGTTTCCCGGTTTGGGTCACTATCTGTGGGGAATCTGCACGTTCTCCCCCTGTCTGAGTGGGTTCCCTCCGGGTGCTCCGGTTTCCTCCCACAAGTCCCGAAAGACGTGCTGTTAGGTAATTTGGGCATTCTGAATTCTCCCTCTGTGTACCCGAACAGGCACCGGAAAGTTGCGACGAGGGGATTTTCACAGTAACTTCATTGCAGTGTCAATGTAAGCCTACTTGTGACAATAAAGATTATTATTATTACACGGGGTCAGGCCACTTGGGTTAAAATTAACCCTCTTGCCCCTAATAACCTGTTACCATAAATCCACTTCCTTCCCACACCTCGAGCTCTCCCACAAAACCATGGGTCAGAAAAGGGAATTGAAAGAAAGCCCGACCGTAAGATCGGTGCAGAAACTCAAAGCTGAAGCTATATGTGGATAAACACAAATGGTTTTGTGTGAGGTTCCGCTTCTGCTTTGATGATAGCTGCATCAGTAGGACATGGGTTCAAGCTCCGCTCCAGAGAGTGGAGCACTCAATCCCAGGCAAGACTCCAGGGCGGTGCCGAAGGACTGCAAAGCTGGCGAATGTGTCATTTGTCGAAGGACATGGTAAACCTTGAGCCCCCAGCTGCCCGAGGAAGCTCCCGCGATGTTATTCCGACGAAGAGCAGGGAAGCTCTCCCTCTGAGTTCTGACCAACACGGTAGCATGGTGGTTAGCACAATTGCTTCACAGCTCCAGGGTCCCAGGTTCGATTCCCGGCTTGGGTCACTGTCTGTGCGGAGTCTGCACATCCTCCCCGTGTGTGCGTGGGTTTCCTCCGGGTGCTCCGGTTTCCTCCCACAGTCCAAAGATGTGCAGGTTAGGTGGATTGGCCATGCTAAATTGCCCTTAGTGTCCAAAATTGCCCTTAGTGTTGGGTGGGGTTACTGGGTTATGGGGATAGGGTGGAGGTGTGGATTTGGGTGGGGTGCTCATTCCAAGAGTTGGTGCAGACTCGATGGGCTGAATGGCTTCCTTCTGCACTGTAAATTCTATGATTCTATGAACCAACGCCAGTGGATCTAATTTTCTGATTATTGTCACGTTACTGTGTTGTGAGGACTGGTGTTTGTGCTTCTTAAGTTTCTTAAATGTAACATAGAGGGGAGCTGTTTGGAATGATTGGGGAGTAATTGTGACTCAGGGCAGAGGCCTTCTAGTGCTTTCCTCCACATTAGCCCACATTAGGCCTCTCAGCCGCATGTTGGAGAACCACCAGAGAATTGTCAGAAACATTAGTGTCGGAACATAGGAATTAGAAGTAGGAATTCAGCCCTTTGAGCCAGCTCCATCATTTAATGCAGCAATACAAAGCTTTATTGAACACAGTATTGGGTACAGATTTACACTTCTGCTGTGAAATATCACTGCAAGTTCAGGTCTATGGTAGACATTTGGTGGGTTTAGTGGTGTTAAGCGTTTTTTGCAAGTGGCAAGCACATTTTACGGCTCCATGTAAGGAGATTGGACTCTCCGTGTGGAAAATGCTCTGCAAAGTTGCCTCCCGCACCTCATGGAGCACAAGGCAGACTTAATCATAGTGATAGCGTCATAGAGGTCTACAGCACAGAAAAGGCCCTTCGGCCCATCGCCTCTGTGCCAGTCAAAAACAATCACCTAATTATTCCAATCCCATTTTCCAGCCCATAGCCGTGTCTGCCCTGGGATCGCACATCTAAATACTTCTGAAATGTTATGAGGGTCTCTGCTTCCACCCCCCTTTCAGGCAGCAAGTTCCAGGCTTCCACCACCCTCTGGGTAAATAGATTTCTCCTCACATCCCCTCTAAACCGGGCTGGTTTAGCTCACTCAGCTAAATCGCTGGCTTTTAAAGCAGACCAAGCAGGCCAGCAGCACGGTTCGATTCCCGTACCAGCCTCCCCGGACAGGCGCCGGAATGTGGCGACTAGGGGCTTTTCACAGTAACTTCATTGAAGCCTACTCGTGACAATAAGCGATTTTCATTTCATTTTTCAAACCTCCTGCCTTTCGCCTTAAATTTAGTTCCACGGATCATTGATCCCTACACCAAGGGGAAGATTTCTTCCTGTCTACTGTATCTATGCCCCTCATAATTTTATACATCTCAATCATGCCCCCCCTCAGTCTCCTCTGCTCCAAGGAATATAACCCCAATCTATGCAATCTGTTAATAAATAAAACTCTCCAGCCCAGGCAACATCCTAGCAAACCTCCTCTGCACCCTTTCCAGTGCTATCACATCCCTCCTATAATGTGGATTCCAGAACTCCAGACAATACTCTAGCTGTGGCCTAACCAATGTTTTATACAATTCCAGCGTAACCTCCCAGCTCTTAAACTCTCCGCCTTGGCTAATAAAGGCAAGTATACCTACTTCATAACTACTTTATCCACTACTGTACACCAGGTCCCTCTGATCCTCGGTGCTTCCCAGAGTCCTGCCATTCTTCATGTATTCCCTTTGCCCTGTTTGTCCAGCCCAAGCGCATCACCTCACAATTATCCAGTTTGAATCCCATTTGCCACTGATCAGCCCAAGTGACGAGCCCATCTAGATCCTTCTGTAATCTACAGTTATCCTCCTCACTCTTTACCACCCAACCAATTTCCATATCATCTGCAAACTTACTGATCGACCCTCCTACATTCAAGTCCAAATCATTTATACAAACCACAAACAGCAAGGGTCCCACCTTTATTCATTATTGGAACACGGCCCTGTGCTCTCCCTGTTACCCGCTTGAATGCGTCCCACTGTTCTGTCACACAGTTACCTGAAAACGTCATCTCACTCCAAATTATGCCTGATCTTTTCAAAGTCGGCCTTCCCCCCCAGTTTAGAACTTTGATTTCAGGCCCATCCTTGTCCTTTTCCACAGCAATCTTGGGCAGCACGGTAGCACAGTGGTCAGCACAGTTGCTCCACAACTCCAGGGTCCCAGGTTCAATTCCTGGTTTGGGTCACTGTCTGTGCGGAGTCTGCACTTTCTCCCCCGTGTCTGAGTCACTGCCTGTGTGGAGTCTGCACTTTCTCCCCCGTGTCTAAGTCACTGCCTGTGTGGAGTCTGCACGTTCTCCCCCGTGTCTGAGTCACTGTCTGTGTGGAGTCTGCACTTTCTCCCCCGTGTCTGAGTCACTGCCTGTGTGGAGTCTGCACGTTCTCCCCCGTGTCTGAGTCACTGTCTACGTGGAGTCTGCACTTTCTCCCCCGTGTCTGAGTCACTGCCTGTGTGGAGTCTGCACGTTCTCCCCCGTGTCTGAGTCACTGCCTGTGTGGAGTCTGCACGTTCTCCCCCGTGTCTGAGTCACTGTCTGTGTGGAGTCTGCACTTTCTCCTCCGTGTCTGTGTGGGTTTCCTCCGGGTGCTCCAATTTCCTCCCAAAGGCTTCACGGCCTAACATTATGTCCAGGCCTCTTGTCGGACCTTCTACGTACCGGCTTCAAACGTTCTCCTGTACTGCATTTTAAGAATTCTGCACCCTCTAAACCTTTCACACTATGACTACCCTATTTAATGTTGGGGAAATTGAAACCCTCACTATCACTACTCTATTACTTCTGCACTTATCTGAAACTTCTCAACATTTCTGCTCTTCTATTTCTTGCGGACTGTTCGGGGGCCTATTGAACACTCCCGGCAATGTGATTGCTCCTTTTAAGTTTTTAAGTTCTAATATCTGTTCTCACAGTGAGTTTTTTTTCCCTGGAACAGATTGCTAGCTTGTCACCAGAGGCTTATAGTTTGAGGAGCGCCACTCAGTATCAAGGGTGGCTGTTCAGGAGTCTCTCCTGCTCTTACTGCCAGCTATTGGTGTGTTGGAAGGATTTTGGAGTTTGATGCTCAGCCTGGTTGGCCACGTTATGAACACGCCTCCCTCGGCCATCAAGTTCTGGGGCGGGTCCCGAACCCCGAGATTCTGGCTCAGAGATAGGGTCGCTAACCCACTGCTCTACTCTGCAAAACGGAGGCAACTATCGGGCACCTATCCACTGCCTCCACCACTGTGTCCGCAGCATGTACTATCTATGGCATGCATCACGGCAGTGCATCAAAGCTTCTTCAACAGCATCTCTCAAACCCATGGACTGCAAAGGCTCAAGAAGTTGGCTCACCACCACCTTCTCATGGGTAACTAGGGACAGGCATTAAATGGCCGCCTTGAGGGCCACACTCACATCCTACGAATATAAAGGAGCGCAGGGCCAAGGCGACATTCTACATGCAGTTACAATCTTCGGCTGTCCTTAAGCGATGAACTCTGATCAAGCCTTGGAAACCTATGACAGCTCTGAGTCATGTGATCACCAGCAAAGGTTAGGCTGCAAAGTGTTTATGTACAGGTGACCTGGCCGCCTCCAGCCCTCTGATTCTGCACGTTCTCTGGCCTCTTGAGTATTTACGATATAATCACTCCGCTATTGGCAGCCATGCTTTCAGTGGCCTAGGCCTCAGGCTCCAGAATTCCCTCCTTTATACTTTTCCCATCTCTCTCTTTTTTTGAAGGCACTGCTAAAGATACCTACTTCCAGCCCATCCTAATACCTCCTTCTGTGACATACGGCCCCAAATGATGTTTGGAACATTCCTGAACTGGGTCTTTGCCAAGTTTTACCGTGTTAAAGGGACTATATAAATGTGAGTTGTTGTTGCAATACAAAGGCAGATTCCGCCTTGCTGGTGAAAATAAGGTCGATCTGCCTCAATTCATACTCGTAGAAAATCACTGACAAGTTAGGCCACATGACCCCTGCCCCACCATCCCAGTCCCTCACACAGGTGTCTGCTGTGGCTCAGTCGAAAGCGCTCACTGCCCGTGAGCCTGAAGGCTGTGGGTTCAAGTCCCACTCCAGAGGCTTGAGCACCTGACCCAGGCTTACCCTCCCAGTGCAGCCCTGAGGGAGCGCTGAACTGCTGGAGGTGCCGTCTTTCGAACGAAGGCCCAGGTAGCACAGTGGGTGAGCACTGTGGCTTCACGGCGCCAGGGTCCCAGGTTCGATTCCTGGCTTGGGTCACTCTCTGTGCGGAGTCTGCACGTTCTCCCCGTGTCTGCGTGGGTTTCCTCCGGGTGCTCCGGTTTCCTCCCACAAGCCCTGAAAGGTGAATTGGACATTCTGAATTCTCCCTCAGTGTACGTGAACAGGTGCCGAAATGTGGCGAATAGGGGCTGTTGACAGTAACTTCATTGCTGTGTTAATGTAAGCCTACTTGTGACAATAAAGATTATTTTTATTATAAAAAGGTAGCTGTAACAGCTCCCAAACCAGACTTCAGAAAATTACCGGGGGGGGGGGGTGTTGAGGTCCCAATATTTATCCTCCGACAAACAGGTCATTGTGTTTTTTGGGATCCTGCTGTGCATGAATGGACAGTGGAGTTTCCTACATTACAACAGCCACTGCGCTTCAATAAGTGTCCCATTGGCTGTAAGGTGCAAAGGGGGGTCCTGAGTTGAAAAGGGGGCTATATGGATCATGTAGCTGGTTGTCTCACTTGGAAACGCCAGAGGAGAAAAACATGTCTCGGGAGTCTTGGCTGCAATCCTCTTAGCCACGGAGCTGAATTCAGGAATGGAGATTCCCTCACAAAGTTGTAGCTAACCACAAAAGAGGAAGATGCGGCCACCGCAGCAAGGATGACTAATTGCTCGTGAGGCTACAGTGAGGATGTGGGCAGCCTTGTCAACTTTGACCTTTCCCCCCCCCAGGCAGCACGGTGGCCTAGTGGTTAGCACAGCTGCCTCACGGCGCTGAGGTCCCAGGTTCGATCCCGGCTCTGGGTCACTGTCCGTGTGGAGTTTGCACATTCTCCCCGTGTTTGCGTGGGTTTCGCCCTCACAACCCAAAAATGTGCAGGCTAGGTGGAATGGCCACGCTAAATTGCCCCTTAATTGGAATAAATAATTGGTTAATCTAAATTTATAAAAGAAAACTTTGACCTTTCCCAGTTGGATGCGCCAGGTGTGACACCACAGGAAAGTGTAAGGACCGCTGGCCCTGATGCCCCATTGTGTGGATGTGCCAGGGAAGGTGGCCAGAGAGGAATGGCACATCCCGGAGCAGAACGGTGAGGTCCAAAGTGATTTCGATACTGGACCCCGGACCTGTACGTAATGGAGATGAGGGTTACGGGGATGGTCCAGATTGGGTTGGCAGGTGGCTGGGGGAAAAAGAAGCTAGTTTGGAAATGCCCACGTACACTTCCTGACATTTTGATTGATTTATAAATCAGAAACTTGCTTCCTCAGTCCACACTCAGATTACAAAATGTTGCAATCATTATTAAAAGATATTATAAAGGCTAATGCTATGTTAAAGACGTGCTGTTAGGTAATTTGGACATTCTTAAATCTCCCTCAGTGTACCTGAACAGTCGCCGGAATATGGTGACTAGGGGCTTTTCACAGTAACTTCATTGCAGTGTTAATGTAAGTCTACTTGTGACAATAAAGATTATTAATTAAGATTATTAATAAATGAATTAGTCCACATAAGAGTTCCAATTAAAAGGGAAGAAAGTGTTCCAATTATAAGGTTTAGGAAATTGTTATGTTTTGGGACTGTCTTTAACTTAGAGTAAAGTTCTGGGGGTCATGTGACCTCTGCTGAAGCCTTTCTGATAATAGTCTGGATGAGAGAGGTGTTAAAGATTAAAAATGGAGGGCACGGATTGTTTCGTGGAGAAGGTGGGCGGCACGGTAGCACAGTGGTTAGCACTGTTGCCTCACTGCGTCAGAGTCCCAGGTTCAATTTCTGTGTCTGCATGGGTTTCCACCGGGTGCTCCGGTTTCCTCCCACAAGTCCTGAAAAACGTGCTTGTTAGGTGAATTGGACATTCTGAATTCTCCCTCCGTGTACCCGAACAGGCGCCGGAGTGTGGCGACTCGGGGATTTTCACAGTAACTTCATTGCAGTGTAAATGTAAGCCAAATTGTGACAATAAAAATTATAGATTATTGTAGATTATACTATTATAAGAAGTGGTTATAATTAATCCAAACTCACCTACCTGTGAAACTAAGAAAGATTTTTAATCAATGGCGACAGCCCCTGTATTTACAACGTTAAGACTAGCATTCACCAAAGTCGCAGTGCCATGTGTGAGTACCTTTAAGAAATGGGGGCGGGATTCTGTGATCCTGAGGCTAAATGTTGACGCCGTCGAAAATGGTGTCAGTTTCTTGACAGCGTCAACATGGACTCAGGATCAGCAATTCTGGCCCCTACAAGGGGCCAGCATGGCACTGGAGCTGTTCACACTGCTCCAGCTGCTGATCCCGGCGTCAACTCGGTGCCGATCCGCAGTGACACCAGTGCCAACGTGCGCATGCGCAGTGGCTCCCTTCAGCGCTCCGGCCCCGACGCAACATGGCATAGGGCTACTGGGACCGGCGAGGAAGAAAGGAGGTCCCAGACAGAGAGGCTGGCCTACCGACTGAGGCCAGGCCACATCGTAGGCCCCCTCCTGTGGTTGCCCCCCCCCACCCCCCACAGGCCGCACCCCGACCATTCCACGCCGAGTTCCCGCTGGCTGAGAGCAGGTGTGGACGGCGCCGGCGGGACTTGGGTTTTTCAGATGGCCGCTCGGCCCATGCTGGGCCGTGAATCGGCGGGTGGGGCCACATAGAGCGGCCCCCCGACTGGCACCACGCCATCCACGCCGGCGTCAATGGCGCCGATTCTCCTCTGTGGAGAATTATGTGCTGGCGTCGGGAACGCGTGGCGCGATTCATGCCGGTCGTGGGGATTCCCGGCCCCGGGCTGAGAGAATCCCGCCCTGGATGTTTATAAAATTGCTATAATGGATGTACCTTTAAGAAATGGGTGTTTATCAGTGATGTCATAGAGTGGGTGGAGCTAGGCTTTCTGTCTGTCTTTCACTTTCGTTTTTGAGCAGGCAGCTACAGGGTGTGTTTTAGTTTTGAGAGCTGGATAGCTGCAGGAAAAGCAAGCAGTTGTATAAGGATCTCTCTACAATCTAAAGACTGTCTCAGAACATTTGGGTGATTTGAAAGTGATAACTGCTCTCAGTAGAGAATTTAAACCTGATCTCTGTGTTAAAAGGGTCTTTTGTCTTATGGATGTCGCAAGGAAAGATCAAGGGTTACTTAGAGAATATTGTATCTTGGGGATATTATAATATTGGGGATGATTGGTGTTGATAATTAAAATGTTTACTGTGGGTTTATAAAGTGTTAACTGGATTCATAGAATAAACATTATTTTAATTTAAAAATACTTTAGCTCTCTGTTGCATCACACCTGTAGAGTGGGCCCTTGTGCTCCCCATAACCACAATCTATTAAAAATTATGGGTCAGGTGAACTCCGTGATACATTTTGGGGGATCTCTAAACCTTGGCCCGGAATACCAGGAAGGTGTTGTGAGTGGCAACAGCTATGCTTTAACCTGTCCATTGACTTCAAAGATAGTTAGAATTGGGGTCTAAAGAAGAGCTAATCAGCATTTTTGCCTAGATACAAGGCCCACATGATTCATGTTGCCCTGGAGATGGGCTGTGCATGGGGAAGGATTTCTAAGATATCCCTGAACTCACAGACAAGATAATCTGCTCGGATCCAAGACATATCAAGGCGGAGAGCCCCTATGGTTCACCACACAGGAATGGGTGGGAGCTCACCCTTCAATCAAAAAGACCAAATTTGTGCGGGAAAAAGCCTGCATGATTTTCTCAGCCAATGCTGGAGAGAGAGGCACTAGATAGAATCTTTAGCCTTGTCGAAATCTCCAGCCTCAGATCTTTCGACATAATTCTTAAAAGCCTTATCTGTTATTTTAGATTTCCACTGAAATATCTTAACAACACAAATTCTGCTTTCTTGGTAGGGTACGATGATCTGTGAAGTCCTGTGCTGTGATTCTCCAGGTCGACGCAGCCTCTTATACTTTCGATTCCATCGCACTCGTCCCTCCCTTGGAAATAAAAGAATAACAGTTTTATTTATTGACAACGTGATATGAATTAATCATCTAAATGCAAGTTCAACATAATTAGCAAAGGACCCGGGAACAAATATGTTACTAAGCAAGTGTGACACTGAGCCAATAGCTCCTTCAACGAGCTAGTCCAGACAGAGTGGGCCAAGTGGCCTTCTGTGTGGTAATATTCCATGTGCCACGTTGCAGCCTTTAGCTGCCCCCTCTAGCTGCCCCCTCTAACTAAAGCGGCATGGCGGCACAGCGATTAGCACTGTTGCCTCACAGTGCTAGGGACCCGGGTTTGATTCCAACCTCAGGTGACTGTCTGTGTGGGGTTTCTACATTTTCCCTGTGTCTGCATGGGTTTCCTCCGGGTGCTCTGGCTTCCTCCCACAAGTCCAAAGGTCTGCAGGTTAGGTGGATTGGTTGTGCTAAATTGCCTCTTAGTGTCCAAGGATGTACAGGTTAGGTTATGGGGTTGCGGAGATAGGGAGGAGTGGGCCTGGGTAGAGTGCTCATTTTAAGGGTCGGCACTGACTCGATGGGCCAAATGGCTTCCTTCTGCACTGTAAAGATTCTATGATTCTCTCTCCTGGATCCTGGCAGGTTAACTTATCTGTGGGTTCAGAGATATTTTAAAAACCCTTCTCCTCTATCTCTATGGCAACGTGAATCACATGGGCCTTGTATCCAGGTCAAAACGCCGATCAGCTACAGTTTGGACCCCGGTTCTATTCTATCTTGGAATTAAATGGAAAGTTCAAAGCTGATCTGTTTTTGACCTGACATTCCCATCACGTTCCCAGGTAAACTCTATAATACACCACTCAATTATTATAACCAATCTCACATGCCAGTTACAGAGAATGGCAATACAGCTTTTGAGTGAAATATGAACTTAAAATCAGGGTCCAAGTGGAATAGAATATTTTTTACATGGCAGCACAGTAGCATAGTGGTTAGCACAGTTGTTTCACAGCTCCAGGGTCTCAAGTTCGATTCCCGGGTGGGTGACTGTCTGTGCGGAGTCTGCACGTTCTCCCCCGTGTCTGCGTGGGCTTCCTCCGGGTGCTGTGGTTTCCCCCCACAGTCCAAAGATGTGCGGGTTAGGTGGATTGGCCGTGCTAAATTGCCCTTAGTGTCCAAAAAAAAGGTTAAGTAGGGTTACTGGGTTACGAGGATAGGGTAGATATGTGGGCTTGAGTAGGGTGCTCTTTGTAAAGGGCTGGTGCAGACTTGATGGGCTGAATGGCCTCCTTCTGCATTGTAAATTCTATGAACAGCTGTAAGCAATTCAACCTATGAGATTGCTCTCACGGTAGCACTATTGTATTAATTCCAATTGCCTTGCTAACTCAGTAGACCAGGCAATTAGTTTGATACCACAACCTACATACTCCAGGGCTAGACGATCAGAGTTTTCTCAGATGAATCATGCAACCAAAGCCTTCTCAGTTTGACACAAGAGGTCGCATGCCACAATTTGAAGAGGCGGGAAATTTGTTTGTGTCCTGGACAACTTTCACTGGCCAATCATCACTCGTTAAAAAAAAAAAGACTAATTGGGCACTTGTTGCTGTTGTGCACTCTGCAAATCTCAAACCGCACTTCCTCTCCAGCACCTTTGAAATGCTCCTTAAAAATCGACCGCTATTTTCGACAGTCCCAAAGTTCGCCGTATGTGACTCAGTGTGAAACCCATCCTCATACTGCTCCTGGGAAACGCTTCGGGAGGTTTTGATATGACTAAAGGTGCTGAATAAGTCCAAGCTCTTGTTGTGGGGTCTTGCCGTGAACAAATTGGATGCTGCATCCGCCCGGGAGCAACTAAGATTGCATTTTGAAACTGCCCGTAGATTTGGTCGCGTCAGTGGGTGCTATCACCTCTGCATCAGAAAGATGACCACATAATAATAATCTTTATTACTGTCACAAGTAGGCTTACATTAACATTGCAATGAAGTTACTGTGAAAATCTCCTTGTCGCCACATTCCGGCGCCTGTTCGGGTACACAGAGGGAGAATTCAGAATGTCAAATTCACCTAACAAGCACGTCTTTCGGGACATGTGGGAGGAAGCCGGAGCACCCAGAAGAAACCCACGCAACACTGGGAGAACGTGTAGACTCCGCACAGACAGTGACCCCAAGCTGGGAATTGAACCGGGGTCCCTGGTGCTGTGAAGCTAGCATTGCGGCCAGCGAACACGGCATTGCCAGTTAGAGTTGCCACCCGACTGATTAATTCAAGGAGCAGCTGCTTCTTCTAATTGAAGGTGGGGGGGGGATAACATGAGACTGAAAGGCCACTATATTCCAGCGAGAGATAGGTCATTCAGGAGTAAAATAAGGAAGCACTTTACCACCCAGAGGCTGGCAGGAATTCTCACAGGAAGGAAAGGAACGATCTCGCTGCCCCCTTGTGGTGAGTCTCCTCCATTGCTGGAAAACGGGTGGGGGTGAGTGGGGGCGAAAAATCCCACCCTTTGTTCCAAGAGACAGGCACTCAATTCTAAAAGGAAGAGTTGACCCTCAACAAGGCAGGAACTACAAATAAAAGTTGTTTTGATTGGTCAAATTAACTGTTGGATTCATCTATGATTCCAGGCACTGAGAATGCTTCATACCCCTGTACATAATAGAGCTTAACGCGTCAAATTAATTATTCTTTATATACTCTCCTGAGTAGTACTTCACCCGATGTCTGTGTCTATGTATTTACATTATGTATCTATCGTATGTCCAATGTTCTTCATGTAAGGAACGATGTGTCTGGACTGTACGCAGAACAATACTTTTCACTCTGCCTCAATACACATGACAATAAATCCAAACATGGTCAATGCTTCTCGTCTCTGTGCCTTGAATTAAATCATGTGAAACTCTGAGTTTTCAGATTGTCATTGCTGCTTAGATCCATCTCACATAATGTAGCCCACCAGCTTAAGCACGACGTACATTTCAAAGCTTACTGATGTTGAGATACGAATTGCACATTATCTCATTGCTCAAAGACAACCCAAAGTGCTTCTTGCGAAACGATCGCCTTTCACTAAATGCAGACATTCGCTGTTATGCCGACGAATGCAGTACTGACTCTGTATTTACTGATGTGCTGCAAAATCGCAATGTAAAGGACAACTCCTGTCCTTCCTCCAATAATCCTAGTGGTTCCTTAAAACATCCACTGAACATCTGGGACAGGCAGGAACGTCCCAGGAATGGGCGGGTTCACCCATCGGAAATTAGGGACAGATGCAGGCCACAGAGCTGAGGGGAAATTTTGTCGATGCCAGGTTGCTGCCAGGGGAGATTGATGGTCAGGTTGGATCATCACACCCCAAGACTTGATTATTAACTTTATTTTGAATAGCAAGACGTCTTACAACACCAGGTTAACTTACTTCAATTGCAAATATTGCTAGGTTACCAACTGGTCTTTCTTTAAAATAAATCACGGGCTGTTTTCCATCCACCTGAGATGTAAAGACCCAGGCGGGATGACTGCAACTCCGGCAGTGTGGCACTGCCCCAGTACTGCTCTGGGAGTGTCAGCCTCCATGCCTAGCCTCTGGAGCAGGAGAAGGACCTTCAGGTCTCTGCCTTGCAGTCGGGAGTGGCACCGATGGAGCTAAACCTGAAAAATTCACCTCAGCTGGAACAAGAAAGCACAGTGGTTCGCACTGTTGCTTCACAGCGCCAGCGCGCAGGGTTAGATTCCCGGCTTGGGTCACTGTTGGTGCGGAGTCTGCACGTTCTCCCCGTGTGTGCATGGGTTTCCTCCGGGTGCTCCGGTTTCCTCCCACAGGCCAAAGATGTGCGGGTTAGGTGGATTGGCCGTGATAAATTGCTCCCTCAGTGTACCCGAGCAGGCGCCGGAATGTGGCAACGAGGGGATTTTCACAGTAACTTCATTGCAACGTTAATGTAAGCCGAGTTGTGACACTGATAAAGATTATAGGTCATACTAAGATAAGAAGTGGTTCCAATTAAGCCAAACTCACCACTGTTGCTGTCACCACACTCGTGCTCGCCGATTCCGACCAGAAACTTGCTTTCTTCATTCCGCCAAAGCACTTGCGATACTCTTTCCTCACCTTTGTGCAGGAGCAGAGGGAGAAAGGCAGGGGAAAATTAACAATGCAAGGTGATTTAAAATTTAAACCATCAAATGATTCGCGCACCTCACGATGTAGAATTGAAAGAGCAATGAGGGTTTCAGGATATCCAGTACCTGCTTGTTCAACACACAGAGGATAATGAAGATGAAGGTGCCCTGGAGACTGTTGGTGATGGTGAATACATAGGACATTACCACCGATTCTTTTCCAAAATGAAACAAACCGAGAATCCAGGTACAACCCAGGATAAATACTTGTGCAATGGCTTTAAACGTCAGCATTCTGTGCAAAAGAAAACATTGTGTAACTCGAACGTTGAAGGAATATTTTATCACTGTCGTGTTCAACTCATCTATTGGTCTTTGATTATGTGAGTCTGGTAACTGATCTATGCTCACTGTGCTCGAGTGGTTATGGCCCGGGTGTGGACTCTGAGCCAAGATGCCACAGAAGCTAATGGAACTGAGCTGAGTGCAGACACTGTGTGATGGTAGGTATATTTTAAAACTCACGTAAATAAGCCTGTTGCAAACATAGGGCGGGGCTTTCTGCATCCCCCCCCCCCCCCCCCCACGCTCCCCCCCCCCCCAATGGCGAGTTTACTGTCGGTGGAGGCAGCTCGTCATGGACACTGGTGGGATCGTCCAACCCCAGTGAGGTTTACAATGTTTTGAATGGTTCCCACCCACGTCCGCCGGGAATCTCGCTGTGGAGACGCTGTTGTAAAGAACCATCTGGTTCACTAATGTCCCTTTAGGGAGGGAACTCTGCCATCCCTACCTGGTCTGGCCCAACATGTGACTCCAGACCCACAGCAAAGTGGTTGACTCTTAGCTACTCTCTGAAATGGCTAAGCCAGTCACTCGGTCCATGGGCAACTGGGGAAGGGAAACAAATGGGCTTTCCAGCGATGCCCAACATCCCATGGAAGAATAAAGACAACAAAAAAAACACCCTTCATTTCTGATGTGCCTGCGGTCTTGCTTTTCACTAAATCTCTCCTCTCCCCGAGCCCTCGGACCACAATTCCAAGAGAGTCAATCTTCTCATTGTCCTTCACCAAAGTGACCGTGGATTAGGTCATCGCTGCGTGAAGTTTTCTCAAGGAAGTGATTCAGGGAAAATGACAACAATATGGAAATGCTCCCGTTCTCCCTCCAATCGACCGGTACTTCGGGTGGGATTTTCCAGCCTTTCCTGTCGGCAGGATGTTCCGGTCCTGCCGAACGTGAGCTCCTCCCGTGGCGTGCTCCCCAGCGAAGGTGGGCGTGAGACACGCAAAATGTCGAAGACATTGGCGGGATGGTAAGACGCCACCGGCAGCCAGTGGCGAACCTCGGCTACCGTTGGAAAACATGACGGGAAATTCCGTCCTTAATGCCGGCTTGAAAGTCTGGATTAAGCTCGTAACTTTGGTCATAATTTGACTTTGCCTTGAGGTGGCAAAGCGATGCCTGTAGGTTTACCAGTCACGGGCTGATTGGACACAATTTTTCAAATGTATGAGGGGCCGAGATGGAATGGACAGGGAGGACCTATTTCCCTTAGCGGAGAGGGCGGCATAATTGCACAGTGGTTAGCACTGCTGCCTCACTCGGCCAGGGACATGGGTTCGATTCCGGCCTTGAATTAAAGTCTGAGAGGAGTCTGCACGCCCTCCGTGCCACACTGGGAGCAGCGGCCAAGATCTTGTGCTCAACCTTCAGGCGCAGGATTTGAACTCATAACCTTCAAATTCAGAGGCAAAAGTGCGCGACCACTGAACACAGCTGATGAAAACTACAAAACAGCTCCAAGGTCGCACTGTGAAACCGGCTCTTTCTGCCTTCGGACAATTGCGACAAAGCTCAACGGCAAGAAGCAAATAGGCAGGTGGCATTGAGGAGAGCATCCTCCACCTTGGTGGTGTAACGAGGGATGGACAATAAATGCTGGCCTTGCCTCACTGCTTGAATTAAGAGAATTTAATATGGGCGTCGCTGACAAGACCAACATTTATTGCCCATCCCTATTTGCCCTGGAGAAGGTGATGGTGAGCCGCCATTTTGAAACGTTGCAGTCCATGTGGTGAAGATGTCCTCCCCAGCAGTGTTAGGTGAGATGTTCCAGGGTTTTGGTCCAACATATTAGTTGACCTGGATATGCAGGAAATATTGCGCTCGTGACGACTGCCCCAAGGCTATATTTGGGAGAAGTGCTGGGTGGTAACTGTTGTCATTGAGGTAACCCCACCTCGGGACTCCGACATGGGAATGGGAAGATATTGGGGCAGGAAATGACAGACAAAGCTTAGGTTTAATAGCTATCATGAGGGGTATTAATCAGTTTATTGACTCACCGCATGTCTTTAATCTTTGACACTTTGGAGTTAAGACCAGAGAGCTGTTTATGCAATATGAAGAGGACAGACAGCAGGAGGGCTGTGTTGACCTGTTAATGTAAACGTAATAACGTAAGGAATTAGAATCCGAGCAAAGGACTGAATTCAGAGGGTATTAAGCTGCAGCAAGTATTTTACGATAGGTCAGGATTTGCAGTTGACAAGAGCAAGGTCTGAGCAGGAAACATACCCAGTGCTCAGACAAGCTTCATTTTTACACTTCAGCTGCTATCTGCCCATAAGACATAGGAGCAGAATTAGGCCATTCGGCCCATCGAGTCTGCTCTGCCATTCGATCGTTGCTGAAAGAACATAGAACATACAGTGCAGAAGGAGACCATTCGGCCCATTGAGTCCTCACCAACCCACTTAAGTCCTCACTTCCACCCTATACCTGTAACCCAATAATCCCCCCTAACCTTTTTGGACACTAAGAGCAATTTAGCATGGCCAATCCACCTAACCTGCACGTCTTTGGACTGTGGGAGGAAACCGGAGCACCCGGTGGAAACCCACGCAGACGGGGAGAACGCGCAGACTCCACACAGACAGTGACCCAAGCCGGGAATCGAACCTGGGACCCTGGCGCTGTGAAGCCACAGTGCTACCGTGCTGCCCAATATGTTTCCCATCTCCATTAGAACATAGAACATACAGTGCAGAAGGCAGCGATTCAGCCCATCGAGTCTCCACCGACCCACTTAACCCCCCTTCTATCCTATCTCCGTAACCCAATAATCCCTCCTAACCTTTTTGGACACTAAGAGCAATTTAGCATGGCCAATCCACCTAACCTGCACGTCTTTGGACTATGGGAGGAAACCGGAGCACCCGGAAGAAACCCACGCAGGCATGGGGAGAACGTGCAGACTCCGCACAGACAGTGACCCCAGCCGGGAATCGAACCTGGGACCCTGGCGCTGTGAAGCCACAGTGCTATCCACTTGTGCTACCGTACTGCCCATTCTCTTGCCTTCTCCCCATAAATCCTGATCCCGTTATTAATCAAGAACCTATCTATCTCTGTCTTAAAGACACTCAGTGATTTGGCCTCCATAGCCTTCTGCGGCAAAGAGTTCCACAGATTCACCACCCTCTGGCTGAAGAAATTCTTCCTGATTTCTGTGTTAAAGGATCGTCCCTTCAGTCTGAGGCTGTGCCCCCGGGTTCTAGTTTCTCCTACAAGTGGAAACACCCTCTCCATGTCCTCTCTATCTCGGCCTGAACATTCAGTTCAATTTTTAGCTGTAAATCAACGGAAGGTGAAGTGAGCGAATGAGAGAATAGCTACCAAAACGATGAAGAAAACAGGTCCCAGGAAACTCCAGATAAATCCTTTCTCTAACTGCAGCCAGCAGCTGTGAATGAAATAGAAGTTACACTCATATACCAGGAAACACATCCATCCATTGATATATCTGCTATTGTATAGATTCAGCGATGAAATATTGGCTCCGATACTATCCTTGAGGTGCTTATAGATCTCGCCTCCTTCCGGGCAGCGGTGAGAATATGTGTAATGGCCGTTATGGGCGAGAAGCACTGATGTACTTGTAGTTTTGAGCTCTGTTCAGCATTTCCTGGGAAGCATCCTCTCTGATAGCTCGCCTTGATTGACAGGCTGGTTACCCATTTGTGGGGGGGTTGGGGGAGGGCAGGGGGGTTGTGTGGGGGGGGGGGCGGAGGGGGGCCGTGATAGATACTGCCGAGGGTGAGGGGTGAAGGGATAGGATGAGTGGGGGGGGAGGGGGCAGATCGTGGTTGTTCGGAGTGGTTTACTGGGTTGCTTCCGAGGCCAGGAAGCAACATCCCTACTCCTAGTCCACAAGCAGTGCTATAAAGACCTGATGGATTCAACCCTTCTCGGCGCCATCTACCTGCTGACTTGCCCTCAGCCTGGGAAACCTGCCCGTGGTTTTAATTACACAGTCGACAAAAAGAATAATCAACAGAGAACATTGACAAGTGGTACATTGACAGTGATTGGTTACAGTGCGGAACAAGGGGCCAAACAAAGCAAATACATGAGCAAGAGCAGCATAGGGCGTCGTGAATAGTGTTCTTACAGGTAACAGATCCGTCCGAGGGGGAGTCGTTGAGGAGTCTTGTAGCTGTGGGGAAGAAGCTGTTCCTATGTCTGGATGTGCGAGTCTTCAGACTTCTGTATCTTCTGCCTGATGGAAGGGTCTGGAAGAAGGCAATGCCCGGGTGGGAGGGGTCTCTGATAATGCTGTCTGCCTTCCTGAGGCAGCGGGAGGTGTAGACAGAATCAATGGGAGGGAGGCAAGTTTGTGTGATGTGTTGGACTGAGTTCACCACACTCTGCAGTTTCTTGCGATCTTGGGCCGAGCAGTTGCCATACCAGCTGTGATGCAGCCGGGTAGGATGCTCTCTACATCTGTAGCAGTTTGTGCGAGTCGATGAAGACATGCCAAATTTCTTGAGTTTCCATAGGAAACAAAATCCATGCAAACAAAATCCATCTGTTTTGGAGATTAAAATTGGACTGCAGGAACAGGAAATTGTCAATAGTGTGAAGTGGGTCAGTTGCCCAAAAGAGATGTCTTGATTTTTTTTTTAACTGAACTGCTAAAAATCTATTTAAAGCCAACTTCTTTTGTCAGTTTTTGGGCTAAAAATGAAAAATGGACTAAAACTCCGACCTTGGCCAGATGTTGATTGTAAGTGGGTGGGTTTTGAGTGAATTAAAATCAGGCCTAACTGCATCCGGCCAGTGAAGAGGAGCAAAGAATCTCCAACCAGAAGACCCAACATCAGTTTGGGTTTGTGCAACTGGGGAATGGGACAGATGATGGGGCACCTGCCCCATCTCCTTTTTGGGGGCTGGACCTTTCCAATATGGAGGTGTGGAGAACCCCCAAACTCTATCGTTGCTGCTTCCGCTCACCTGCCAAAACCTGGCGCCCAGATTGGCTCGATGCTTTGGAGGAATTTGGCACCCACAGCCCTTTTTATTTACGCAGCAACATTCATGCTGGAAACTATCCCAAGACACTTGTAATTAGACCAAGTGGCAACCAAACTTAAGGATGACCAATAAGGTGCTCACAAGATGTAGGCCCTCGGGTTATCGATTATTTCTGACCCTTCTCTCTCTTCAGCCAGTTATTGACTGCCTGAATGCTACTTGATTAGGAGCTGTCACCATCCTCTCTACCAGCTGTACCCACAGGGGTACCATGAGCTTTCCACTGGGGGTCCCCTGAGTGTGCGCTCTGTGGAAGAGGACGTCATGTTTGACAGGCTGGTCAGGAAGCAGAGAATCCAGCTGTTGGCATTCCCCAGGGCGGAGTGTACAGGCAGCGGTGCACTGGCCTGAGGGACAGCTCCTTCTAAAGGGTTGGCGATATCAAAGGGAGCAGTGACGGAGTTCCCTGCTGCAACCCAGCTTGGCCCAGCCTGGGAACATGGCTTGTGGTGCAGTGGGTTAGAGCCCCTGACTCTGAGCCAGAGGTTCTGGGGTTCCTGTCCCACCCCAGCGTTCGTAACGTGAAGGCCTCCCCTTCATGGCCCACCAGCATCTTGACTCCGTGATCTGTGTTTCGCCCAGGGGACTCCCCTCAGTCTGAGAATGCAGGGTGAAAATCTCCCAAGCTTGTGTTTGTAAGGGGTTGAACGATGGTCCACAGTATACCGTGCAAATTCCGCCTTCACCTTCAAACACATCTGGAGGACAACAACAGGAAGTGAGGTTGCTGTGGTTTCCTGAGCAGAGTGTGATTAATTGCAACACCTCGCCTGACAGTTACTGTCAGGGGCACCATAAGGTGAGGAGGACGGTTGTTCATGAACCTGTAGCTCTCACGTGCATCCCTGTTTCAGGCCTCCCTCTCCAAGGACTTTGAGTGTTCCTCCCTCACAGTGGGTGGGAGCTCGGAGGCTTGATAGGGCCATCGCCGCCTATCGCCGCTCTTTACCTCTGCTGCTTTGCATTGTCCTCTCACAGAATCCTACAGCACACCAGAGAGGCCATTCGACCCTTTTGCAGTAGGACTGGATCTTTGAAAGAATGACTCTCACTCCCTTGAACGTTCTGCAATATTTTCCTTCGCAAATAGTTTTTTCCAATTCCCTTCTCAAAGTTATTATTGGATCTATGCCCCAACACCCTTTTTTAGGCACCACCTTGAGCACCTCATCGCCTATTTGTTTCCCTCCAGATCGTTTCTGGTAATTTTAAAAATCTGAGCCCTCTGGTAACTGACCCGCCTCCCAGTGGTCACAATTTCTCCCCATTTATCTGCCAAAACCCCTCTTCCAAATCTCAACCTTTTCAGCTCGAAGGAGAGCAGCCCAGCTCTTTCAGTCTCTTCACCTTGCTTCTTCAATATGGAAACACAAGACGCAAATAATATAATTGGATCACGATGACAGTAGCGCGATGGAGTCCATAATGAGACTGGTAAAAGACGTCTGCAAGCACAATTATATTTCACATAATACTTTTTAGGAGCTGGAGTAGGCCATTCGGCCTATCAAGCCTCTTATAGTGGTTAGAACTGTTGGTTCACAGCGCCAGAGTCCCAGGTTCGATTCCCGGCTGGGTCACTGACTGTGCGGAGTCTGCACGTTCTCTCCGTGTCTGCGTGGGTTTCATCCGGGTGCTCCGGTTTCCTCCCGCAAGTCCTGAAAGACGCGCTTGTTAGGTGAATTGGACATTCTGAATTCTCCCTCCGTTTACCCGAACAGGCGCCGGAAAGTGGCGACGAGGGGATTTTCACAGTAACTTCATTGCAGTGTTAATGTAAGCCGACTTGTGACAATAAAGATTATTATTATTATACCGGGCTAGGCCACTTGGGTTAAAATTAACCCTCTTGCCCCTAATAACCTGTTACCATAAATCCACTTCCTTTCCACATCTCGAGCTCTCCCACAAAACCGTGGGTCAGAAAAGGGAATTGAAAGAAAGTCCGACCGTAAGATTGTCGTCGAAACTGAAAGGTGAAGCTATCTGCGGATAGACACAAAGGGTTTTGTGTGAGGTTAAATAGGATGGATTCAGAACAGATCTAGCAACTCAAGACTGGGCATCCATGCAACGCTGTGGGCCATCACCAGCAGCAGAATTGTACTCAGTCACAATCTGCAACCTCATGGTCCTCCCTAACTCTACCGTTACCTGCAGATCAGACTGCCAGGAGATCAAATCAGTTCAACGGAGAGCAGGGCAGGAGGGCAGGCCAGGGGCAGTACCAGGCACACCGAAAAATGAGGTGTTAACCTGGAGAAGCTACAGCACAGGCCACAAACCACAGCTGGAGTACTGTGTGCAACTCGTCGCCACATTATCAGAAGGATGTGATTGCACAGGAGGGGGCGCAGAGGAGATTTACCAGGGATGTTGCCTGGGATGGAACATTTTATTTGTGAAGAGAGATTGGATGGGCTTGGGTTGTTTCCGCTGGAGCAAAGAAGACTGAGGGGGTCATGCGATTGAGGTGTACAGGATTATGAGGGGCATGGACAGGGTGGATAGGGAGCAGCCGCCCCCCCCTTAGTTGGAGTGCTGGACATTTCTGTTTGACCCCGCCGGCAGGATGCTCCATCAGGCCGGCTGGTCAATGGGGTTTCCCATTGTGGGGCAGCCCCACGATGTCGGGAAACCCCCCGGGGCTGCCAGCAAAACGGAGCCTCCCGCCGGCGGAGAATCCAAGAGTCAGTCACGAGAGAGCATATGTTCAAGTTGAGGGGCAGGAGGTTGAGGGAGGATTTGAGGAAAGCCTTTTTTACCCGGAGGTTGGTGACGGTCTGGAATGCGCTGCCTGGGAGGGTGGTAGAGGCGGGTTGCCTCACCATCCTTTAAGGTTACCTCACATCCTTTAAAAAGTGAATGAGCACTTGGCACGTCAGAACATTCAAGGCTGTGGGCCAAGTGCTGGGAAATGGAATTAGGTCAGCAGGTCAGGTATTTTCCATGTGTTTGTGCAGACGCTCTTCTGCACTATGTATTTCTGTGATTCGATAATTCTGTGATACTTGCATGCTAAACAGCATAAGCAGCAAGCGATAGACAGAGCTAAGCGATCCCATGATCAACGGATCATATCTAAGCTGTGACATCCTCTCACATCCAGCCATGAATGGTGGTGGACAATTAAACAGCTCACTGGAGGAGGAGGTTTCACAAATATCCCCATCCTCAATGATGGAGGAGCCCAGCCCAGATGTGCAAAAGACAAGGTTGAGACATTCGCAACAATCTTCAGCCAGAAGTGCCGAGTGGATGATCCATCTCGGTCTCCTCCGGAGGCCCCCAGCATCACAGATGTCAGTCTTCAGCTAATAAGATTGACCCCCACGTGGTATCAAGAAATGGCTGAAGGCACTGGACACTGCAAAGGCTATGGGCCCTGACATGATCCCGGCAATAGTACTGAACACCTGTGCTCCAGAACTTGCTGCGCCTCTAGCTAAGTTGTTCCAGTACAGCTACAACACTGGCATCTACCCGACAATGTGGAAAAGTGCCCAGGCCAATTAATGCCCTATCAGTCTACTCTCAATCATCAGTAAAGGAAGGGGTCATCAATAGTGCTATCAAGCGGCACTTACTTTGCATGAACTCGCTCACTAATGCTCAGTTTGTGTTCCGCCAGGGTCACTCAGTGGTTGTTGGAGGTCAGTCAACTTAGTCCCAGGACATCACTGCAGGAGTTCCTCAGGGGAGTGTCCTAGGCGTAACCATCTTCAGCTGCTTCATCACTGACCTTTCATCCAATATAAGGTCAGATGTGAGGACGTTCGCTGATGACTGCACAATGTTCAGCACCATTCAAGATTCCTCAGATAATGAAGCAGTCCGTGTCTAAATGCAGCAAGACCTGGACAATGTCCAGTCTTGGGCTGACAAGTGGCAAGTTACATTCACGTCACACAAGTGCCAGGCAATGACCATCTCCAATAAGAAAGAGAGGATTTAACCACCGCCCCTTGACATTGAATGGCATTACCATCGCTGAATCCCCCACAATCAACGACCAGAAACTGAACTGGACTAACCACATTAATACTGTGGCTACCAGGGCAGGTCAAAGGTGAGGAATCCTTTAGCGGGTACCTCACTTCCTGACCCCCAAAGCCTACAAGGCACAAGTCAGGAGTGTGATGGAATACTCTCCACCTGCCTGGATGAGCGCAGCTCCAACAACACTTAAGAAGCTCGACACCATCCAGGACAAAGCAGCCCTGCTTCATTAGCACCCCTCCCACAAACAGACACTCCCTCTCCCAACAACGCACAGTAGCAGCCGTGTGTACCAGCTACAAATGCACAGCAGGAATTCACCAAGGCTCCTTTGGCAGCACCTTCTAAACTTATGCAGACTGCCATCTCGAAGGACAAGGGCATCTTACATGGTTACATGGGAACACTACCACCTGGAAGTCCCCCTCCAAGCCACTGACCATCCTGACTTGGAAATATATCGGCCGTTCCTTCACTGTCGCTGGGTCAAAATCCTGGAACTCCTTCCCAAACAGCATAATGGCCATACACCTCATGGACTGCTGCGGTTCAAGAAGGCAGCTCACCACCACCTTCTCAAGGACAATTAGGGATGAGCAACAAATTCTGGCCTAGTCAGTGAAGCTCACTTCTTGTAAAAATTAATTCAAGAAAACTTTCTTGGAGATCTCCCTGCTCTTTCGATGCTGACCTTCTTGCAAAGGTGTTGACAGGTGTCCGTATGGTAAAGGCAGTTTTAAGAGATTTATATTTGTATTGGTAAGCATTAATAATAAGGTATAGTTTTCAGTGGGTTTAATTTAATGTATCTGTGTCTCAAAGGAAGCTATACTTAGATTCATGCTGGACAAAGGTACTTGTGTGTGTGGGGCTTACAACTATGTTTCGATTGTGATAAGGAGAGCTACGGTGTGAAGAGTAAATATAGTTGCTTGGCAACTAGAGGCCCTCATAAGGGAAGAAACTTTCCTTTATTCTTTAGTTTTAGCTGGGGGCTACAGATGTTTGTAGATAGATGTTTGGGCAGCACGGTAGCATGGTGGTTAGCACAATTGTTTCACAGCTCCAGGGTCCCAGGTTCGATTCCCGGCTTGGTTCACTGTCTGTGCGGAGTCTGCACTTCCTCCCCGTGTGTGCGTGGGTTTCCTCCGGGAGCTCCAGTTTTCTCCTACAGTCCAAAGATGTGCAGGTTAGGTGGATTGGCCGTGCTAAATGGCCCTTTAGTGTACAAAGGCTTTGTGGGGTTACGGGGGAGTGGTCCTAGGAATGATGCTCTTTCAGAGGATCGGTGCTGACTCAATGGGCCGAATGGCTTCCTTCTGCACTATAGAGGCTCTATGACACTAACTTGGGTTCAGAGTGGAGTGTGTGGTGACCAGAGCCAATCTGTATGGTTTACAAAAGGATTTTGTGTACCAATGAGACCATTGTAGCTAATGTTAACCTAAGGAGGGAGTAAAGGAGTGTTGCACTATGATCCATTTTTTCATGTTTAATAAATGTTTTTTCCTTGTTGTTAAATCTAATTAGTGGTCATGTAACTCTGTTCCTCCATGTTCGCGAAACAAAACTTAAAAGTCACAGACTTTGAAGGCAGCGTTCCATTCTGGGATCTTCCCATCCAGTTATAACATCCGCCGGAATCGTAGACAGGGTAAGCACTGAAAGGTCGATTCTCCTGGCTGAGGAATCATGAGCACGGTGGGGGGAGGGGACGGGGGGAGGGAGCGGGGGGACGGGGCGGGTGGGGGGTGCGGGGGGGGGAGTCTCAGGATATGGGGCCGATCATTTAGGTCTGAAGTGAGGAGAATTTTGTTCATCAAGTTTGTGAATCTGTGGGGTCTCTACCTCAGGAGTTACGGATGCTCCAGCGTTGAACACATTGGGCGGGATTCCCCGACTGCCCGCTGGGCCGGAGGATCCCCGGGGGGCGGCACGAATACCGTCCCGCCGCCCTGACGCCGTTTTTCGGGCGGCGGCGGGATTCACGCCACGCCATTTGGGGTCCTTTGGCAGAGGCACCCCCGGCAATTCTCCGGGCCCAGGTGGGCCGAATGGCTGTCCGGTTTTGGCCAGTCCCGCCGGCGTGGAGAATTCCGCACTTTCGGGGGGCTGTTGACACCGGAGTGGTTGGCGTCGGTTCTCCCGCCGGCGTGGGGACTTAGTCCCCGGAAATGGAGAATCCCGCTGATCGAGTCTGAGGCGGACAGATCTTTGGCCTCTCGAAGGATCAAGGGATATGGGGAGTGGGCGGGAAAGTGGAGTTAAGGCCTGTATCCCCTCTCAGCCTCACTCCCACACCCCGTCATCCTCACTCACTCATCCACCCTCACATCCACTCATCCTCCCTCACTCAGGCTCACTCACTCGGGGGTGGGACTGATCGGAGGCCTGAGGCATGGATAGTCTGCTGATTGTATTTAGTGACGGAGCCGAGTCGATGGCCTGTATGGTCCCCTCCTGCTCCTACTTCTGATGTTCTTACCTATCCCCAATTCCCAACACTCCATCACTGGCGCATGCACCGTAAACTATGTAGCTCCGAAACTCTGAATTCCCTCCCGAGACATCTCTGCCTCTCAGCTACTTCTGTGACTAAGCCTTTGGGCATTGCTTCAAGCTTCCCTGATGATGCGCCGTGTTAAGTTTTATTAGATGTGAAATGTCTCGTGATGCCTCCTACACTGCAAAGCGCCAGGGGCTGGTTTAGCTCACTGGGCTAAATCGCTGGCTTTTAAAGCAGACCAAGCAGGCCAGCAGCACGGTTCGATTCCTGTACCAGCCTCCCCAGACAGGAGCCGGAATGTGGCGACTAGGGGCGTTTCACAGTAACTTCATTGAAGCCTACTCATGACAATAAGCCATTTTCATTTCATTTCATGTAAATGAAAGTTTACAACGCTGGAGGAGCTAAACAGGTCAAAAGGAAAGTTACCAAAGAGCTGGGTAAGCTTCGGGAAGTAAGTGGTCTGAGAATTCAGTGAAGAGGAAATGGATATGGTCATTTGCAAAAGAGCAGTGAGCGAATTTTCAGAGTGTAAAAGGTGCGGAGACCTGTGAGGCCTGTTACATAATCCACAACGCACGCTGGACACACCCAACCTGTTCCCAGATAGCTACCCGAGCAGAGCCCGTCAACCAACAGAAGATGGGGCCAGCCCATAACTCGAACCCAGAATGCAATCAGGAAACCGCCAACCAACCCAAAGAACAGATCCACTCCCCTAATAACAAGGCGTTGTAGAGTCATGAGTAAACCACAGTGTCGTCCGAGCTATAAGCGACTGTGGTCAAGAATTAATGAGTTTGTCGCGTTGGCCTCAAACACCGGTGGTTGGAGTTTGAAATTCAGACATCCCCGAGGAGGTTGCTGCATTGTTTTTCTGGATAGACATGCACCATTACCAAGTGCAGGAAATCGTCAGAGTTCACTCTCAGCAGTGCATGTATTGTTGAAATCCACCTGTGGTTAGTTGTTAGTTTTGGGGCTGTCCGGAGGGGGGTGGATGGGGCTGTAGGGGTGGGGAGGGGGGCTGGGCTGGGGGGGTGCAGACAGGAAAGTGGAGTTGAGACCACAAACAGATCACCATGATCTTATTCAATTTTGGAGCAGGCTTGACAGGCTGAATGACCTACCCCTGTGCCTAAGTCCTGTCTCCCAATAGAAAGCCAAATATTCCTCCCTCCAAGTAGCCAGGTGCCCGTCACTGCCCATCATGTTGAACCTGTAAGGAGCAATGGTCATGGCTGCCTCTCCACCACCTCTACACTGTCTCCATACTGTCTCTACACTGTCTCCATACTGTCTCTACACTGTCTCTACACTGTCTCCACACTGTCTCCTTACTGCCTCTACACTGTCCCTACACTGCCTCTACACTGTCCCTACACTGCCTCTACACTGTCTCCACACTGTCTCCACACTGCCTCTACACTGTCTCTACACTGTCTCCATACTGCCTCTACACTGTCTCCACACTGCCTCTACACTGTCTCCACACTGTCTCCACACTGCCTCTACACTGCCTCTACACTGTCCCTACACTGCCTCTACACTGTCTCCACACTGTCTCCACACTGCCTCTACACTGTCTCTACACTGTCTCTACACTGTCTCTACACTGTCTCCATACTGTCTTTACACTCTCAACACTGCCTCTACACTGTCTCAACACTGCCTCTACACTGTCTCAACACTGCCTCTTCACTGTCTCCACACTGCCTCTACACTGTCTCCATACTGCCTCTACACTGTCTCCACACTGTCTCTACACTCTCCACACTGCCTCTACACTGTCTCAACACTGCCTCTTCACTGTCTCCACACTGCCTCTACACTGTCTCCATACTGCCTCTACACTGTCTCAACACTGCCTCTCCACTGTCTCCACACTGCCTCAACACTGTCTCAACACTGTCTCCAAACTGCCTCTACACTGTCTCCATACTGTCTCCACACTGCCTCCATACTGCCTCTACACTGTCTCTACACTGTCTCTACACTGTCTCTACACTGTCTCTACACTGTCTCTACACTGTCTCCAAATTGCCTGTCTCCACACTGCCTCTACACTGTCTCCACACTGCCTCTACACTGTCTCTACACTGTCTCCATACTGTCTCTACACTGTCTCTACACTGTCCCTACACTGCCTCTACACTGTCTCTACACTGTCTCCATACTGTCTCTACACTGTCTCTACACTGTCTCTACACTGCCTCCATACTGTCTGCACACTGTCTCTCCACTGCCTCTACACTGTCTCCACACTGTCTCTACACTGTCTCTACACTGTCTCTACACTGCCTCTACACTGTCTCCATACTGTCTCTACACTGTCTCTACACTGCCTCCATACTGTCTGCACACTGTCTCTCCACTGCCTCTACACTGTCTCCACACTGTCTCTACACTGTCTCTACACTGTCTCTACACTGTCTCTACACTGTCTCTACACTGCCTCCATACTGTCTGCACACTGTCTCTACACTGCCTCCATACTGTCTGCACACTGTCTCTACACTGCCTCCATACTGTCTGCACACTGTCTCTACACTGTCTCTACACTGTCTCTACACTGCCTCCATACTGTCTGCACACTGTCTCTACACTGCCTCCATACTGTCTGCACACTGTCTCTACACTGCCTCCATACTGTCTGCACACTGTCTCTACACTGTCTCTACACTGTCTCTACACTGCCTCCATACTGTCTGCACACTGTCTCTACACTGTCTCTACACTGTCTCTACACTGCCTCCATACTGTCTGCACACTGTCTCTCCACTGCCTCTACACTGTCTCCACACTGTCTCTACACTGCCTCTACACTGTCTCTACACTGTCTCCATACTGTCTCTACACTGTCCCTACACTGCCTCTACACTGTCTCTACACTGTCTCCACACTGCCTCTACACTGTCTCCACACTGCCTCTACACTGCCTCCATACTGTCTGCACACTGTCTCTCCACTGCCTCTACACTGTCTCCACACTGTCTCTACACTGTCTCTACACTGTCTCTACACTGTCTCTACACTGCCTCCATACTGTCTGCACACTGTCTCTACACTGTCTCTACACTGCCTCTACACTGTCTCCACACTGTCTGCACACTGCCTCTACACTGTCTCCACACTGTCTCTACACTGTCTCTACACTGTCTCTACACTGTCTCCACACTGTCTGCACACTGCCTCTACACTGTCTCCACACTGTCTCTACACTGTCTCTACACTGTCTCTACACTGCCTCCATACTGTCTGCACACTGCCTCTACACTGTCTCCACACTGTCTCTACACTGCCTCTACACTGTCTCTACACTGCCTCCATACTGTCTGCACACTGTCTCTACACTGTCTCCACACTGCCTCTACACTGTCTCCACACTGTCTCTACACTGTCTCTACACTGTCTCTACACTGCCTCCATACTGTCTCCACACTGTCTCTACACTGTCTCTACACTGTCTCTACACTGCCTCCATACTGCCTCTACACTGTCTCTACACTGTCTCTACACTGCCTCCATACTGTCTCCACACTGTCTCTACACTGTCTCTACACTGTCTCTACACTGCTTCCATACTGCCTCTACACTGTCTCTACACTGTCTCTACACTGCCTCTACACTGCCTCCATACTGCCTCTACACTGTCTCTACACTGTCTCTACACTGCCTCTACACTGTCTCCATACTGTCTCTACACTGCCTCTACACTGCCTCCATACTGTCTCCATACTGTCTGCACACTGTCTCTGACACTGCCTCTACACTGTCCTCCACACTGCTCTACACTGCCCTCTACACTGTCTCCACACTGCCTCCATACTGTCTGCACACTGCCTCTACACTGCCTCTACACTGTCTCCATACTGTCTCTACACTGTCTCTACACTGTCTCTACACTGCCTCTACACTGCCTCCATACTGTCTGCACACTGTCTCTACACTGTCTCTACACTGTCTCCATACTGTCTCCTACACTGTCTCTACACTGTCCTCTACACTGCCTCCATACTGTCTGCACACTGTCTCTAACACTGTCTCCACACTGCCTCCATACTGCCTCTACCCTGTCTCTACACTGTCTCTACACTGCCTCTACACTGCCTCCATACTGTCTGCACACTGTCTCTACACTGTCTCCACACTGTCCTCCATACTGCCTCTACACTGTCTCCACACTGTCTTACACTGCCTCTACACTGCCTCCATACTGTCTCCACTGTCTCCACACTGTCCTCCACACTGTCTCCATACTGTCTCACACTGTCTCACACTGCCTCTACACTGTCTCCATACTGCCTCTACACTGCTCCACATGCCTCCAACTGTCTCCATACTGCCTGCACACTGTCCTACACTGCCTCTACACTGTCTCCACTGTCCTACACTGCCTCTACACTGTCTCCACACTGCCTCCATACTGTCTGCACACTGTCTCTACACTGCCTCTACACTGTCTCCATACTGTCTCACACTGTCTCTACACTGTCTCCATACTGCCTCTACACTGTCTCACACTGCCTCTACACTGTCTACACTGTCTCTACACTGTCTCTACACTGTCTCCACACGCTCCAACTGTCGCACACTGTCTCTACACTGTCTCCATACTGCCTCTACACTGTCTCTACACTGCCTCTACACTGTCTCTCCACTGCCTCTACACTGTCTCCACACTGCCTCTACACTGCCTCTATACTGCCTCTACACTGTCTCCACACTGCCTCCATACTGTCTCCATACTGCCTCTACACTGTCTCCATACTGTCTGCACACTGTCTCTCCACTGCCTCTACACTGTCTCCACACTGTTTCCACACTGCCTCTATACTGTCTCTCCACTGCCTCTACACTGTCTCTCCACTTCCTCTACACTGTCTCTACACTGTCGCCACACTGTCTCCATACTGTCTCCACACTGTCTCAACACTGCCTCTACACTGTCTCAACACTGCCTCTACACTGTCTCTACACTGCCTCCACACTGCCTCTACACTGTCTCCATACTGCCTCTACACTGTCTCCACACTGCCTCTACACTGTCTCCACACTGCCTCTACACTGTCTCCACACTGCCTCTACACTGCCTCCATACTGCCTCTACGCTGTCTCCACACTGCCTCCATACTGTCTCCAATCTGTCTCCACACTGCCTCTACACTGTCTCTCCGCTGCCTCCCGACTATCTCCAGACTGCGTCTACACTGCCTCCATACTGCCTCTACACCAGGGGTGGGCAAACTTTTCCGTGCAAGGGCCGCATTCAGAAATTCACAATTCACAAAGGGCCGCATAGTATATTAAGTAAAATAATTACTTCACCCGGTTATGATGGTTTCTCTCTCCCTTGCATTTTTTAAATTTCTAAATCATTCCCTGGATTTGGATCAATAAAGGAATCTTTTCGTTGGCCTTGTAGTCAAATGGCCTCCTTCTACCCTGTAGGGATTCGATGGTTTCTATGTTGTGGGCATCGCTGGTTGGGCCCAGCATTTATTGCCCGTCCCTGACTGCCCTTGAAAAGGTGGCAGTAACCAATAGGAGCTGCTGCGGTCCTTGAGGCTGAGGTACACACACTGTGCTGTTGGGGAGGCAGATCAAGGTCTTTGACCCAGTGACAGTGAAGGAACGGCCGATATATTGGGGGCTGGTTTAGCTCACTGGGCTAAATCTCTGGCTTTTAAAGCTGACCAAGGCAGGCCAGCAGCACGGCTTCAATTCCCGGACCAGCCTCCCCGAACAGGCGCCGGAATGTGGCGACTAGGGGCTTTTCACAGTAACTTCATTTGAAGCCTACTCGTGACAATAAGCGATTTTCATTTCATTTCATACCTTTCCAAGTCGGGATAGTGAGTGATTTGCAGGGCGACCTCCAGGCCGTGGGTTCCCAAGTACCTGCTGCCCTTGTCCTTCCAGACGATAGATGGTAGGTTTCCAGTCCCACATAGGACCGACGAGGCAAGAATGGCACAGAGCAATATTTGAGTACCAGATGTGTTTTTTTACAATGATCAAGGGAATGCGCACCATTACTGAGACTAGCTTGCAATTTCACATTTAATGAATTGAAATTAAAGTCCAACATCTGCCACGGCGGGATTCGAACCCAGGTCCCCAGAGCATTCCCCTGGGTCTCTGGATCACTAGCCCAGCGACATTGTCACTAGGCCACCATACGCTCGACTACTTTCTCACCATCATTCCCATGTTAAACAGCAACAGTATGCCAGGCTCAGCTGCTTGTGTATGTTCCTCTGAACTGGTCGATTGTGGGTTCAAATGTCGCTGAAGAAACCTGAGTGTGTAATTCTAGTGCAGCACAAGGGGGGGCAGCACAAGGATGCTGTCTTGTGGGTCAGTTGGGAAACTCTGGTTCCATCAGCCTCTGACGTACGTCAAAAGATTTATCTGCTCGGGTTCAGTTGCACCCTGTGCTGATTAGCCAAGCAGCAGAGCGAGCGGACATTTACTTAAGTTAAGTGGAGAACAATAGGCCATGGAATTAATTCTGAGTGAAAGATTAGGGGCCTCACGGTAGCATGGTGGTTAGCATCAATGCTTCACAGCTCCAGGGTCCCAGGTTCGATTCCGGCTTGGGTCACTGTCTGTGTGGAGTCTGCACGTCCTCCCCGTGTGTGCGTGGGTTTCCTCCGGGTGCTCCGGTTTCCTCCCACAGTCCAAAGATGTGCGGGTTAGGTGGATTGGCCATGATAAATTGCCCGTAGTGTAAGGTTAATGGGGGGATTGTTGGGTTACGGGTATACGGGTTACGTGGGTTTAAGTAGGGTGATCATTGCTCGGCACAACATTGAGGGCCGAAGGGCCTGTTCTGTGCTGTACTGTTCTATACAGAGGGTAGGAGGTCAAAAGGAGAGATAATAATGCATGTCACACTTACACTCTAAAAGCATGACTTCTAAAACGAGTTGTTTAGGTAGGACAAGATCAAACGGCATAAACCCTATATCAGGGGCAGGTTAGCCTTGTACAGCAGTTGAGCAGTTGACGGGCAATTGAGATCACAGCCATGCCCAGATGTGAGCAGAGTGCTCCCGAAAGCAAGTTTCTGTGCAGAAAAACTGCTGTTTTAAACCCAAGAGATTCAATGTTGAACCAGAAGAAGCTTCTTCCAAAATAAATATACAGGTCATGTGTATCCATTATTTGCTAGATTTGGCTCAGAGTGTCAAAACTTATGGGATGTTGTTTTGGGAAGTGGATATTCTTCGAGAGTAGGAAAGTAGATAGATCTGGAATAGGGTTAATTCAATGCAGCCATTATTGCAGTTAATTGTAATTTTGTTCTTCATTGCAATCTTTCGTGTTGTGCGTTTTATAGTTTAATAACCATTTTTTATTTGAATGATTATAACAAGACTGGATCTTTCCTCGCCGGTTCGCATTCTCTGCAAATGCGGCGAGTCGTAAAGGCTGCCGTGAAACTGGCCGTGTTTCACGGCAGCCTCCGCGCCCCCTCCCGGGACTCGATTCTCTCCCCCCCCGGGCGGGGCTAGCAGCGGGGCCCCGTGAAGCACGGCATCACGGCCTTAGCGACCGTCGCTAAGTCCGCCCGCCAAGCGTCACACTGGCTGACGCGCACGATGACGTCAGCAGCGCATGCGCGGATTGGACGGCTCCAACCTGCGCATGCGCGGGGCCGTCATCTCCCTCGACCGCCCCGCGGACTGATCCTGCGGGCCGGCAGAGGGAGAAGGAGTGCGTCCGTTACCCCCCTTGGCACGGCCATGGTACTGCCGTGCCAACCGGGGCCCTGGATGCCCAGAACGGGCATGTTGCGGCCGTTTTTACGACGGCAAAAGCAGGTGTGTTTGCTGCCGTAAAAACGGCCGTAAAGGCCTGGGAACTCGGCCCATCGGCCTGGGGAGAATCGCTGTTCGCCGTAAAAAACTGCGAGCAGCGGCCGTGGGGGGTGGGGGTAGAATAGCGGGAGGGCGTGAAAAATGTCGGGGACGCCCTCCCGCTATTCTCCGACCCGTCGTGGGCAGCGGAGAATCGCGCCCCATATTTTTCCTCGCATAATATCAAATTGTGCAAGAAACATTTAGGAAGTTCCAAGATACCCTTCTGGGTATTGGGGGTACCCTCGCATTTAACATCACTGTTTCCGAGTATAGGCATGGTAGTTCCCTGGTGTCCTGGCCCACAACATCCTGGGAGTTACCACTGAGCAGAAATTGAACTGGACAAAAATACTGTGGCTGGCAGAGCAGGTCAAAGGCTAGGAACCCTGTGGGGAGTAACTCACCCCTTTACCCCCCAAAGCCTGTCCACCATCCACAAGGGACAAGTCCGGAGTGTAAAGGAAAACTCTCCACTTGCCTGGATGAGTGCAGCTCCAACAACACTCAAGATACCCGACGCCATCCAGGGCAAAGCAGCCCCGCTTGATTGGCACCCCTCCCACAAGACATTCACTCCCTCCACTACCAATGCACAATAGCAGCCGTGTGTGCCAACTACAAGATGCGCTGCAGGAACTCACCAAGGCTCCTTAGGCAGCACCTTCCAAACCCATGGCCACAACCACCTAGAAGGACAAGAGCAGCAGATACCTGGGAACACAACCATCTGGAAGCTCCCCTCTAAGTCACTCACCACCCTGACCTGGAAATATATCGGCTGTTCCTTCACTGTTCCTGGGTCAACTCCCTCCCTAACAGCGTGTGGGTATACCTACACCTCAAGGACTGCAGCGGTTCAAGAATGTGGCTCACCACCACCTTTTAAAGGACAACTGGGGATAGGCAATAAATGCTGGCCTAACCAGTGACGTCCACATCCTGTCAAATCAACAAACGAAAAAATAATCCCTCAGCCAACTTCAGCAGATTACCTGGTCATGACCACATTGTTTGTGAGAGCTCCTTCAGTGCAAGCTATCAGCCCTGTTTCTTACACGATAACAGTGACAATGCTTCAAAATTGTTATTGTGAAAGGTCAGTGCTAAATATCCCCCCATATTCTAAGATCAGTTGGCCAGGGCTGGCTGCTGACAGGGCAATTGGCTCAACTGTGTGTGTGTGTGTGTGTGTGTGCCTGGAAGCCGTCGGGTCCGTATTACTCACTGTCTCGACGTTCCGAAGCCACTGGGGTGGACAGCGACCGAAATCCCCAGCACCACGGCAGGCAGAACGTAACCGATGGCGTAGAGGTAGACATTGCGGATAACGATAGCCTGAGAAACTTTCACTTTCCGGAGGTCTCTGACGATGAGGAAGAGGTGCAGCCCTTCCAAAAACATCCAGGCGAATGCCACCAGGAAGAAGTAATAGAGAGCGCCGGCTATAACTGCACATAAAACCTGAAAGGATGGAGTGCTCAGGTTAGATGATAACAGCCAAGGAACCATTGCAGAGACTTGTGAAGGATCAATTTAAGCATTGGTAATGTTATAAAATAGTTCTTACCAGAGATTGTACCAATCTGGAAATATTGAAATACATTTCTGATACCTCTTAAACTGAGGATTTCCCTACCGTAGTTGACTAGGCCCCTGAACTGTGTCCATTCGATTTCCTGCTGTCATCCACTTCCCCTCCCTCCCAGGATCATGATAGGCCGATCCTTCTTCACATCTTCCACCCCAGCAGTCTCCATGTTAAATGGGCCATCCTGTGTGAACCGACCACTCCACACATCTTCCCCTGCCTTCCCCCTGACGATGCTCTGAAGGGACCATCCACCCCACCATGTCCTGGCCCCAGTCCTTAATCACCTGCGGCGAGTGCAGAGCATGCTGTTTTGCCTTCTCTCTCCTCACCGTCCCTAGGCCCCAAGCACCTTTCCCAGGTGAAACAGGGACACACTTGCAGCTCGTGCAGTTTAGTCTATTGTATCCACGATGTGAGTCCCTCAATGTTGGGGGGGGGGGGGGGGGGGGGGGGGACCATAAATGGGTGACTGCTTTGTGGAACATCTCCTTTCATTCTGTCAGTGGGCTGGATTTTCCACTCCCCAATTCAGCATGTTTGGGGGTGGGGTGGGGTTGGAGGCCTGTAAATTGGAATCCCCCCCCATTTTAGTGGGGGGAAAGGTGGGGGGAGATGTGGTGAAGGCACTGGGTGGCCCACTTGCTCTTGGGTCTCCTGAGGCCCTTAAAACATTTAAGTGCCTCATCTCGCCCTCGCCACCTCTTTTCCTTGGGTAGGGGCAGGTCCGTATCCAGCCTGGGTGGGCTGGTGTTGGGCAGGTTGCTTTACAGGTCTGCCGCGCCCAATGGAGACCCAGCCCCTTGCAATATATTAATCAGAGCTGCCAAACATTCCCAACAGAAATCAGTGTTCCAGATACCAAATTTTGGCAGCAAAATCCAGATTTTCATTTCAAAGGCAAATTGCACACCAATCTGAAGTTTAGCTTTGCCCCTTTATTGCACAAATCTAAAACACAAATGGAAAACGCAAATCCAATGCTTCATACATGTACATCATCACGGGTGGGTGTTTTTAAATTAAGTTTCAAACATTCAGGAAATCTAAGAATGAAAAATGTGAACAAAACATTCGTCTTTATGCATGAAGTTCAAAATTGTCCTGAAGGCTTGATTAACTGAATTGAATTCTGACAAGAAACTACATAGACAAAAGGAATCTAATTCATTTCTTTCTTTCAAAAAATATTTTCCTGAAGTAGCAGCAACAGATTTGATGTTCAAATGAGGGTGTACAAGATTACAAGGGGCATGGAGAGAGTGGATGGGCAGGCACTCTTTCCCAGTCACCAGGGGGCATAGGTTTCAGGTTTCAGGTCCAGGGCAAAGTTTAGATGAGACGCGCGAGGCAGGTTTTTTACGCAGAGAGTGGTGAGCGACTGGAACGCGTTGCCAGGGAAGGTTGTGGAAGCAGATACATTAACGGCGTTCAAAAGGCATCTTGAGAAACACATGGATAGGATGGGTATAGAGGGATACGGCACAAGAAAGTGCTGAGAGTTTTGGCCAAGGTTAGCATCATAACCAGTACAGACTTGGAGGGCCGAATGGCCTGTTCCTGTGCTGCATTGTTCTTTGTTCATCGATTCATAGGATTTACAGTGCAGAAGGAGGCCATTCGGCCCATTGAGTCTGCACCGTCCCTTGTTCTTTGACAGTAAAGGTAAAAGAGCACAAAGAAAAGAATGGCCAAAAAAAGTAGAAAGCAGAAGGTACGGTTAAAAAGATGCATGATGATTCAGGTTTACTTGTTCAGCATTGTTTGTTTCACGCTCACAGCAAAAAGTGCAGTTTCCACGATTAAAACAAGGATTGATGAAGTGAATCCTGCTGAAACTTAATAATGTGCAATGTATTATCAGCTGCACTCTGTCAGTGTAGAAAGAGGGAAGTAGAGTTAAAATTTCTGATCCATGACCTTTCACCAATTCTGAAATGTTAACTCTGCTCTTCTCGCCGTTGATGCTGCCTGACCCGAGTATTTCCAGCACTTTCTTTTCTGTAAATACATGGCAGTGCTCTGCAAAGATCAGTGATAGAGCTGGTGTTGAGTCCACCCTCCCTCGACGTGACTTTTTTTTATCCCAATAAAATCCAGGTACCTCGATGCCTCAGAGATCTTCGCCGCGGTCTCGCACATGAGGCTTCGAGGTACGTATTGGTTTCCTTGGCGACAGGGCCCTGCGCAGAGGCCCAGCCCCCTCTCCTCTCCGCCCCGCACACTAAGAGCACAATTAACACTATGGGCAGGAAGGTTCGTGAATGGCCTCCCGCCATCACTCACCTGTGCGCCTGGCTCCACCCACAATCCGAGACCTCGAATGGGTGTAGTACCAGCAGCAACCACCATCTTCCCAGTGGCGCTGCCAGTCAATAAAGTTGCCAGCCTCTGATCGGCTGGCAGCTAAATGTGAGCTGGACTTCGGCCCCGCCTGGGTCCTTGATACTAGGAGAAGGCCTGACTGGCACATAATTCAGTAGGCCTTCCTTAAAAGAAGTGATGCAGGGCATTCACCCGCTCTACAGTTGATGGGTGAGACACCCATTGCCTCCATTAAATACCAATTGATCAAATTCTACAACGAGGTACATTTACATCACAGAATCCCAGAATTAGGCCATTCGGCCCATCTGTCTGCATGGGGGGATTGAGAAGGTGCTGTGGAAGTATTTCAATGATGTCATAACATGCACATCATGAGGTAAAAGCAGGCAGTGACAGACACCCAGGTGAGCCAATCAACATACAGAACAGAACACGACCAATCACCAGACAGAACACCAGAGGGGGGCTTCCAACTATAAAACACACGAGGCATCAGCAATCTGTCTCTTTCCACTGGTGACAACTGTAGTGACAGTCAGGGTGTACAAATCATTCAACACCTTCTACACATGGGTCAGAGCTAGTCTAGTCCAGATAGTTAATATTAGTTTACTTAAAGCAGTAGAGAATCAACCCACAGGCAGCAGTGCGCTTCGTTACTGAAGTTCAATAAATCTTATATTGAACCAACACTCACATTTGGTGTATACTTGATTAACTGCATCGTGTGCAGCCCGGCTTACCCCGGGTGAGCAACACGACAAATTAAGGGAAAGGAAGGGAAATTCTCCCAGTGTCCTGGCTTCCACCCCCCCCCCCCCCCCCCGCCAATGACCAGATTCACGAAATCACGCCGGTGCGAGACATGTTCGGAACAACGTGGAGCGCAGAGGTCGAGACTCACCTTAACAATGCCTTTGGCCTGTTCCAGAGTTCAGGGTGGAGGCCTTCCCCTATCCACCTCCGTTCTCAGGAGGGCCACGTTCCAGCCTCAGAGTGCTCCCGGAGATCCATCTTCATTTTCGGGCGATCCACCTCCCTTCCTCCATGGTGGGTCAGTGATGTAGGGCGGCCTTCACAACGAGGCACCCGGACATGTTGGCGGACCACGCGTCTCCTGACCTGCTCTGCCGCCGAACACCGCGTGAAACAGCCTGGTGATTAATTAATAAGTTCGGGGCTTGGCGATGTGGCCTGTGTGGTGGACTCAAAGCGGGAGAATCCCGCTCTTTGTTTTTCTTCAGGTTACATCAGTATTGATGCAACACCATCTTGAGAAGAAAATGAATCTTTATAAAAAGAACACCTCAGAAGAGGGAAGATGCTTTGGGCGGAATTTTACCCCCTCTCCCCCCGACTCTTGCCGGCGGGTTTTCCGGTCCTGCCGATGTCAAAGGGCGTTTCAATGTCTCGCCGCGTTGTCCGGACCCGCGCCTGCCTAGCCGGGGCTGGAAAATTCCGCCCGTTGACTCTCAAGCCTTGCAATCACAGTGGCTGGTTCAAAACAAGGTCACTGACAGCTCAAACCGTCGTGTGGGTTTTGCATTAGTCCTGGCCGTTGGGGGAAGTGAGATTATTATTCGCTCTACAAATGGTAGCTTTTTCCACTCTGTTTTCTCGCTGTGGGTATCACTGGTTAGTGGCCGCGTTCTCTTTGTTATGTTCTGTTATTAATTACTTGTGGTTTACCTGCACTGTATCTACCAGAACTCTGTGCAGTGCAGGATCAGATCGTGGTTGTAAATTTGCCGGCCTTTATCTCCTGCCGTTGTTGTTTTTCTGACAGGTTTTTTTCTGCAAAGCCCCAATTTTAATGTGTGCAGCGAACGTAGTGTTGGTGAGGTGAGATCCATGCTCCACCCTGTCTGACGAGCAAGAAGCCAGGCTCATTTTAGTTCATGGTACACCAGACCTGGATTCCGCACCAACCTGGTGAGAAGGCCCCGTATCTAAGGAAGGATGTGATGGCCTTGGAGAGAGTTCAGAGGAGGTTCACAAGAATGATCCCCGGAATGAAGGGATGCCTTACGAAGAGTGGTTAAGGACTCTGGCTATGTACCCGTTGGAGTTTCGAAGGATGAAAATGAAAATGAAAAATGAAAATCGCTTATTGTCACGAGTAGGCTTCAAATCAAGTTACTGTGAAAAGCCCCTAGTCGCCACATTACGGCGCCTGTTCGGGGAGGCTGTTACGGGAATTGAACCCGTGCTGCTGGCCTGCCTTGGTCTGCTTTAAAAGCCAGCGATTTAGCCCAGTGTGCTAAACCAGCCCCAGATGGATGAGGGGGGGGGGATCTCATTGAAACTTACAGGAGACTGCGAGGCCTGGATAGAGTGGACGTGGAGAGGATGTCTCCGCTAGTAGGAGAAACTAGAACCCGAGGGCCCAGCCTCAGACTGAAGGGACGATCCTTTAAAACAGAGCAGAGGAGGAATTCCTTCAGCCAGAGGGTGGTGAATCTGTGGAACTCTTTGCCGCAGAAGGCTGTGGAGGCCAAATCACTGAGTGTCTCTAAGACAGAGATAGATAAGTTCTTGATTAATAAGGGGATCAGGGGTTATTGGCATAAGGCAGGAGAATGGGGATGAGAAACATATCAGACATGGTCGAATGGCAGAGCAGACTTGAAGGGCCGAATGGCCTAATACTGCTCCTATATCATGGTCTACGGCAGTGGATGGATGGGAGGGAGGGTGGCAGATAAACCTGGCAGAGACTGCAGAAGAGGTACGTGGATCCGCATTAACTAACAAGGATCGTGGTTGGGCCCTAGATTATGGAAATGAGATCTGGCGGAACTTGGTGTCATTCTGCGCCTTCGCCCACAATATTGGGTTTTCTTTCTCCACAGCATTCAGTTAAAGTTAAGCCGGAGTCTAATTGGCTTTGTCAAGTCCAACTTTGAGACTCAATGAGTTCCTCGCCTGTCCATATTTGAACTATCGCCTTCCCCAAATCCCCCCGGAAAATGGGGAATTTCAAATCGGGGCTTAAGATTTTCAGCTTTATTGTTCTGTTCCACTATTCTTGATTTCCTGAGCTACTGGGTCCTTCCACCTTACATCTGGTGACCTTTGATGGTCAATGATTATCTCTACAATCGCAGAATGTTGCGATGCAGAAGGAGGCCATTCGGCCCATTGTGTCTGTACCGCCCCTATGAGAGAGCCCCCTATCCCTGTAAGCCCACTCTCCCGCCCTATCCCTGTAACTTCACCCAACCTGTACATCCCTGGATACTAAGGGGCAATTTAGCATGTCCAATCCACCTAGCCTGCACATCTGTGGACTGTGGGAGGTAACTGGAGAACGGATACAGGGACATGGGGAGAACATGCAAACTCCACACCGGCAGTCGCCTGAGGTTGGAATTAAAATCAGGTCCCTGGCACTTTGAGGCAGCAATGCTAAACACTGTGCCAACGTTCCACCCAGGTTATCGTATAATTTATGAAGTGTCGTGTGAAAGTATCTTTAAGAAATGGGTGTTTATTAAATAGCTGTAGTGGATGTACCTTTAAGAAATGGGTGTTTATCGGTTGGCTGCAGTGATGTCAGAGTGTGGGTGGAGCTGGGCTGGCTGTCTTTCACTTTCGCTTTGAAAAAAAGCTGGTGTGTGTCAGTGTGTTGTAGTTTCAATTTGAGAGCTGGATAGCTGCAGGAAAAGCAAGCAGTTGTATAAGGATCTCTCTGCAATCTAAAGACTGTCTCAGAACATTTGGGTAATTTCAAAATGATAACTGCTCTCAGTAGAGAATTTAAACCTGATCTCTGTGTTAAAAAGGGTCTTTTGTCTTATGGATGTTGCAAGGAAAGATTAAGGGTTACTTATAGAATATTGTATCTGTGGGGATTATTGGTGTTGATAGTTGTTAAGATGTTTACTGTGGGTTTATAAAGTGTTATCTGGTTTCATAAATAAACATTGTTTTAATTTAAAAGTACTTTAGCTCTCTGTTTGCACCACACCTGTAAAGTGGGCCCGTGTGCTCCCCATAACCACAATCTATTAAAAGTTGTGTGTCAGGTGAACTCCATGCTACACTTTGGGCTTCTCTAAACACTGGCCCATAACAAATTGGGGGCTCATCCGGGATAAAAGTCTATCGATTGGGTTGGCTTTGTGAACGTAAATACAGTGAGGGGTGAGCATATTGTGGTTGCTTTTCAGGTGTGGTATTTCAGTTTAAGTAGGGAGTTGGGGACAATGGCTCTTTCAAAGGCTCGGAAGTTTTTGAGGCTGGATAAGGTCAGAGACTAAAAATAGGCTTTTAGATTTGGAAAAACCCTGGCCCAAAACAGAAGTATTCCCTCGTCTTGTCCGCCCTACTCGATACATTGCCTCACACTTCCTCAGATTAAATTCCCTTGCCCCTTTATTTCGCCCATAGAACATAGAACAGTACAGCACAGAACAGGCCCTTCGGCCGTCGAAGTTGTGCCGAGCCATGATCACCCTACTCAAACCCACGTATCCACCCTATACCCGTAACCCAACAACACTCCCCCTTAACCTTACTTTTTAAGGACACTACGGGCAATTTAGCATGGCCAATCCACCTAACCCGCACGTCTTTGGACTGTGGGAGGAAACCGGAGCACCCGGAGGAAACCCACGCACACACGGGGAGGACGTGCAGACTCCGCACAGACAGTGACCCAGCCGGGAATCGAACCTGGGACCCTGGAGCTGTGAAGCATTTATGCTAACCACCATGCTACCGTGCTGCCCATCTGACCAGTCAATTGATATCTTCCGACAGCTATTATCAAACACTCGGTTCATTTTCATATCATGTGAAAACTTTTAAATTATGGCCCTCACTTCACTCCATGGTCATATCATTGATTAATACCATGGATTGGGATAGCAAGGGATCCGGGAACGAACCCTTGTGGACCTCCTCAGCAACAAGCTCTCCGGTCATCAAGACACCATTGATCATAACTGGGCCAATTCTGAATCAAAATTACCACCCCCCCCTCGGATCTCAAGAGCTTTGAGTTTCAAATCGCATTCACACGGATTTTCCCGGTAGATCCCGCCAGCGGGGATGGTCGCCAAATCCGATCCATTGCTTCTCCTCATGTTTTCAACCAAAACTCATCACTTCACACCTTTAATCCGTTTGGCCATTTTGACAGCGGGAGTGGCGGCCCGGGTGATAAATACAGCGAGAATCGGGAAACGTGAAGCGGTCTGGCCCCCACTGCAAGATGTTACGGTGAAATCGCTCATCAGTCACCCCATTGAAGGGATGTCACCCCATTGAAGGGATAGCGGGGAAGGGGAGGGCAGCGTCTGTTCCCCTGTGAGGTCAGAACACAGGTCCATTGAATGTACTCAGCTGTCCTAACTCCTCACCCATGGGGGAGTCACATGGCCCGCTGAGGCTCTCAAGGGTCAAAGTGCTTGATTCGGCTGGAGTTGAGAGGGGAGACCGTGGTGAAGACACTATTGTGTGAGAGGGGAGGGAGCGAGGCCCAGTGAAAAGGTGCTCACACAGGGGGATGCGGATGGGTGGCTGCTGCAGACCCTGAGAGGGCTGCGGGTCAGGGAATTGTCAGGCCTTCTCAGTGCTCACTCTTCCTTCCAGTTTTTGATTGGGAAGAATCATGGAGCCGGTCGAGCTGGCAATGTTTTTGATCATGATTGGCGGCCAGCAACGACAGGAGAGGTGTCAAATATGCTGGGCACTCCCAGGGCCTCCTGGATGGAAGACCCCAGGCTGTTCTCCTGATCCTCTTCCCTTTGGCTGCCTGGGGGCCCCTCCATGGGACAGAGGGGCAGCTGGAGTGAGATCCAGAAGCCCCGCTATCCTCTACTGCTGACCATGCCTGCACCATGGTTGGAGCACTGCGCCATGGAGCTCATGCCCTCATCATGAGCTGAACCATGGAGTGGACATCCCCCTCCATGGGGTGCCTATCCTGCACCAAGGTCTGCACTGCGGACGTCACACTCGCAGTGTTGGCCTCTTCCGTCGGACTGACGACACCATCTTCTCGGACAGAAGGCGATGGGACTCCTCCAGTCGGCCTTGCAGTCTGAGGGGGGATGGTGAACCCTTCCTAATGCTCGTGGCTCCGCCTTTGCAGCTCCAGCAGCTCTGGGACCCACCGTACCCAGGAGCACGCCATCAGCCTATGGATCAGCAAAGTCCTGGACTCCAACATCCCTCTGAGTGCTGGATCCCTGGGACGCCCCAGCCTCCGTCTACTGTGGTTCATCAGGTGTGAGGTGCTCACCAGTTAGTGAGCCAGGAGCCTGCCTACTATTGAATCCCACCGAGGTGCAAGGATCTGCCCTGGTGGAGGGTGCGGGTGTCGAGTGTGGCATCTCTTCAATGCTGGTCTCCGAGATTCCTGCCGCCGAGCTGCTCGGGTCTGTGGTGCCCAGGGACCACGAGGATGGTCCAGACTGATTGACCTGCAATGGAAGGGAGATGGCATTAGTTTGGACCGGGGAACACTGATAGGCGAAAGGTCACTCACATGAGGCTTGTGCCATGACTGAATGTGCTGAGGATTCTCACTTGTGCCTTTGGTCTCGATCTTGCCCTCCACACAGGAGTGGTCCTGCCCCTTGGCAGCAAGCTCGAGGGCTCATTCCTCAGATGGGCTTTGATCTCCGGCATCACTCTGACCGGTTGTGCCCACTCACGCCTGTCGAGTTTGTCCAGATGTGGATGAATTCACGCATGCGTGGGAGATGAGTGGGAGTGGGCATTTGAGGGGCACCAGAGCTACTGGGTGGACCATGGGGAAGAGTAGGGGGAGGCAGCGCATGGTAAGTGCTGTGTCGCGACGAGGTGGGCAGGAGTGTGATCGCCGTGGAGTTGTGATGGGTGTGTTCAGGGGTGCTGAGGGAGACGAGGAAGCAGACTTACCCCGGCTGCACGAAAATGGTCATTCATCTTCTTCCGGCACTGCAATCCCGCCCCCTTTAGGAGTGAGCTGGCACTCACTCCTGCCGGGCAGGGTTGGTGACCTTGCTGGCTGGACGTCGGCCCGATCGTGGGTAGGGGGTTTTCCGCCTCTGCTCGGCCTCACCGAGAAGGCGTGGGACGTGATGCTGCCTTTCTGGCAGCCACCACCCTCCCCCCCCTCCCTCCTCCCCAACTGGACTTGGGACAAGTGCGGAGGGGGGGGGGGGGGGGAGGGGGGGGTGCGTTTAAAAGGAGTTCCCGGCTGATTACAGAGATCTTGTTTTCCCGGGGGAAGGGTATCAGAAGCAAGTCGCCGCGAGCACGGCAGGAATCTTGGAGAGAATAAAAGTTTGTTAAAAGGGCAGGATATCCAGCGGGCTGGATTCTCCATCAGCGGGAACCTTCGCTTCGCCGGCAGCGCACTCGCGCCCTGCGGATTTCCCAATGTGGGGGTGCCACAATGGAAACCCCATTGGCCGGGACGGGGGATCCCGCTGCTGGCGGGAGCAGCGGGACGGAGAATCCCACCCAGTATGTTTTCCCGCCCTTGCCGAGATTCTCCCTGTTTTTCTCACGGGTGTGGACACTTTGAAAGGACATTCAAAACTTCTTCCCTGCTTCTGATTCTGTTTCGTATCATGTGCAAGAGTTTTCATAGAATTTACAGTGCAGAAGGAGGCCGTTCGGCCCATCGAGACTGCACCGGCTCTTTGAAAGAGCATCCAACCCAAGCCCACACCTCCACCCTATCCCCATAACCCAGTAGCCCCACCCAACACGAAGGGCAATTTTGGACACTAAGGGCAATTTAGCACGGCCAATCCACCTAACCTGCACATCTTTGGACTGTGGGAGGAAACCGGAGCACCCGGAGGAAACCCACGCAGACACGGGGAGAATATGCAGACTCCGCACAGACAGTGACCCAAGCCGGGAATCGAACCCGGGACCCTGGAGCTGTGGAGCAATTGTGCTAACCGCTATGCTACCGTGCTGTCCTTTGAAATCATGCCTGGTGTATCCCAGGTCATTATTGCATATCAAAAAGAGCAGTGGGCCTAATGCGGACTCCCCTCCCTCCAATCTGTTCTTTGCTTTATGTCCCTTTAGCAAATTTCATCTCCGTCCAGCCACTGACTCTTTAATCCCACGGATGTAAATTTTACCAACACGTCCAGTATGTGCTACAGTGCAGTTAGGAGACGATGATGGTTCAAGGGCGGGTCCGAGGAGAAGTGAGTTCCAATTGGAATTCCTCACCTTGTTCCCTGTCCTGGAAATCCCAGTGACGAACAGTAAGAGCGCCAGGAAGAGGCTCAGGCACAGGTTCATGTGGATGGTCCGGGTCTCCCGCTGGATGGAACGGGAGAAGGCAAAGGTGAGGGTGGAAATTCCGAGGCAGACGAGTGACAGGCTGACTCCGATCAGGGTGATGATGTGGAGGACGAGACTATCCTGCAAAACAAAAGAGAGGAACAGTTTTAGTGATCCGCACCATGCGGAGAATATACGAAACCCTTCAGGATCTATTGGATCGAATATATTCGTGGTTTTCAGTCTGCAAGGGAGTCGAGGATTACGGAGTTGGGTAGGTGGGGGTGGGTGTGGGGGTGGGGGCAGGGGGGGTGGGTTGGGGGGGGGGTGCAGATGGCAGTTACGATCGCTACCCACCCAGCCATGATCTTATTGAATGGAGAAGCAGGCTCAAGGGGCCAAATGGCCTGCCCTTCATCCTATTTTGTTCAACCCGGAGTCAACGGGGAAGGGAATAGGGAATCAAACCGTTGCTTGAGATTCTCAGCCTATAATCGGATAGAAAAGGATTAATTTAAGGTTGCTGAGCAGGGCCACGGAGGGGGCGGGTTGGAAGAGGATGATGTGGCTAACGGGTTGCAGAAAGGTCGAGGCTCACGGTTGCAAAACGTCTTTGCTCCGGACCACTTTCTAAGACAACGAAAACCGTTCAGGTGAGGTGATTGGGAGTTCCGCCACCCAACAGCAACCTGCCTGGCCTGGGGAGGGCGGGTAGGTTTCCCGAGGTCGGGAGCGCACGGATGGCTGCCATGAAAGGGTGGGAGACAGTACCTGAGGGTGAGCAACCATTGCAATGCCACAAAGCATGATGGGACAGGAAGAGAAGCTAACGCCGGCACTTTTCAAATCCCCAAACCCACTGTGTTCGAAGAGGACAAAATCATTGAGTGCAAAATCAAAACACCATTAAAGCGGAACTGCCTGAGAACGTGGAGGCTACGCAATACCTGAAGATCAAGTTTGGACACCCCAGCTTTCGAATATATTTATGAATGTGAGTAAACCTTTGCCCTTTGGGGAGTTGGTGGCATAATATCGCTGCATTAGTTATCCAAAGGCTTGAAATGTACAGTCTAGGGGATATGGGTTCAAATCCCACCATGGGAGCTGGTGGAATTTAAATTCAATTAATACAAATAGAACAGTACAGCACAGAACAGGCCCTTCGGCCCTCGATGTTGTGCCGAGCAATGATCACCCTACTCAAACCCACGTATCCACCCTATACCCGTAACCCAACAACCCCCCCCCCCCCCTTAACCTTACTTTTTAGGACACTACGGGCAATTTAGCATGGCCAATCCACCTAACCCGCACATCTTTGGACTGTGGGAGGAAACCGGAGGAAACCCACGCAGACACGGGGAGGACGTGCAGACTCCGCACAGACAGTGACCCAGCCGGGAACCGAACCTGGGACCCTGGAGCTGTGAAGCATTTATGCTAACCACCATGCTACCCTGCTGCCCCTAAATCTGGAATATAAAGCTCATCTCAGTTAATGGCGGCCAAAATCCATCTGGTTCACCAACACCCCTTGAGGGAAGGAAATCTGCCGTCCTTACCGGGTCTGGCCTACACGTGACTCCAGGCCCACAGCGACGTGGTTGACTCTTGACTGGCGCTCTGAAATGCCCACTCAGTTCAAGGGCAATTAGGGATGGACAACAAATGTTGGCCGTGCCAACGGTACCCACATCCCATGAATGCAAATTCTGCATCAAACTAGATTCCAGCTAAAGTGACCTTGGTTGGAGTTTTCTGACCGTTCATGCCGCTGCGATCTTCCGGGCCCGCCGATGGTGCACCCCCCACCGTGGGTTTCCCGCTGGCGAGGGGTGAATTCAACGGGAAACCCCGTTGACAAAGGTGGGGCCAGAAGGTCTCGGCGCTGGCCAATGGCCTCCGCCCCGGCGAGACACGTGGAAAATCATGGGATTTTCCGGTGCTTCCCGCTGGTCGGATCTTCCGGTCCCGCCGAAGGGAATATCCTCCGTGGCGGGCTTCCTGGTAGTGGGGGCGGGTGAGTCGTACAAAACACTGTAGACTCCAGCGGGGTGGGAAGATCCCACCGGCGGCCGATGGTGAGTAGCCTCCGCCACTGGAAACACTTAGCGGGAGGGAGAAGGGGGGGGGGGGGGGGGGGTGGAAATCCTGGCCGATGCGTTAGCTGCCTTAATTGAAACATCACTTGGTGAACTAACTCAGTTAAACAATTTGCTTTATATGGTGCGTCTAACGTGGCAAGAGTACCAGAGGCACTTCATAGGACCATGTAAAGGTATTGGGAGAGGTGGCCAATTGCACAATCACAGAGGTCAGCTTTAAGGAGGAGAGAGAGAAGTGAAGAGATTTAGGAATGCTATTCCAGAGCTCAAAGTCTAACTAAGGGCACAGTGGGGGATAGAGAGGAGGCCGGAGCTGGAGGAACATGGATTGTCGGGCTGAAAGAGTTAACAGAGAGGAACAAGGTCACGGAGGGAGGTCGTTAGAATGAGCCACTTGGGCTTTTCCAGTGTTATTCCTTTTATCAGCTTTGTACAAAGGCTTTTACAGATAGATTTTACCTCCATTTCAACGGGAGCCATTAAAATGGCAAAGTTCGCCAGGTGCAGGCATCCACATGTTGTGTGGTTTTCAGTGGAGGTGACTATCTTGCAGCCCTTGGGAGACCAGAAGCTCCTCTCCTTCCCATTTTCCCAATGGACGCAAACCGGAATTTTGTCGGAATTTGTTTCCTGTATCAAACAAACAAACAGTTGTTACCTTGACTGTTCTAATATTCCCCATTGCAATCAGTTACCTTCAGAGAGTGGGCTTCCCGCTGGTACATATCCATTGCAATTACTTCCAAAAATAATATCCACATAATTGTACAAGAAATTGTGCTTTTTTGGGGAAATTTGATGAAAGTGTTTGTTTATTTCAACAGCGTTGGAGTTGGGATTTTCTGCCCAGGTTTTCTTTCACCCTCGTCACAAGAGGCGGGATTTCGTTGCCTCCAAGACCCAGACAATGGGCGGGTAGTCTGGCTATTCGCACCTGGAAGCCATCACACCTGCAGCTGACCGTCTCTGTTCACACGCAAGGGGAATTGCGATCAGGAGTTTCACCCCAGAGAAATCCTCCAGCTGAGACCAGCTAATGGCGAGGGGCCATGGGATAATATTCCACCTCTAAGTTCATAAGTAATCCCTCAAGATGTTGGCCACCCAAGGCCTTCGATAGTCGTCACGGGGAGGGTAACCATTATTAATCGCACATGCCAAAGTGAAATATTATGATGATAAAAACTGAGGGCAGCACGGTGGCGGTGTGGTTAGCACTGCTGCCTCACGGCTCCGAGGATCAATCCCGGCCCCGGGTTACTGTCCGTGTGGAGTTTGCACATTGTCTGCGTGGGTCTCACCCCCACAACCCAAAGATGTGTCGGGTAAGTTGGTGTGGCCCTGCTAAATTGCACCTCAATTGGAAAAATAAAATGATGATGACAAAAACTGTGGGAAATTCACACATTCGTTCAAGAGGAACAACTGATCAAATTCTGAAGATTCTGGTCACCCAGCTTTTCCTTCAATTTATTCATTGGTTCTTGGGTTGACGGCTTCGCTGGTTAGGCCAGCATTTAATGCCCATCCCTAACTGCCCCCTGGGAAGGTGGTGGCCAGCCGCCTTCTTGACCCGCTGCAGTCCCTGTGGTGTAGGTACTCCCTCTGTGCTGACAGGAAGGGAGTTCCTCGCCGACGAATCAGTAGGTTTCTTCTCATTGGACTAACTGCCACATAACTCCCAAGTTCAACAGATATCGCCCCCCCCCCAGGCTTTATCCGAGCTTCCACCTTGACTTGAACTGCCGCCCAAATGCAGGGTGGTGGTGGCCTGGGGCTAGCGGACAACCAGGGCGCAGCAGGTGGACACAAGGAATGGTTTCGAAAGGAAAATGGATAGGCAGCTGAGGGAATCAAAGTTGCTGAGTCACAGGGGCTGAGTCGGCTCTACCCACATTAATGTTGATGGAAAAAAGATATTAGTCTGTGATGTCAACACAACCAAAGAAGAAGGCAATGGGACTGATCAGACAGCCAGAAGGGATGTGATTGGCCGAATGGCCACCTTCTGTACCATAATGACTCCATGGGTCGGGTTTTTTATTGGTGAGGTGGTGGATGAGGGAGGGACAGGGTCCCTGGTGTCCAGGTCAGCGGCGGACTGCGGCTAATTAGTTTGAGGTGAGCCTCGCGCCTCCATTGTAGGAGTTGTCCTGCCTCCTAGAGCTGCTGGCCAATCAAATGGGAGGGGGGGGGGGGGGGGGGGGGGGAGGTGGGTGTGCGCGGTGGGGTTGTATCTGGTGCGTGGACACTTGCCACCAGCTTTTCCCACTCTGGGAAGAGGCCCTTTGAGGGCAGCACAGTGGTTAGCACAATTGCTTCACAGCTCCGGGGTCCCAGGTTCGATTCCCGGCTTGGGTCACTGTCTGTGCGGAGTCTGCACATCCTCCCCGTGTCTGCGTGGGTTTCCTCCGGGTGCTGCGGTTTCCTCCCACAGTCCAGAGATGTGCAGGTTAGGTGGATTGGCCATGCTAAATTGCCCCTTAGTGTCCAAAAAGGTTAGGTGGGGTTACTGGGTTACGGGGATAACGGGGATAGGGTGGAGGCATGGGGCTTAAGTCGGGTGCTCTTTCCAACGGCCAGTGCAGACTCGATGGGCTGAATAGCCTCCTTCTGCACTGCAAATTCTGATTCGATAATTCTATGACCATTAATTGGCAATTTAAGGGCCCAAGTGACCTACCTGTGACTCCAGACCCACAGAAACGTTGTTGACTCTTAACTGCCCTCTGAAATGGCCCATCAAGCCACTCAGTTCAAGGAAAATGGAAGCATTAAAAATGATTAAAAGGCGGTAGAGTAATGATCAGACCTGACGGTGGACGTACCTAAAGAGGCCTGAGGGAACGAGGAGTACACCAGTCCTTGAAGGAGTCGAAAAATGTTGATAAAAAATTATGTGCGTCTCTTCACCTTATTGTTAGAGGTATAGAAGACAAAAGCAAGGACGTTACATTAACCCTTTGTCAGACAGCTGGGGTTCCTTGTTCAATTCTGTCGGCTGAAGGGTTGGGGGACATGTGGAGATTCGAATCATAAAGGGTTTGGGTAGAATAAACCAGATGGCAGAAAGGTCGATTACCAGGGGGCACAGATTGATTGCCAAAGGACCAGCAGCCACCAGAAGTGAGTAGTTAGGATCCAGAATGCACTGCCCACCGAGCGTGGCAGATTCAAACATTACTTTCCACAGGGAATTGAATGAACACCTGAAGAAAAAAATAAAATTGCAGACCTGTAGGGAAGGGACGGGCGAGTGGCACCAGTTGGGTTACTCTTGGATAGAGCCAGCATTGACAAGACTGGCCGAATGGTCAGTTGCTGTAAGATTAAGGCTGGAATTTTTCCACCGGCTCGGTTTTCTAGCGGCACGGATGGCGAACCACCGCGGGTTTCCCAGCGGCGGAAGATACAAACAATGGGAAACCCCATTGACAGTGGCGGGGCTGGAAGATCCAACCACTGGCCAATGGCGGGCTGCCCCCTTAGCCGAGAAACACACCGCAGGGGGGCATGGAAAGCCCCACCCAACGGCTTTGCTTCCTGCTTGATCAATAATGAAAGTTAAAGGGTTCTAACTAAAACTTAGGCCATGATCTTCAGCATTCTACTGGAACATTTGGAGAACCGTTGACTTTTAACAGCTCTCCAAAATTTTCCCGTACCGCCCGCTGGAAAGTCCCACCCTTAAAATTAAAGGTCAAGATAAAACATCAACCTTTTCCTTGCAGAGTGGTTGCGGCCAATCTGTTTTGGCACGGTATCACACACAACGGGCAGTGGGATAACCCACCAAGATATCACAGACGAATGTGGGACCGTAAGTCATTGACAAATAACCTCACAAAGATCAAGCTAAAGCGACGCCGCTAACAAACCTGTTTGTGCCTCAAGGTGAAGTTGACGGGCTCAGGCAATTCGGTTCCCTGCGGCCTATCCCCTGTCGTCACTGTCACCACGTCGGAGTTGAGCTTGTAACTCCCGCCCATCTTTTCCCTTTTCCCACTTTCCCCGTCCACAAAGTCGCCATCCAAAATGGATTCCAGGTTCCCGTAGGCAATAAAGCCAACAGCAGCGACACCTGGTGGCGAGAAGCGGCAGTAAGCAACAGGACCTCACACCAACCAAAAAGGGACAGCTGCCTGGAGGCGGAAACACTCGGCGGGTCAGGCTATGGAGAGAGGGACTGAGTTAACGGGTCAGATATTTTTCAGTGAAGGTGCAGGAGAGGGGAATTCTGGGTGGGAATGCTGGATGTCCGGGCTTCCCTGGAAATGAACGGCAGGGCACCCTTTAAAATTCTGGAATTTAAACTCCTGCCCGACAGGCGGAAAAGCCTGTGGACAAGGCCTCAGGTAAGGAGAACAGAGCGGAGAGGGAGAGACAAATAGTATCGTGGGATGGTGGGTGGGGAGAAGATGATCTCAGGGAGGGGAGAATGTGGCGGTGAGGGGTGGGGGGGTTGATTGAGGAAAGTTAAACATTCCTGGGTGGAAGTTGGGGGGAGGGCCGCTGGTAGTGATCGAAAGGTTGAATACTGAGGTTAAATTAAACTTGGATCTGGAGAAAGTACTCTTGCTTCCCCCTGGTCCACAAGCAGTGCTGGAAAGACTTTCACTTAATGGACCCAGCCTGCTGGGTTTCCCAAGGCTGGGGAAACCAAGCTCAAATGGGTTAAAAAAATAAATGAAAGAAATCTTGTTAAAATGGAGGCGCACGGCCCCCTTTAACCTTTCGCTAAAACTCCAACCTCTGTCAAAACTAGGGGTGCGCGGTTTGGGACCAGGTGTCAAATGTTTTATCGCGTCTCAGCTGATCAAACCATTTTCACTCGGAAGGAATGAAGATTGCCTCAGCGTTTCAGGTCAACGGCCTTTCAGGAGAAGTGAATGTTTGTGATGTAATATTTTTTAGACAAGTACGGAGCCGGGGGGGGGGGGGGGGGGGGGGGAGATTTTCAGGCTCCCCCTCCCCCAGCGGTGTGTTCCTCTGGGCAGGAGGCAGTCCGATGTTGACCGATGCGCTGTCAATGGGATTTCCCATCAAATCCACACCCCCGCCATTGGGAAATCCTGCTGCTGAGAACAGCTGGAAACTCCCCCCCCCCCCCCCCCCCCCCCCCCAGGGATCGAGGAAGGACGATCGGGAAACTCTGTGACATGTTGGAGAGCTGCAGAACTTACACGATAGATGATGGTGTGAGGCAATAGGGTGCGGTAATGGCATAAAGCAACGAGACGGGGGTCTGGACGAGGGTTAAGTGGTTACAGAGTGTCCAAGAGAAGATGGGCATTTTGGTTAAGATCTAAACTCGCGGAGCTCAATGTTAAGACTGGAATGATGTGAAGTGCCTCGGAGAAAGATGAGCTGATGAGGGGAATGACAGACAGGGTGAAGGCCGACAGCTGGGGTTAAGTTAAACTTGTTGGGTGTGGAGAAAGTACTCCTGCTTCCCCTGGCCCACAAGCAGTGCAGTAAAGGCAGACTAATGGTAGACGGAGACTTAATGGTGATGTCACTGGACCAGTAATCCAGAGGCCCAGGCGAAAGCTCTTGGATCATGGGTTCAAATCCCACCACGTCAGCCGGTAGAGTTTGAATAAATCTGTAATATAAAGGTGGCCTCAGTAATGGTTACAGTGACAAAGATTGTCGATTGTTGGGAAAAATAAAACCTGGCGGGTTCTCTAATGCCCTTTAGGGAAAGGAAATCTGCCGTCCTTACTCGGTCTGGCCTACATGTGACTCCAGACCCATAGTAATGCGGTTGACTCTTCGCTGCCCTATGACATATGACATCGTTTGTGCTGTTTAGCACAAGCCTAAATCGCTCGCTTTGAACGCAGATCAAGACAGGCCAGCAGCACGGTTCGATTCCCGTACCAGCCTCCCCGAACAGGCGCCGGAATGTGGTGACTAGGGGCTTTTCACAGTAACTTCATTTGAAGCCGACTTGTGACAATAAGCGATTTTACAGGGGCTGGTTTAGCTCACTGGGCTAAATTGCTGGCTTTGAAAGCAGACCAAGCAGGCCAGCAGCACGGTTCGATTCCCGTACCAGCCTCCCTGGACAGGCGCCGGAATGTGGCGACTAGGGGCTTTTCACAGTAACTTCATTGAAGCCTACTTGCGACAATAAGCTATTTTCATTTCATTTTTCACATGGCCGAGCCAGACACAAAGGTCAAGGGCAATTAGGGACGGGCAACAAATTCTGGCCTTGTTCGCGATGCCCACATCCCGTAAAAGGACATTGACAGCACTTGGTCTGGACGATCTCCTGGACTGGATGTGATTCCCTGAGGAACTTTCCAGTACATGGTTATTCCCGGGTTTTATTTCCGGGAGGTGACATGTGTGCGTGTGTGTGAATGTGTGTGTGTGTGTGTGGCTGTGTGCAGGGAGGGTGGGGGTTGGGGGGGGGGGGGGGGGGCGGGCGTTGACAGACCAGTTGGACTATTCTTGCCTCTCACCTTTGGTCTGCTAATGCGGGATCTAAACTGGAACACGTACACCTGTTAGTGTTGCTATATTGAGGGGACATTGCTTTTGCCCACGAGCGTTGAGGCTGAATGTCCAAATTTGAGTGGCCATAGACAAAAATCTTAGACGCTCTTGCACCAAGTTGCTTTAATGATGGCGAATGCAGTCATTGTCCTGCGCAAACCCAAGTTGTTGTTGTGACGATAGCCGACATTACCTGAATGGTTCCCCCTGATGGCTGTTCTCCAGTAAAGCTCCATCGTATTGCCTCCCGCGTCCAGCGTCAGCCTTTCATCCTTTGAAATGTTTCCCTGATGAACCCGTATTTCGAGATCTGAAATTACGAAAAGCCACATGATTTACCTGTTAACGGTAACCGCAGGTTAAATAACCCGTCCGAGCTTATCCAGGGGAAAATAATGGAAGGTGTGGGGGACCTCACTTCATCAGGACGCCAGGAAATGAGAGCCGGGACGAACCATTTGAGCCTTCCCTACCATTCAATATGATCAGGGATAATCGGCTCACATCAGCATCACACCCCTCTCAGCATCAAGCGACCCCAACTCACTTAGCACCTGTAAGGTAGGAAATGGCAATTCTTACACCGAGTGCCGTTCCACAATCAGCAATGAGGTATCTGAGCAGAGAATCGGCTTTAGCCATGCTGGCCAGGAGCTTTATCATGGCGGGCTTCCCCCTCTCCGTCACCTGTAGGCTGGAGGAGGGGCGTCCGTCTCTCACTCGAGAGGTAGTCCTGCCTCGGAAACCCGCCAACCAATCGGACTAGTCGGTAGATCGCTGGTCCCTGAAGCGCCTGAAGCTGCAGTGGACAAGACTGGAACTGCAAGCATTCTCCAGAGTCCTGGGAGTCCTGGACCAGGTCTGGAGGTGGTGGAGGTGGTGGGCGTGGGGGGGGGGGGGGGGGGGGGCGGATGGAGGTAAGATGATGCCTCAAAGGAGTTTGCATGGTGGGGGAAAGGAGGCTTTGCCGGGAGGGGCCAAAGTGAAGGGAGCTCCGGTGGAGGGGCAAATATTGTGAGGTGGGGTGTGGGAGGCGCATTCAAAAGAGGCCATCGATGGCGAGGTCCCCTCTCTTCCAGCTGGGGCCTGAGCAGGGTCTCATTTTCGGGCTTCGCCCTGTGGTATTTTTGAAGGATAGTCTTGCAGACCACGGAGGTACAAACAAGCAAGAGCTTCATTGGAAAGGTGTTTATTGTACACGCTGTTAGGATCGACTGCCCATTTGCGCGTGCAACGATGTCATCAATGCGACAGGTTATCGAACTCTTATTCCAACTCGGAACAAACATGGATACACAATGCCCCCACCCCCCCCTCCCCCCCTCCAACCCGGTCTTGAAATGTCCTCAACTGGGGTTCTGTCTTGCACAGTTGTTTCTGGTGTTGTCAGGTTCACAGGAATGTCTTAATCTGCGCTTGGCACAGTTTCTTGCAGATGCCCGGTTGACTCCGTCTCTGGCAGACTAGTTCTAGCTCCTAAATGTTGATCAACGTGTCTCCTCCACACAACATCGACCGGAGTTTCAATGGTGTAGCAGACCAGTCCTGTCAGTGCCGGGACAATGGCAATATGTGAACTTCACCACTCAATGTTCTCACCGTGCGGTCCCACGGTGCCAAATATTCCTGCCATTTTTACGACTACCTTGCTATTTAGCACTACCTTGCTATTTTTCCCCCTGAGCTCAGCCTGTTTCTTTCAGAGTTTTGGAATACTCTAAGTTCTAAACTCTTGTTGCAGGCTACCTGATACTCACAGCGCTCCCGCTACTCCTCCAGACCTTTCTGGGCCGAGCACGTGGCAAGCTTCTTTTCGATGTTGTTTCCTCCGAAATCTACATTTCAATTTTGGTTCCTTCAATGACTGCTACTGATATTTGACACCCCTCCATTGCCAACTTTGGTGTAGCAAAATCTTTAGCTTTCTAATCCGTTTCGGATATCTGTGCACAGATTGGCAATGTTTCTACTTTTTAACAAACTTTTCCAGGAGTCTGTCAGCTTGGCTCCGACCTCCTCGTCGCCAATTTTCCTTGTGGTCTTTTTCAAGGTAGGCTTGCAGACCACAAAAGGTACAGACAAACAAGAGCTTTATTGGTAAGGTGTTTATTCAAATTTAACCATCTGCGGGTGGTGGAATTTGTACCTGGGTCCAGAGTGCATTACTCTGGGTCTCTGGTTTACTAGTCCAATGACAGTACCACTTTGCCACCACCTCCCCGTACTGCAACAATGTAATTTTGCATTGACAATTCACCCCAAGCAGCAATGACACAAAAGATAGGTCATAGAACATAGAACATAGAACAGTACAGCACAGAACAGGCCCTTCAGCCCTCGATGTTGTGCCGATCAATGATCACCCTACTCAAACCCACGTATCCACCCTATACCCGTAACCCAACAACCCCCCCCTTAACCAGGATGTTGCCTGGAATGGAGAGTAGGTCATACGAGGAAAGATTGAGGGTGCTAGGCCTTTTCTCATTAGAACGGAGAAGGATGAGGGGCGACTTGATAGAGGTTTATAAGATGATCAGGGGAATAGATAGAGTAGACAGTCAGAGACTTTTTCCCCGGGTGGAACACACCATTACAAGGGGACATAAATTTAAGATAAATGGTGGAAGATATAGAGGGGATGTCAGAGGTAGGTTCTTTACCCAGAGAGTAGTGGGGGCATGGAATGCACTGCCTGTGGTAGTAGTTGAGTCGGAAAATTTATGGACCTTCAAGCGGCTATTGGATAGGTACTTGGATTAGGGTAGAATTAGGGAGTGTAGGTTAACTTCTTAAGGGCAGCACGGTAGCATTGTGGATAGCACAATTGCTTCACAGCTCCAGGGTCCCAAGTTCGATTTCGACTTGGGTCACTGTCTGTGTGGAGTCTGCACATCCTCCCCGTGACTGCGTGGGTTTCCTCCGGGTACTCCGGTTTCCTCCCACAGTCCAAAGATGTGCAGGTTGGGTGGATTGGCCATGACAAATTGTCCAAAATTCTATGATTAACCTAGGACAAAAGTTCGGCGCAACATCGTGGGCCGAAGGGCCTGTTCTGTGCTGTATTTCTCTATCTATCTTAACCTTACTTTTTTTTTAGGACACTACGGGCAATTTAGCATGGCCAATCCACCTAACCCGCGCATCTTTGGACTGTGGGAGGAAACCGGAGCACCCGGAGGAAACCCACGCACACACGGGGAGGACGTGCAGACTCCGCACAGACAGTGACCCAGCCGGGAACCGAACCTGGGACCCTGGAGCTGTGAAGCATTTATGCTAACCACCATGCTACCGTGCTGCCCCAAATCTGATCTGGACTGCTATTGGAGGTTTGAGAGATGAATATTGGCCATGTAACTGTGAGAATGTTCCATGTTCCATGAGGACTAATGGTCGTGGCATCGTCCTTGTTGTCTGTTTCTTCGTCGGAACGGTTACTGAGACGTTGGAATGTTCAAACAACAACTGGTTTAATTTACACAACTAAATTTAGGTGCAGCTATCCCCGACTATGCGCTGAAGCCACGGACTTTCTCCAAATTCTCTCCTATTCATGCGTTTTCCTTTCCTCATCATTATGGGAGATGCAATTTACACAGTCCCAGACATTAAACCTCACAAGCCCGAATAATACTGACCAACAGGCTCGCACTAGCTGCTGCTTGTCAGCTGCTCAACTCCTAAAGACAAAAAAACTAATGATGGGAAACCAGTTGCTTCGACTCAGCCAGTCTGCAGATACAACTCAAAGGACCCTTGGTATGTTAATTATAGAGAAACAGGAGTCACATAGCTCACACACAAAATTGATCATTATGCAGCTGCAGTTCATGTGGGCCTGACAGAGCACTGGACAATGGAAGGGGAGTACGATGCACCACAGCTCAGGCTTTATCTTACTCATGTCCAGCAATTATTAGAGACGGTAGAGACAAATAGGTGCTTGCCGATATTATAAATAAACATATATGCACTGATTATGATTGGCAATCATACTCATGTTATACATTATGTAATCCTAATTATTAGTTGTGGATGGATATCGATAACTTCAAAACAAATTTATTCTATTGGTTGCTGTATGTTAATTACTTGGAAGATAAGCACATATATAATTGTTCGGTATTTTCAATGATCAGGGAGCTGGCAAGCCACCTACTGGATGCTTAGCTCCCCTGCTAAAGCTGGAATAAACTTCTTGAACTGAAACTCTAAGTGTCGTCTGGTCAGTTGAGGAGCTGAGGAGTGAGGGACACTGTAGTCGAATAGGTGTGAAACTCCCGCAACAACTGCATTTTCCATTGACCGGAACTGAGAGACAGTGGGCTGGGCTGCAACGGTGGTGGTGATGATGGTGGTGCTGGTGGGCGGGGTGTGGGGTGGGGGGGGGGGGGGGGGGGGGGGGGGTTGGGGGGGTGTTAGATTTGGGTTCAATACTGCATCTGAAGTATGAAGAAAGACTAGCTTAGCTTCTGGTGGCATCACTTTAGGAGGCAAACAGGTCTTGAATAGTTGGCATCACCATCTCTCGCCTCTTCATGCCAAGGGTGGATTTCCTCCGGGTGCTCCGGTTTCCTCCCATAGCCCAAAGATGTGCAGGTTAGGTGGGTTGGCCATGCTAAATTGCCCCTTGGTGTCCAAAAGGTTAGGTGGGGTGACTGGGCTTATAGTGATAGGCTGAATGCATGGGCTTAAGTAGGGTGCTCTTTCCAAGGGATGGTGCAGACTTGATGGGCCGAATGTCCTCCTTCTGCACTGTAAATTTTATGATTATGTGGTCTATAATTCTATGAAACCTGAATAAAACAAAGCAGACCTAGCTCAATTAATAATTGTGAATTGGATATTGATATGGGCAGGGAATTAATGAATGGACTTAAGGTATGGGCCAGCCATGATCTCATTGAATGGGGGAACAGAAGAGGCTGGAGGGTCTGAATGATCTACTCCTGATCCTGCATCACGGTGGAGGTGAGTGGCAGTGAGCAGCATGGTGCGAACCCATCATCGGATTAAAATTTGATGGAGACCTACCCAGAAACTCTGATGATGCGGTCAACATTCCATTAGGTGCACTCAAAGCGGCGGTCATCATGGAGATGGACACGGTCTGCAGCAGTTTAGAGGCCGCGCTGTGTTTGGCGTCAGACTCCAACTTCTCCCACTCGGGGTTGTCGATGATACTCTCTGTGAGATTGACAATTTCCTGCCAATGAGAATGCATTCATTACCCCGCATGTCACTAGCCCATTGATTGGAGCAAAACCTGACAATTGGACCATTATTCCCTCTGACTGGCAACGTGTTGTCTGTGACACGCACCTCACAGACGGGTGATTTATTTCTGATCATTTTTTTTTGTAAAATATTTTATTAAGGCATTTGTGATTTTATCAGTAACAGTAAACCATATACAAACAACAATAAGCATAGTGCAACCATCCTCTACCTCACAGATTCCACCTTCCGAGAACAGTAATCGAGACTAAACCCACCCCCCTCCCCTCTTCTGCTAAGAGTTCATTTTCTCTAAAGAAGTCGACAAACGGCTGCCACCTCCGGACCAACCCGCGCGTTGACCCTCTTCGGGCGAACTTGATTTTCTCAAGACTGAGAAAGCCAGCTATGTCACTGACCCAGGTCTCTGTTTTCGGGGGCTTCGAGTCCCTCCATGCTAACAGTATCTGTCTCCAGGCTACCAGGGAGGCAAAGGCCAAAACGTCAACCTCTCTCGCCCCCTGGGCTCCCGGGTCCTCCGACACTCCGGAAATCGCCATCTCTGGCCTCGGTGCCACCCTTGTTTTTAAACACCGTGGGCATGACGTCTGCAAACCCCTGCCAGAATCCCCGAGGCTTTGAACATGCCCAAAACATGTGGACATGGTTCGCTGGCCCTTCTGCGCACCTTGCACATCTGTCTTCTATCCCAAAAAAACTTGCTCATCCGGGCCACCGTCATGTGTGCCCGGTGAACGACCTTAAATTGTATCAGGCTGAGCCTGGCGCATGATGTGGATGTGTTGACTCTGCTTAACACATCCGCCCCGAGACCTGCCTCTATCTCTCCCCCAAATCCTCCTCCCATTTGTGCTTTAGCTCCTCTGTCTGCGTTTCCTCTGACTCCATGAGTTCTTTCCAGATATCTGAGACCTTAGCCTTTCCCAATCATGCTCGAGAAATGACCCTATCTTGTATTCCCCATGGTAGTGGGAGCGGGAAGGTTGGAACCTGCCTTCGCAAGAATTCCCGAATCTGCAGATATCTAAACCCATTCCCTCCCGTCAACTCAAACTTCTCCTCTATCTCCCTCAAGCTGGGGAATCTCCCTCTATAAACAAATCTCCCATCCTCCCGATCCCTGCTCTCTGCCATCCCCAAAACCCTCCACCCAGTCTTCCTGGGGCAAACCGATGGTTGCTACAGATTGGAGCCCAAACCGATGCTGCCTCCGCTCTCACATGTTTCCTCCACTGCCCCCAGACTCTCAGGGCCTCCACTACCACCGGGCTTGTGGAGAACCTGGACGGCGAGAACGGCAGAGGTGCCGTGATCAATGCCCATAAACCCGTGTCCTTACAAGATGCTGCCTCTACTCGCTCCCACACCGACCCTTCCCCCACCACCCAATTCCTAACCATGGCGATATTTGCCCCCCCGTAATAGTTGCTAAAGTACGGCAGCGCCAGCCCGCCCTCTCCCCAGCCACACCCCAGCATCACCTTCTTCACTCGCGAGGTTTTACCCGCCCACACAAAACTGGAGATCACCTCATTTGCCCGCTTGAAAAAGGCCTTTGGGATAAAGACGGGGAGGCACTGAGAAACAAACAGGAATCTTGGTATTACCGTCATTTTCACTGTCTGTACCCTCCCCGCCAGTGATAACGGGAGCATACCCCACCTTCGGAAGTCCTCTTTCATTTGCTCCACTAATCGGGTCAAGTTTAGTTTATGTAACAGCCCCCAGTCTCGTGCCACCTGGATCTCTAAATAATGGAAACTGCCCCCCACCGCTCTGAATGGCAGCTCTCCCAGTCTCCTCTCCTGCCCCCTTGCCTGCATCGCAAACACCTCGCTCTTCCCCATGTTCAATTTGTACCCCGAGAAACGGCCAAATTCCCCTAAAATCCTCATGATCCCTCCCACCCCCGCTAACGGGGTGGAAACATGCAGGAGCAGGTCGTCGGCGTATAACGAGACCCTGTGTTCCACAAAGCCCTCCCGAATAAACTCCACCAGCTGGTCCGGTGTCCATTGGGCCGCCGAGCCAATTCTCTGCAGATCCGCCATGCGTTCCTTTGCTGCAGAATCTACATGTGCTCGATTCGGTTCTTCCTTCCCTGACCGCCACCTCTGCACCGTGTCTCCATATACTGGGTGGGATTCCGCCTCACAGGCTCATCCACCACCGGCCCCTCAACAAAATTCCGAAAAAAGTCGGGGGGGGGGGGGGGGGGGTGGGGTGGGTGGAGAAGGTCCAAAAGGTCTGTCACGGGCGGGAGCCACCAAATGTGCGATCTACTCCCTCGTGGCCGCCACCGGACGTCATTTCCGGTCATTTTTGACCCATCGGTCACATGTGCTGCTTATCTATAAGGTGCCTGGGTCGAGAAACGCCAAAGTCTATTATAAAGTCCACCTGACCTTCAACCTTTATGTTGAATTTGGCTAGGATGAGCACAAGAACCTTCACTTCAGCAGTCTTTCCGGACACTTTAATCAAATTAAGCTTTATTCTAAGAACTTAGTTAACATATATCGGTAAACACACAGCAAGACTTTCTATCAATTACAAACATAAAGATACCCCATAGCCACAGTAATCTATGCTTTTAAAAAAAAATATTTTTATTCTCCTCCTTTTTCACAATTTTTCTCCCGAATTTACACCCAACAACAACAAACAATAATCAACAACAAATATATCAAACCCCATATCAATAACAACGATCCCATCCTCCCACCAACCCCCAAACATCAGCCCGCATGTTAACATAAACAAAGGACAAAAAAGGAATCAGGGATTACCCATAGTCATCTTTAACATACATAGCCCCCCTCCCCCCCCCCCAACCCATCCACCCATCCCTCCCAACCCACCCACCCACCCCCCCCCCCAACTAATGTTCGATGTTATCCAGTTCTTCAAAGTGCATAATAAATAGTACCCATGACTTGTAGAACCCCTCCGAACTTCCCCTCAGTTCGAACTTAACCTTCTCAAGGGTCAAGTATTCCAATAGGTCCCCCCGCCACGCCAGGGCACAGGGTGGAGAGGCCGCTCTCCATCCCAGCAGGATCCGCCTTCGGGCGATCAACGAGGCGAAGGCTATGATATCTGCCTCTGCACCTGTTTACAACCCTGGCTGGTCCGACACCCCGAATATGGCCTCCCAGACACCCGGGTCTAGTTTCACACGCACCACCTTGGAAATTACCCTAAACACCTCCTTCCAGTACTCCCCTAGCGTTGGACAGGACCAAAACAAATGAACGTGATTAGCGCCCCCCCACCCCCCGCCCCCCGCAACGTTCACACACATCTTCTACCCCTTCAAAGAATCAGCTCATCCTCGCCCTTGTGAGGTGTGCTCTGTACACCACCTTCAGCTGTATCAGCCCCAACCTTGCACACGAGGAATCTATGTATAACACTTAATGAATTTCCCCTTAACTGTTCCAATTCAAAAACAAAATCCCATAAACCTAAAACCCCTTTTCAAGGGGGTAGCCCGGCACACTGAATTATCACTTGAATAAGACTGGCTTTCCCTGAGATTCTGACCCCGTCTCACCAGCAGGTTTGAACCCGTTCCGGAAAGCAAACTATATCGTTTAAGTTACCGAGGCAGGTATCTATAATTAATGTTTTTTGTTTTCTGGAACAGTTCTTTAAAATGAAAATAGAGAGAGACAGGCCAATATCCTTATTTTCTCTGTCTGTAGTTTACAGCAGTCAAAAATGAAAACAAAAATAAAACAAACCTCACAGCCTCCCCTCTCAGCTCCACCCACAAAATGGCATCACTGAAGCCATGTGAGAAGACAAAAACCTTTCTGAAAGGGTGTAGCCACCGAAGTTGGCCACTTCCCGACATAAAACGGAGAATTGAAATGCATGCAGGGAAAATTGGACAATTTCAGAAAGACAAGCAGGCTGCAGAATCTCTCTGTGTACTCTGTCTGCAGAGAAACCAGACAACACTGAAACTAACACGTTTGCATACTAATTGAGCGATTCCCGGTGATTCCCGGGCACAATGGACACAATCGAGAATAACAAAGGTCAAGCCAGACTCTTAGGCACCAGCAGGAGTCCCGGACAATAAGTTACAAACAGCCCCAAGAACCGCCCAGCGATCGGGAAACAGCCCCAGTATTGGGTAATTCAAACCATTCGATTGGTATGAGGTCCAATCGATTGCAAGCAGGTATAGGGTCCACCCAGATGGGCGTAAAGCCCCTGTGACCTATAAAGGACAGATCCCAAGTCCAGCTCTCTCTTTTAGCCGGCCCTCCCAGCAGAACACCTTAGCAACTCTCGAAGAACTTGAACGTGAGAAGGAGAGGCCTGGCCAATTGCTGCACCACCAAGTAAGTGTCATACAACGCTCGCTATGAGAATAGACACTCCTGACCCCTTAGCCCGTACCAACTGGGAAGCCTGCAGTCTCAGGACAGAACAAGAGGCCATTGTTCCCTGATCCAGTGGGTTCCCTTATCGAAGATAAGTATTGGCTTATAGTGGTAGGAATAGTTTCGTCCGTTAGTATTAGTTGCATGAGTATCGATTTACTGTGTAATAATAAATGTGTTTGATTGAACCTTACTAACTGGTGTATTGAGTCATTGATCTGAACTTGAACTTGAACCTCGTGGCGGTATCATAAAGCAGAGCCAATTGAGTGTTAAGCAGACTCACCAGAACGAGCAACAAGGGACACTCCCATGGCAGAACCTTGGCCTGAATCTTGCGCTCGTTGGGCACAGGCGATCAGCGGGCCTGGAAGCGGATGCGATTTGCATGTCCGGCCGCGATCGGGCTCTGGCTGAGGTTTGACACTGGCTGGCCAATGAACTGAGGGTCAGAGTGAAACACGTACTGAGAAAGACTCAGTTGCCGGGGGGGGGGGGTGAGATAGGGTATTGTTGCAGGAAGAGGGTGTGCGCCGAGCCAAGTGAATGTAAGGGTGAGGGTGGTCTTTCCCAGCAAGCTCCTTGAAGGCTGACAACGGCTGTGGAGCTGCCTCAGGGAGCTGCAGTACTGTATGAATGAAATAAGCTCGGAGAAGTGGAACACAGTACCTCGCAAACCCAAACATCTGACAATACCAACCTTATACTACTTCAGCCCTCAAACATCTGCATTTACTTTGTTAGGACATGGGACCAGACCCTAACTTTTGTTCGTATACCGGACGAAAACCCCAAACAATTTTCCAATATGAAAAACTGTGAGGAAATGATATTTCACCCCAGAAGTGATGACTCTGATCAATAGGTACCATTTTATGTTAAAACAAATGTTAGTTTAAAATCAGAATTAATCATATTAACATCAGAGAAAATAGCTTTACAATTAATAGTTAAACAGTTCTTAAATTAAATGAAAAATGTAACTTACTACTCACACCTGCCACTAATTCTAATAAGCAACCACATACAGTTCAAATGCCTCTTAGAAATAAGTTAACACAACAGGTTACTTCCTTATCTTTGCAGACCTTTGGAGAGAGAGAGAGACCCGTTTGAGGAACAACCTTAAAATCCTGTCTTGTCAGACTGTTCTGCTGAACCTAACAGTATTTGGCCAAACTGTAAACTACAGACAGACCTGGCTCCTCTGATTTATTACATCATCTGTATCCCACTAAGAAGTCCCATAACCTTCTTAGCTATGACTAAATGCAATCCCTCAGATTATCTATACACCAGGGAATCTCCTGCAACAAAAATAATGTTTCTTTAGCCACCTCTCTGTAAACAAGTAAATCAATAATCACCTCACCTTTTATGACACCTTAATTACAGCTTTAGCAGACACACTGTCTTGATGTATTGTAAACCAGGGTTCTTAAAAACAATACTGCCACAAACATGAAATATAATATGAAACAATTTCTACATCCATCGTAATTCCCTAACGAATATTTAATATTGTCCAGAATTCTCTGGTTGTCGGGATTCACTTTTCCTGCTGGCAGCACATCTCCGTCTGTGGATTTCCTGGTGGTGTGGGGAGGTTTAAGTGGTAAATCCGCTTGACAAGCTGCGGGAAGATAGAATCCCACCGCCATTGAAAGTGCGCGGGAGAGAAACACACGGCTGGGGGACTGGAGAATCCTGCCCATTGGCACACTCACCTGTCTAAATTTCGAAACACCCGTTACGTTCCACCGAAGTGTGGGAAAAAGAGAAGGAATCCTTCCCCCCTCTCTCACCTGGTCGGAACATAACAATGTTGAACACTTCCAGCACCAGCCAGTCAATTACCAGGATGCGAGGGGCCTGGAAGATAGAATACTGGGAAACTTTCAATAACTCACCATCACAGGCAAAGCGAATAAATCATTCGGGAGCAGTTGATGGATGAAGGTATCCAGGTTTTCCACCTCATCTATGATTTTCGAAAAATTTCCTGAAATTGAATGAAGAAGGAATTGGATTTATGCATTGACCCATATTCTGAAAAAGTGTTCTACAGCTTTGGAAGTTCTGTCGACATTGTGACGGCCACACTTGCTACAAACAGGAGCAAAATAACTGACCAGGTCATCTCATTTGTTCAGCCGATGGTTGAGTGGTCAACGCTGGGCTGGATACCAGGGAGACCGACTTTGCTCACGTTTGAAATAAGGCCTTGGGATCGTTCACACCCGTCTGACCGGTGTCATAATATACACCAGTACATCATGGTGCAGACACACACACTGATTGACATACAGCAAGACCAATCAACACACACAACACCGATCACCAGTTAGAGCACACTCACTATAAAGCCAGAGGGCACTAGTTTTCCCGCTCATTCGGGATGCAGCCTCTCAGAAGGACAGAGCACGAGCTTGTAGCACAGATCTTCACCAAGTGCTGAGTGCATAGACTGGTTAGGATAGGCATAGGTCTTTAGTTTAATCTAACATAGTGTCGACCCACAGTGAAAGTATGTTCAACAGTTTCTAGCTTAATAAAATAGTGTTGTACTATTACAAGTGTTGGTAGCCTGTATGTGTTACTGCTGAGGTAAATGCAGTCTCCACGGATCCAGAGTACCCAACACATCAACCGGGTCTTAGTTTAAGGCCCCACCATCAACATTTTAGCACTGCTCTGAAGTATTAGCTTCAATTATAATCTCAAATGCCTGGGCTTGTGACTTGATCCCCCCCCAACTTCCAGACATAGGACAAGGGTGTGTTCAACTGAGCTCCACCTGATCCTTTGGTGCCCACCCTTTCATTGGAGTTGTACAGCCCCGGGAGGCGGGGTGGGTTACGGTGTGGCGGGGGAGGGTTCAAGGGTCAGGCCAACACCTAAGAACATAAGAACATAAGAACATAAGAACTAGGAGCAGGAGTAGGCCATCTGGCCCCTCGAGACTGCTCCGCCATTCAATTAGATCATGGCTGATCTTTTGTGGACTCAGCTCCACTTTCCGGCCCGAACACCATAACCCTTAATCCCTTTATTCTTCAAAAAACTATCTATCTTTACCTTAAAAACATGTAATGAAGGAGCCTCAACTGCTTCACTGGGCAAGGAATTCCATAGATTCACAACCCTTTGGGTGAAGAAGTTCCTCCTAAACTCAGTTCTAAATCTACTTCCCCTTATTTTGAGGCTATGCCCCCTAGTTCTGCTGTCACCCGCCAGTGGAAACAACCTGCCCGCATCTATCCTATCTATTCTCTTCATAATTTTAAATGTTTCTATAAGATCCCCCCTCATCCTTCTAAATTCCAACAAGTACAGTCCCAGTCTACTCAACCTCTCCTCATAATCCAACCCCTTCAGCTCTGGGATTAACCTAGTGAATCTCCTCTGCACACCCTCCAGCGCCAGTACGTCCTTTCTCAAGTAAGGAGACCAAAACTGAACACAATACTCCAGGTGTGGCCGCACTAACACCTTATACAATTGCAACATAACCTCCCTAGTCTTAAACTCCATCCCTCTAGCAATGAAGGACAAAATTCCATTTGCCTTCTTAACCACCTGTTGCACTTGTAAACCAACCTTCTGTGACTCATGCACTAGCACACCCAAGTCTCTCTGAACAGCGGCATGCTTTAATATTTTATCGTTTAAATAATAATCCCGTTTGCTGTTATTCCTACCAAAATGGATAACCTCACATTTGTGTGTGAAATTCCACCATTTTTTCTCTGGCGGACCAAATCTTTGTACTAATCAGATTATGAAAATGATTTTCTGCTCTGCTCTACTGGGATTTAGCAGATTAATTCTATGAGAACAGGTGGCATTGACTTGGTCAACATTCCCCTTGAGCTGAGGAGGTTGAGGGGGTGATCTGTCTGAGGTGTTTAAGATATTAAATGGATGTTCTGAGCAGACACGGAGATGTTATTTTCCGAAGTGGGGGAATCAAGGTCATGGAGATTTAATTTGAAAACGAAAGCCAGCCTGTTAATTGTTGAGCTTTTCACCTCCGCCAGCTGTGTCAAAACACTTGACAACCAATTAAATACTTTTTGAAATGTTGTCAATTGCTTGTTGCATCGGAAACCTCGCGGACAAGTTTCCATGCAGCAAACTTTCCACATGTGGTAACAATAGACAGATAATCAGTCTTTTGTTGTTGCTGAATATGCTGTGTTTGATGACTCATTCGAAACGCAGCACCTCCAACAGTGTCGTCCTCCCTCGGAACTGCACTGCAATTTCAGCCTTGCTTTTTGCTCTCAGGTTTTGGAGTGGGGCTCGAACCCTGAAAGCGGTGGCGGGGTGGTTAGCACGGCCGCCTCTCAGCGCCAGGGACCCGGCTTCGACTTTCGCTGACCGTCCGGTGTGGAGTTTGCATGTTCTCCCCCTGTCTGCGTGGGTTTCCTCCGAGTGCTCCGGTTTCCTCCCACAGTCCAAAGATGTGCAGGTTGGGTGGATTAACCAGGCTGAATTGCCCCTTAGTGTCCAAAGATGTGCAGGTTCCGGATTACGGGGTTGCAGGAATGGGGCGATGAAGTGGGCCAATGTGGGTGCTCTTTCGGAGGGACTGAATGGTGTCCTCCTGCACTGTGGGGATTCTATGAACTTTATGATTCAGAGACAACTGAACAACGTTATTAAACCAGTAGAAAGAGAGGCATTTTCTTTAGTTAGTGTCCCGTCCGCTTCGCACTTTAATTTATTGTTAATTTGACCATTTGTGTAGTATTGTTCAATAAAGTATAAAGAGAGACTTTCCATGTCCCACAGGGGCTGGACTCCTTCACAGCTCCCACAACAATGTTTTAATTTGATTAGATGAATTTAGCTTCTGTCACTTCAATTTAATGTGTTTGTTTGTTGATCTGTCTCTTGTTCAAGCGTTCTCTCAAAAGAGTTTCAGTGGAGACTTTGGCACGAAGGGTGTTGCATACAGCAGTTCGGCACAACCATAGACTAAGATGGTTCACGGACTCCCAGGCTGCCCGTATTTCCTGTGGGCCTTGAGTAGTCCGTCTTCCATGTTTACCTAAATTGCGGCAGGTTGCAGCCGCTTTGTGGTTTTCGGGAATAGGCTGCACCTCGCTTTCCGGTTGCAGTTTTGCGCCCAACGTTCCTGATCTTTGATCACCCAGTACTGTGCAGACAGGCATTGTGGGTGGGGGGGGGGGCTGGTGGAATCAGATGTGCTCTCCATTTTGGCCCGGCCAAGGTGGGAATCAACAAGTCCAGTCAGCGGGCGATTGAGGAGACCATTCTGCCCGACTCCGTGGTTACGTTCGCGTCTGGGTTTCCCTGGAGAGGTGTCTGCCATCGTGCTTGAGCGCTTCTGCGAGGTGGCGGGCTCCCGGGGGCTGGACTGCATCGTCATCCTTAGAAGTGACATTCCCAATTCATTTGTTAACTTTCCCCGTAAGGTTTGTGTCTTTCTGCTACAGAGCCCCTTTAAGGGGCTGTTAATTAGTTAATTCATTTTATTGATTGCTCATCGGAGTAAAAATAGGGGGACTGTTGGGACACTGCGGGAGCAAGCTAGGAAACAGCTGTATATAACCATCTTAGTCAATGGTTGTGCAGAATGCTGTATGCAACACGCTTTGTGCCAAAGTCTCCACTGAAACTCTTTTGAGAGAACGCTTGAACAAGAGACAGATCCACAAGCAAACACATTAAATTCTGTGAATAAAACCCATTATCAAGAAGAGTATTCGGGTCGAGTTTCACTTTTCACCGACTGAACACAACCCACTGAGTAGAGAGATCAAGGGAGCATCTTCCCTACCGAAATCTAGAATTTGCCCCCTCACTTGCTGGGGGGCAATTGGGGATCTGAAGGCTGGGGTTGATAGATTTTCGTTAGATAAGGGTATCAGGGCAGTACGGTGATGTAGTGGGTTAGCCCTGCAGCCTCATGGCTCTGAGTCCCGGCCCTGGGTCACTGTCCGTGTGGAGTTTGCGCATTCTCCCCGTGTCTGCATGGGTTTCGCCCCCACAACCCAAAGATGTGCAGGGCAAGTGGATTGGCCACACTAAATTGCCCAATGTGGTGGTATGATTTGCATAGCTGTCTGCCATTGGTGCAGAACACTGGCTTACCATTGGTCCTGGTCGGTCATGTGCCTCTCGACCGATTGGTTGAGACCAGTCATGTGACGGCTCCCCGATTGGTCGAGAGGCTGAGTTAACCCCGCCTCCAGAGCGAGGCATAAATACCCAGAACGCCCGGCGGTCGTCCATTTACAGTAGTTGACCGCAGGGCTAACTTCTAGCTTATTAAAGCCTAACTTTTGTACAGCAACTCGTCTCGCGTTCGATTTATGGTTCATCACCCCTTAATTGAAAAAAAATGAATTGGGCATTCTAAATTTATAAAAAATAAAAATAAATAAAAAAAGAGAAGGGCATCAAGGGATTTGGTGGAGAGCTGGAGAAATGGAGTTGACCACACACCAGCCAAGATTTAAATGATTAGTGCAGCAATGCTTCCAACGTCAAACCCAACACCATGAGCTGGGAAAGCTAGCTTGGTGTGTTAATTTTCTATTATTTTATGGGCCAGGGTTTTAAAAAACACCAAAGTATATTATGGAGTTCACTTAACCTTTAACTGTTTATTGAAGTTGGCTAGGATGAGCACAAGAGCCAAACTTTCAGGTGTTATTCAACAGAGTTCTTTGGCACTTGTAATCAAAAAACAAGCTTTGTTCTAAGAACTGAGTTAACATTTGTAGAAACACACACAGCAAGAATTTTTATCCATTCCGAACATTAAAATCCCACACAGTTGCAATAATCTATGTACAACCCTTAATGAAGTCCCCCCGTAACTGTTCCAATTCAATAGCAAAATCCAAGATGAACCAGAAACCCCTTTTCAAAGGCTTGGCCCAGCACACGGCCTTCTCACTGGTGAAAAACTTGTTCATGATACTCTGTTCCCCTTTTCAAACAGAAGGTTTGAATTCCTTCCAGAAAGCAATTATCTCTTTTCAGTTATGAAATAGTCTGCCAACAGCTTTTAAAATGAAGATAGAGAAAAACACTTATTTCAACCTGTGCAGTTCAAACCGGTCCAAAGGCGAAGCTAAAGTACAACTCACAGAGCCACAGCCCAGCTCCGCCCACACAATGACATCACTGAAGCCATGTGCTAAGACAAAAACATTTCTTAAAAGTGCAAGCCCATGGCAGAACCCTTGTGTTTGCATTACTTGTATCTCTGAATGTTTGAAAATCTTCGCAAACCACACCCTTGCGCCCAGAGTTCTCAAGAATAAATGTCCTTACTTCTACATCCAGTCCCATCGGTAAAGAAAGTTTTCCCTGAAGTTGGGATATATCCTTCCTCACACGTGCAATAGAAATCTCCATATGCTGTATGGTGCTGTGTATGAGGGCCACACTTTGGATCCAAATCTTCGTCACCTGCAGTAGGAAGCAAAATCATCAAAAAAATCCATTTGGTTTGAGAGCACACTTTAATTATTGCCTCTCCCCTGCTTTTTTCATCTCATAAACAGCGAGTTTAACTGCGACTGGCATACAACTATTTTTGTGACATTGAGGGGGAGGTGGGGGATAAATACTCCTCTTTTGGGCGTGCCTCCGCTGGGGAGCTTTATGCCGAAACCCCTAGACCCGACTTCTCCTCGGGTGCAGGTAATCCAGCTTCATCCGTTTCCATGGGGACGACAGACTCGCCTGTCACGTGCAAGTCCGGTACTTCACCGCTTGGATGGTCAACACCGTTTCCTGCTGGCAACGTGGTTTCAGGTGGCCATACTGGCTGCTGGGACAACTCCCGCCCTCCTAACTGGCCTACATGCTTCCGGATGATTCTTCCTTAGACATTCGCTTCCTGAGGCAAAGCTCTTGATTTTGATGCAACAACGCCTGGGACCCAACTCGAGCTGGTTCCAGAGTTTCTCCCACACACACACGGTTTCCTCCACTGACAACCACCTTGTTGATTAGCCTCAATCATGATTTTACTTCCGGCCGCACTGATTGGTCCATCCCCTCCCCGGCACGTTCGGAAACACCAGACGTCGCCGGTCCAAAGACACCGGCCCAATGGATGGCACAATCACGATTAGTTCAGATTTCCAAGCAAATGGACCAAAATGCTTCAGTGTTACTTTATTGATACTTTAATGTTTTGGGGCGGCATGGTGGCACAGTGGTTAGCACTGCAGCTTCTCAGCGCCAGGGACCCAGGTTTGATTCTGGCCTTGGGTGACTGTCTAGTGTGGAGTTTGCACGTTCTCCCCGTGTCTGCGTAGGTTTCCGCCTGGTGCTCCGATTTCCTCCCACAGACCAAGGGTGCACGGGTTAGGTGGATTGGCCACGCTAAATTGCCCCTAAGTGAACAAAGGTATGCAGGTTAGGTGGGGTTACGGGGATAGGGTAGGGGAGTCGGCCTAGGTTAGGGTGCTCTTTCCCGTACCAGCCTCCCCGAACAGGCGCGGAATGTGGCGACTGGGGGCTTTTCACAGTGACTTCCTTTGAAGCCTACTCGTGACAATCAGCGATTTTCCTTTTTCATTTCTTTCAGAGGGTCGGTGCAGACTCGATGGGCCAAATGGCCTCCTTCTGCACCATAGGGATTCTATGGTTCTGTCAGCTGAGCATTGGTCAGAAACAAATTCAGTTATGGTACAGTCATTGAGAGAGTCATGAATGAAGTTGAGGAAATGCTTTCTTACCGGATATACCATATGTAGAACCATCACCAAAAGAGTCAGATAGATAATCATAACCGACATCATACTCTAGGATAAATACAAAATAAAAGGGAAGAGAACATGGATTAATATGAGACTAAGAAAGAAACAGTCACAAACAAGAGAGGAAAGAGAAAACAGTGATTGATAACTGAGTATCGTAAAGGAGGTACCTCTAACATTTCCTGCATTTCCCCCTCAAGCGTCGCTGATTTGTGTTACATCTTTTACTTGTTCTGGTCGCCACATTATAGGAAGGACGTGGTTAAGAGGTGACTTAATTGAGGCATACAAGATGATCAGAGGATTAGATAGGGTGGACATTGAGAGCCTTTTTCCTCGGATGGTGATGTCCAGCACGAGGGGACATAGCTTTAAATTGAGGGGAGATAGATATAGGACAGATGTCAGAGGTAGGTTCTTTACTCAGAGAGTAGTAAGGGCGTGGAATGCCCTGCCTGCAACAGTAGTGGACTCGCCAACACTAAACGCATTCAAATGGTCATTGGATAGGCATATGGACGATAAGGGAATAGTGTAGAGGGACTTTAGAGGGGTTTCACAGGACGGCGCAACATCGAGGGCCGAAGGGCCTGTACTGCGCTGTAATGTTCTATGTTCTGTGTATCCCACAGACACAGGAAGAACATGCAAACTTCACACCAGACAGTCACCCAAGGCTGAAATCAAACCTGGGTCCCTGGTAAACGATTCATTCACAGATTCAAACTTGAGAATTATCACAAATAAGTTGCACTATGAACCCATCTCCTCGAACTAATAATTCCTCAGAAGTAATGGTCAATGCAGTTAATAAATGAGCAGTTATCTAAAACAATTTACAGTGTTAACTTGGTTATGAGGTTCAACGCCCCACTCTGGAACTCAAGCGTATTGATCTAATGCATGTTTAATGCATCCCTGCTTATTTATTTCCCTGGAGTGCCATCTGGTTTCCTTTTGAGGTCATTGATGTTCTCCGTTTCTGCCGCTCTGGTGGGTGGTGGGCTCCCAGTCATTAACACTCGGCGTGTAAAGAATTTCTACCTCGCATTCCCCGCATCTCTTGCCCAAGATAGTATATCCATGCTTCCTTAATCCTTGTACTGTTTTCTGAAAGGAACAACTCTTTATCTACGCTATCTAAACCTTCAGCAATCTTCTACACCTCTATCGAATCTCCCCTCAATCTTCTTTGCTTCAAGAAGAACAATCTCAGCTTCTCCAACCTAACCTTGGAGCTAAAACCCCCTTATCCCTGGAACCTTTTTGATAGACCTCCCCCCCCACCCCACCTCTCGAGGACCCTCGCATCCTTCCCAAGGTGCGGAGACCAGAACTGGACGTATTGTTCCAGTTGTGGCAACCTGATCGAGCATAACCTCCCTGCCTTTATTAAGATCCCAGGCCACAGCCCAACATTTGTTAGGATACCAGACAAGCACTGGGCTAAATCACTGGCTTTTAAAGTAGACCAAGGCAGGCCAGCAGCATGGTTCAATTCCCGTACCAGCCTCCCCGAACAGGCGCCGGAATGTGGCGACTAGGGGCTTTTCACAGTAACTTCATTCGAAGCCTACTTGTGACAATAAACGATTTTCATTTAATTTAATTTCATTTCATTTCAAGAACCCGAATACTTTTTTCAAATTTGTAAAACTGTGAGGAAAAAATACTTTGCTCCAGCAGTGATTCCACTGACAAATAGGGGTCTGTTATACGAAAACAAATTCAATTATTAACGCAGGATTAAATTACATTAACATCATAGAAAATAGCTCACAATTAACAGCTAAACAATTCTTAATGATAAAAGGAAACACTTTAACTTCTAACTGATACATTTTCTATCTCCAATCATGCAACACCCATCACAGAACAAAGGCCACTTGTAAATAAGATTAGCAAACACAGGGTTACTTGCTGTCCTCTGGAGAGAGATTAATTGGAAAGATTGCTTGAACAGAGAGAGAGAGAGAGAGAGATATCCTGTCAGGAAACAGCCTGCAGAGCCCCTGTGTCAGACTACTGCTTAACCTGACAGCCTTTGGCAAAAGCTGCTGCTCAGTTCAAAGCTCCCAGCAAAAAGCCACAAGTGAAACTGCCTGCTACAGACCTGGCTCCTCCCATTAATTACATCTTTATCCCACTCAGATCCCCTGACCTGCTTACCTAAGTCTGAACACAATCTCTGAAATGATATACTCTCCAGGGAATCTCCAGCAATCATAACAAAATTGCACCTTTTGCAGACAGTCTGCCTCTATGTTAAACCAGGCTTTTAATAACACAATCTATAAAAAAGATTCATCACACTTTTCTATAGAACAGCTTTCTTTATAAAGTCCTAGACAATATATTATTTGCTAACTACTCTCCCAGCATGTTGTGCCACCTTCAATGATCGGTGCACATGTAGCCCTAGGTCCTCTGTCCCTCAACATGTGTAATACTTCCTGTTCACCAGTTAGGTAAATAACAACTACAACTGTATTGAACAGGTACAGAAACCCATGTTTGCTCAGGTGATCCTGCACCCTGGTCCTTGATTGGTCACCGGGGTCACGTGACCCTCTTGGCAGATCGCCCCAGAAAGGGAACAAACACCACACTCCTCCCTCTCTAAGTTCTTCTGTACCTCGATAATAATTATACTTGGTCACCAATAATTAAAATATTAAACCCCATGGAATCAGTCCACCATGAATCGAATCTTTCAGGTGGTACTAACGGGTGGTGTAACTCCTCTGTCGGGTGTGCCTCCGTTGAGGAGCTTTATACAGAAATCACTATACCCGGTATCTCCTCAGGTGCTGGCCCCACATAACCAACAGGAACTCGTACCCACGGCTGGCCCGGCTAGTCCCAAAGGTGCAGCGGGGATGTACCAGGCAACCGTTGTTGCATTTGGCACTGTTCACACTTCTACACCAAACTCCCAATGTCGGGTTCGATGCCAGGCTGCCACACATAACCCCTCTCGAGCATCTTCAGATACACCCAGATTGGCATGGGGCAATTCAGTTGGAGCAACTCCCTTCCTGGTACATGGACAAATACTCCGGATCCTCAAAGATCTCCATTAACTCAGGCAGTCTCTTCCCCTGTGCTAAGACGACACCAGCCGTACCAGCCTCCCCGAACAGGCGCCGGAATGTGGCGACTAGGGGCTTTTCAGAGTAACTTCATTGAAGCCTACTCGTGACAATAAGCGATTTCCTTTTTCATTTCATTTCAAGAAGATCTCCAAGCAGTTTAACTTGAGTGGCCAATCACGGCCCAAAAGAATTAGCCCTTGGGTCTGACAGTATTATTGATGGGGGTTGAGCGGACCGCTGCTGAGTGCTTACAGGCACTGTGGTGGTACCATTCACCTTGATGGCTTCTCCTGAGTAAGTTGTTAGTTTTGCTGCGGTACCCCTCAAACTCAATGTAAACTGCTAGGAATATTGAAATGTGTGTTCTCCCATCACCATGGCAGAGGCTCCCGTGTCAACATCGATCTTTAAGGGTCAACCGTTGACCCTGCAGGCTGTTTCTCTGTTCAAGCAATCTTTGCCCCCTTTCACGTTGAACAATAAGTGAACATTTAAATCCGCAGTACTGGACTCTTCCACATTATACACTTGCGATGTGTAACAAACTCTGTCACTGGGTAGACTTGACTTACTTGTACATCGATGCCTGAATTGACTGTTTATGTGGCAGAAAAAACATTCAACCTCTTTAAACCTAAGAGGAGTGATTACCCTATTCTTCAATCGTAAGTGATTGATTGGCTCTGTTAAATCTTCTCGCTCTACTTGTGACTGCATTTGCTTCCCGTTTTAAAATCACATCTTCATTTCTGGCGCATCTTCCGACTGCAGCTTCCCGCCCAAAGTGGCGTGTTGCACCATTTTTGCCCGCCCTGAATCTCCTGTGCACCCATCGTAGCGCTCCCCGTTGCCAACGCTATCTCCAGCACCTTCTGAAAATTTATATCTGCCTCTGCTAATAGCTTCCTTTGACTGGCCTCATTAGTTGCCCCGCAGACCAAACGGTCCCGCAGCATATCGTTGAGAGTGGCTCCGAAGTCGCAGTGCTCCACGATATGTCTTAGCTTGGAAAGATAAGTCACAATCGTTCCCCCAAGGGCTCACCCAGTTTAGTTAAACTTAAATCGCTGGGGTATGACTGGTGGCTTCGGGTGGTACCGTGTTTTCACCAATTCAACTATCTCAGTGAGTGACTTGGAGTCAGACATGCTTGGGGATGCGAGGCGCCATGTTAAGTTTAGGCCTGGGTCCCACATGTGATCAGAAGGATTGTCTTTCTCTTCCCTTCCTCCTCTATTCCGTTGAGCTGAAAAACGTAGCCCAAACGTTCAATGTATTGCGTCCAATCCTCCACAGAGGCATCATAAGGATCCATCCGTCCAAATGAGGGCTTATCTGCAAATACTCAACTCCTACTGAACTTCAATGTGACTTAATACTCATAATCTTGGTGTCACAGGGGGCTGGATTTTCCGTTTCAGTGGTTAAGTGCCGGCTCAAACGGAGAATTCGTGGGAGTTCTACGACGGACAGATGGGCGCCGAACTCTCACTGATTCCGGGACTGGTGAGGGTCGAGCAGCGACGTCGGGTGAAGGTCCCGTGCTGAAAATGCCCGGAGAATGGCCGGGACCCTGGCCGCTCCTACAGCGGTCACGCCATACAATATGGTGCCTGCCGTACCCAGACCGACCTGCCATCCGCGATCCCACAGCCCACTCCCTGGCCACCCCCTCACCAGGCCCCACAGCCCTCACGGAAGCACCCCCAGCCAGCTGTACGGATCCCGGCCGAGTGTGACAGTGCTGGACACAGTCCGCAGCCGCCATCCCCGGGTTCCCGACCGCTGAGACCGCACGTGTCCCGCGCCGTCGGGAACTCCGCCCGTCGGGGCCGGAGCATCGCGGGAGGGCCTGCCGATGATGCGCCAATGACATTGCAACGGCGCGGCAATGCGATGACGCCATTTCAGAGGGCGCGGAGCATGGCTGACAGGCGTCAAACCACTGCCGGCCCCGATTTGGACGTCGGAGTCGTTTCTCCGCCCGATTGCCGATTACGGTATCGGCGTCGGGCAACGGAGAATCGCGCCTAGGGTCTTTTGGATCAAATAAGACAGTACAGACTGTTTCGTGTCTTGTCCAAAACATAGTACAAACTCAGCGGTGCATTGCATTGTCAGCCGAGGTTACGTCTCCGGAGCGAGACTTCATTCCACAATCGATTGACCTCAAAGAAAGACTGCCGCCCACTGAGCTGTGGCCAAGACACGTGTTTAAACTATTTGCATTAAGTTACTTTATCCATCTTTTGGGCGATTTTATGGTTTCCCGCTTGGCCATCAAAATGGCCGCGAAGCCTCACGGAGTGTGTTCATCTTTAAGCACAAGTCAAACAGCCTCCCACAGAATCATTCCCAAGTTCCTGCGTCAGGCAGGAGAGTTATGGACAATGAATCTCTTCCATCCAGCCCTGAAATGGAAGGTTAATGAATGAACGGAATCTGTGCTCCTCGCAGCATTTTCACTTTATGTTCCTAATTTCTGGATTTGTACTCACCAGTAAATTGACCGGAACACGCTGTGTGCTGAATCCAGACCACCACTGCAAAAGACAAAAGGACATCTGTCAAACCTTTTATGTGTAACCCAAGGGGTGCCACCCTGCCAGTCCCAACCTGCCAGTGCCCGCCTGGCAGTGTCGGCTTGGCACTGCCAGGGATGGACCCTCTGGGAAGCCAATTGATGGGGTTTCCCTCGTGTTTGGGAGGGCAGGGGTGTCCCCTAATGCCTGGGAGGAGGAAGGAATGATGCCTGTGATGGGGGAGGGGGGGGGGGGCTGGGGAGGGCCACCTGTGATGGGGGTGGGGGGGCTGGGGAGGGTCTACACCTGTGGGGGGTATGCCCGATCACTGTATGGTGGAGGGGGGTCAACCCTTGCTTGTGGGTTGGGGGGGGGGGTCCTCCATATCTGTGGGGGGGGGGGAGTTTATGTATTTGTTCAGATCGGGGCACCCTTTAAAGATGGCACCCTGATTTCCGTGGCTCAGGCCTCACTCGCCAGAATGACGGTGCAAACCGCACCCCCAGATTCTCAGTGCACCCCAATCTGGGCTAACAATAGGCTTCCGCCCCACGTGAAGTGTTGGATGATGTAGACTTGCGAGGTTAACATATGTCACCAACACTGAGGAAGGTTCAACTCTATTTTATTCACTAACTATGAACTAATCGACATACGAGAACTGTGGGTTTAAAACGATGCTAGTTTAACTAGAGACCTGTGCCTGTCCGAACCAGTTGATTCTCTCAGTACGTGGTGTGAGTCCGTGCTGGGCTGGATTAGTTCTTGTTCCACTGAGAGGCAGCACCCAGAATGAGCGGGAACCGTGGTGCCCTCTGCCTTTATAGTGTGTGTATTCAAACTGGTGATTGGCTGCGGTGTTTGTACATGTTGATTGGCCCCTGTGTGTGTCCATCAGTGTGTGTCTGCACCATGATATACTGGTGTATATTATGACACCATGGAAATGGATAACGCACCCCCTCCCTCCCCTCCACAATCATTGTGGTTCCTCCCCACATCTTCAGGGCAGTGTTGGGAACGCTCCCCCGCCCCCACCCCGCAATGGGACAGTCCCTCAAACCATGGTGACCCGATCATCTATTTAAAAAAAATATATAAATTTAGAGTACCCAATTAATTTTTTCCAATGGCCAATCCACCTAGCCTGCACATCTTTGGGTTGTGGGGGCAGATCCTCTTGTGGGAGAATCTAGAACTCGGGGGGGGGGGGGGGGGAGGCGGACACTGTTTAAAAATAAGGGGTCGCCAGGGGCTGATTTAGCTCACTGGGCTAAATCGCTGGCTTTTAAAGCAGACTAAGGCAGGCCAGCAGCACAGTTCAATTCTCGTACCGGCCTCCCCGAACAGGCGGCAGAATGTGGCGACTAGGGGCTTTTCACAGAAACTTAATTGAAGCCTACTCGTGACAATAAGCGATTTTCATTTCATTTCATTTCATTTAAGATGCAGATGGGGAGAATTACTTTCTCTCAGAGGGTCGTGAGTCTCTGGAACTCTCTTCCTCAAAAGGCCGTGGGTGCAGAGTCTTAGAATATTTTTAAGTGTCATGCAAGAGTACCTTTAAGAAATGGGTGTTTATGAAATGTACCTTTAAGAAGTGGGTGTGTATCAGTGATGTCAGAGTGTGGGTGGAGCTGGGCTGTCTGTCAGCTTTTTTACTTTTGTTTTAGGCTGTTTGCTGCAGGGTGTGTTTTAGTTTCGTTTTCAGTGTTGGAGCTGAAGCCAGACAAAGCAGGTATACTGCTATTCTTTCTGCCATCAAAAGACTATCTCTTGATCATTTGGTGAATTCAGAATTATAAATGTTCTCAGTAGTGAATGTAAACCTGATGTGCTTCTGTTAAAAGGTGTTTCTTCTGTCTTCTGGATTTTGTTTGGGAGGTTATTAAGGATTACTTAGTGTTGTAGTCTTTGGGGGTTGTATTTGAATTGATGTTTGCTAAGATGTTCACTGTATGTTTCAAAAAGGTTAACTTGAGTTCATAGAATAAACATTGTTTTGCTTTAAAAATTACTTTTCTATTTCTGCTGTACCACACCTGAAGAGTGGGCCGTGTGCTCCCCATACCACAATCTATTAAAAGTTGTGGGTCAGGTGAACTCCATGATACACTTTGGGGTTCTCGAAACCCTGGCCCATAACATAAGGCTGAGCTGAGATTGATTCTTGATCAACAAAGGGGTGAAAGGTTATCGGGGGAGGGGGGGGGGGGGGAGGGGGGAGGGGGGGGGGGGCGGTCAGCACGAATGTCGGGTTGATGTTACAATCAGATCAGCCACGATCTTATTGAATGGCGGAGCTGGTTGGAGGGGCCGAGTGGCCTCCTCTCGCTCCTAATTCGAATGGTCACATGACCTGGAGTTTCAAAAGGAGGATTTTATTTTTTGCAATGGAGAATTGGGTGGTAATGTGGATTCTAACACCCTGAGGGATAAAAGAAGTCAGCCTCGGAGTTTGAACGGGTGAAGCAGGTTGCAAATTGCACCAATTCGGAAACTTGGAGCGGATCCTGTGACATTATCATAACTGTAAAGAACTGTAAGGGTTCATGCAATGTCTAAATCAACCATTAGAGGGAGCTAGGTGTACATATGTAGATACAAGGCATCGATGCTAAGCCTTGTGGGTGAGCAATTGAAGAGAAAGCTAGATGACAGACTGAAGGAAAGATAGTGTGAGTGAGAGCAGATCATAGTTAATGTAATAGTGCAGAGATTAGAAGTGGATGAGTGTAGATTATATGTTTGTTATCAACTGTGTATCATATAGGAGTACGTGTCAAATCCAATTAAGTTGTGTTAATAAATTTAGAGCTTTGTTCAAGTTAAAAGCTATTTGTGGTCTTTGTGAACACTGCCCCAACCATCCTTAAATTAACAACACAAAGAACACCACAGGTCCGATTGGTAATGGAGGGGGCTTCCGGAACGTGACCCGTCTGACATCCCTCTGGTTAAGGGAGGGGGGGGGGGGGGTGAGAAGGGAAATGTCTTCATCAAAGGTTGCTGCCTCATATCCCCGAGTGGTTAGAGCACGGCATTTAGTCTCAGAAGAGTAATGATAATGCACCCTGGCTCAGAAATATCCTGCTGACTGCCTGGAAAAAGGAAGATGACCACACGGACGGCGCTGCCAAAACTGACTGTTGCAAAGGGGCGCCTTATCCACTTCTCTAAAGCCAATTCAGTGTGCTTCGAGCAGCTGGCTCTATTATTAGGAGCTACTTAAGTTTAAAATTTAAAAAAAAAACCTGAACTGCTGTTATGCACGTTCGACTTTCTGCAAAGCCAGCTTACCACCATGCACGCGGTTCCTGCTGAATTATTAAGAATACGGCAGATGTTAGAGAGGGAGGGGGTGACGAGCAGAACGACCGGGCTGCTGCAGAACTCCAGTTACGGGAGAGACAGGAGAATTGTTCACCTTACAGTGGGGGGCAGTATTTCGGACCACGAACAGATTATCTGGACACAAGGGGAAATTTCCCACCAGCCAGTAAGCAGATGTCGCGTTTAAGGTGACTGCACTCCCCCCCCCCCCCCCCCCCCCCCCCCCCCCCCCCACCCCCCCGCCCAAAATAATTTTGATGTGGGCATCGTTAGTCGGGCTCGAATTTATTGCCCATCCCTAATTGGCCTTGAACTGAGTGTCTCGTGCACTCCCATCCTCACCCAAACAACACTCCAGCAGCCCGGTGGTGATAGCCACCCTCCAATCCTGGAACCAACTACGGCAGCAATTTGGCCTGACCAAAATGTCGGACAAGGCTCCCATCTGCAACAACCATAGGTTCACGCCAGCGCTGACTGACGCCACCTTCAAACGGTGGGTACAGGACAGAGGGACACTGACAGTCAGGGACCTATACACGGACGGCAGGATCGCATCACTGGGCGAACTGACAGCGAAATTCCAGCTAGCCAGGGGGAACGAGCTAAGGTACCTGCAATTAAAAAACTTCCTACAAAAGGAGACAAGGACGTACCCACAACCGCTACGACAGACATTACTGGAAGAGTTACTGGACGCAAGCATCCTAGATAAAGGAAACTGTAGCGACATGCACGACCGACTGGTAGAAAGGGACGACACCGTACTGGACGCAACAAGAAAGAGATGGGAGGATGACCTGGGGATTGAGATAGGGTGGGGACTCTGGAGCGAAGCACTGCATAGGGTCAACTCCACCTCCACGTGCGCAAGGCTCAGCCTGACGCAACTAAAAGTGGTACATAGAGCCCACTTAACAAGAAACCGTATGAGTAGGTTCTTCCCGGAGGCGGAGGGCAGATGTGAACGGTGCCAAAGAGGCCCGGCCAACCACTCCCACATGTTCTGGTCTTGCCCCAGACTTGCGGGGTACTGGGCAGCCTTCTTCGAGGCTATGTCTAAAGTGGTGGGGGTGAGGGTGGAGCCATGCCCGAAAGTGGCGGTCTTCGGGGTTTCAGACCAGCCAGATCTATTCCTGGGGAGGAGGGCGGACATCCTTGCCTTTGCCTCCCTGGGGGGGGGGGTCTAAGAGGAAGGAAAGGCGAACCACAGGGCTGGGAGGGGCGGGGGGGGGGGGGGGGGTGGTGGAGGGCAGAAGGGGGGAGTGGAGGGGGGCAGAGGGGAGAGACAGGGAACAATAGAGGAGAGCCAGGGAAGGGGAGGGGGGAGGCAGGGAAACGTTTACAAACTTGGCATCCACAGGAACAGAGAAAATGGGGAAGCAGAAGTTCGCACGAGACGACAACGTCAGCGAAATCCGTCCGGAAGAAGCAAGGGACAACACCACGAACGGATGCCTGCATATGCATGTAAATAACTTTGCCAAGGGTACAGAGCTGCCGCTGTTGAGAGGGGGGCACAATACCGTCCGCTGACTTCTGACTCTGCGGGGAGAATTAACACCTCAGCAGTGGCAGCGACCCATGGCGGGGCGGGGGGGGGGGGGGGCAGACAGAGGTGGGGGGGGGGTGAGTGCCCCGATGGGAGGGGGTGGGAGGATTGAGGCGCGTGGGGTAACATCTAGTGGATTGCTGATCTATATTCTCTTTACGCACTAGGTTAATGTTCACTAATTTGCTGTGTTAAGATTATTACTATTTAATATGGAAAATTTTGCAAAACCTTAATATTAAAAAAAAACAGCAGCAGCAACCCTGGGGGGGGGGGGGGGGGGGGCGGGGGGGGGGGGGGGGGGGGGGGTGTGTGATTTATTTTCCTTTTTGTACGGGGCGCATGCTCTATCCTGTTTTGAATTGGGTGTTAATTTGCTAAACTGTTTATCGTTTAGAGGGTTAAGTGGTTCTGTTCTGTTGGCATGTTGCCCTTTTTTCTTTGTATTATTTTCCATTTTGGAGGGTTTTGTAAACTTATTGAAAACTTTGAACAAATACATTTTTTTTTAAAAACTGAGTGTCTCGTTCGGCCATTTCAGAAGCGCCGTTGAGAGTCAACCGCATTGCTGTGAGTCTGGAGTCACATGTAGGCCAGACCGGGCAAGGGCAGCAGAGTTCCTTCCCAGAAGGACATCAGCGAACCAGATGGGTTTTCAATGGCAACCGGCCGGGGTTTCATGGTCATCATAATATTCCGTTTGTTAAAAATAATGGAGGGAATCCCAAGGCCAGTGGCTGCCCAACGTGTGTGCGTGGGTTTCCTCCGGGTGCTCTCGTTTCCTCCCACAGTCCAAAGATGTGCGGGTTAGGTGGATTGGCCGTGATAAATTGCCCTTAGTGTCCTTAAAAGTAAGGTTGTTGGGTCACGGGTATAGGGTGGATACGTGGGGTTGAGTAGGGTGATCATTGCTCGGCACAACATCGAGGGCCGAAGGGCATGTTCTGTGCTGTACTGTTCTATGTTCTATGTTCTATGTTATTGCTGTCACGATCACTACTTTGAGCGCAAAGAAGTGGAACATTTACTCTTTAGCATCTTTGCACTCCCTCAACTGTGATGATCTTTGGAATCAGCCAACGGTCCCTGTTGTCTGCGACATTATGTAAAATATCTAGAATATAAAGGGTTAATGTACTATCATAATTGACCACTAGATGGAGCTAGATGCAGAACTGACTCTCAGGCTTCTGGGAGAGGGCTGGAGAGGAGAGGTCCAGAGAGTGCAGAGTGCAGGTATAGATAGAGTGTAGAGACTAGTGTTAGTAGATTGTAGATTACTAGATTATTGCTTGCGAAAGGAGTAAGTGGCCGAGCTTCAATCAGTGGTGTAATAAATGTTAGCTTTGTTATTGAACTTAGCTTCTGTGGACTTTGTGAACACGACGACATCCGTCCTGATAATAAGAATCTCAAAGAGCACCACCTTGTCCTAATCCATTTTTTAGATCATTCAACTCATTACCCTTTATCTCTGCAGTCATCCCTGGCCCAGGAGGTGGCACTGTCATAACACAGAATCACAGAATTCTCAGGGTACAGAAGGAGTCCATTCGGCCCATCATGTCTGCACCAGCTCTCCAAACAAACACCATGACTTGGCGTCCATTCCCCTGCCTTTCCCCCCTGCCCCCCCCCCCCCCCCCCCCCCCCCCCCCCCCCGTACCCCTGCCCATTGTTTATATTCAAACAATCATCCAATGCCCACTTGAATCTCGATTGAACCGGCCTCCACCATACTTCCTGGCAACGTCTCGCTGTTGCAATGTGATGTTGTATGAAGTAATTAATGGCATGCTGGGAAAACTGGTCAACTATTGGGTACAATGAAAGAAAAACTGACTTCGCATGACCTAAAGCATGAATAAGATCAGAGAAGGTCAAGTTGTTCCGAAATGCCTGGGCTCTGTAAATTCTGATAAGACTAACTCGTCATAACCCAAAGCAGTCTAAATACGACAAGATAGGGCCAGAGCAAGTCTCCTCTGATTCTTAAACATGCGATCAAAAGACAAGATAATGGTATGAGACCCAGAGTCCTGAAAGGTCAGCAAGGTGACGCCTGTTTTATGATATTGCTTATGTTTTTACTTCTGATCGAATTCCTGACCAAGCTGTAGTCACGTAATCTTGATTCAGATAATGTATAAATATTGAGCGGATTCTCTGTGAAAGCGCGGACTTGAGAAGGAAACAGCAGTTTTTACTGACTGCTCTCTGACTTCAAGTTTCAGCCATTTCTGCATGCAGCTGTAATTCGTAAATAAAGCTTTGTTTTGTTTTCTTAAAGAGCGTTGTTGAATCTTTCTATCACAGTCTAGAAACGGGAAAAATATTGACTTCGACAGCAAAAAGCTTTTTCACACATCATATTGGCTTCTTTTGCAAATCACTTTAAATCTGCGCTTTCGTGCCCTCGGTCCTTTTACGAGTGAGCACACTTTCTCCCTGTCTACTCTGTCCAGCTCCCCCCTCACAACTTTGAACATCTCTATCAAATCTCCTCTCCAAGGGGAACAGTCCCCACTGCTCCAATCTATCCTCAAAACTGAACTTTCTCATCCCTGGACCCGTTCTTGTAAACCTCTTCCAGGACGGCACGGTGGCGCAGTGGTTACCCCGGCTGCCTCGTGGTGCCGAGAACCCTGGTTCGATCCTGGCCCCGGGTCACTGTCCGTGTGGCGTTTGCACATCCTCCCCGTGTCTGCGTTGGTGTCACCCCCACAACCTGATGTGACCATCAATTCACGATTAGAAGTAAACTGTGATTTTAATAGTCTTACAACTGAGCCTGCCTGCGACCAGAAGAACTGAGAGCAGGCTCACGGCTGCAGCACTTTATACCTCCGGTAGTGGGGGGAGCCATGGGCGGAGCCATGGGTGGAGCCATGGGCGTAGCCAAGGGCGGAGCCCTGTACAAGCTCCTCATCTCCCCCTATGGGCAGAGCCGCGCAACGGCTCACATACAGAGCCCACAAGGACATAATACAATGCAATGCAATACAGTGTGAATTACAGTACAGTATGAATTCACCACACAACCCAAAGATGTGTCGGGTAGGTGGACTGGCCACGCTAAGTTGCCCCTTAATTGGAAAAAAATAATTGGGTACTCTAAATTTATAAAGAAAACCTCTTCTGCTCTCTCTCGAACACATTCACTTCCTTCCTAAAGAGTGGCACACAGAATTGGACAGAATATTCCAGCTGAGATCGAAGTAGTATCTTGTATAGGTTCAGCATGACCTCATTGCTCTTGTATTCTAAGCCCCTATTAATAAAACCCAGAATACAAACCTTCCTCCAGCCTGAAATCTACCCCCTGACTATTGCTCTCTGCGCCCATTATTCAGCCAGTTTTTTATCCACGTTGCTACTGTCCCTTTTATTCCATGGGCTATAACTTTTCTCACACGTCTGTTGTGTGGTACTGTGTGTTGAAAGTCCGTATGCACCATATCACCCGCATTACCCTGAAGTGTTGGCTAGTGTAGGCTTGAGAGATGAACAGACACTTCCAACACTGGTGAAGGTTCAACTCAATTTTATTAACTAACTTCTAACTAACTAACACACGATGACTGAGGGTCTAAATGATTCTAACTTAAACTAGAGACCTAAGCCTTGTCCGAACCCGTTGATTCTCTCAGTACGTGGTGTGAGTCTGTGCTGGGCTGGATGAGTTCTTGTTACACTCAGAGGCAGCACCCAGAATGAGCGGGAACCGTGGTGCTCTCTGCCTTTATAGTGTGTGTATTCTAACTGGTGATTGGCTGCGGTGTTTGTACATGTTGATTGGTCCCTGTGTGTGTCCATCAGTGTGTGTCTGCACCATGATATATTGGTGTATATTATTACATACCCCATTAACCCTTTCCATTACTTCCTCAAAAAAAATGCAGCAAGTTAGTTGAACCCAATTTCCACTTCAGAAATCCACACTGGTTCTTCCTAATCAATCCACATTTTTCCGTGTGACCACTAATTGTATCCCAAATAATTGTTTCTGGAAGCTTGCCTCCCACTGGCGTTAAACTGGCTGGCCTGTAATTGCTGGGCTTTTCCTTGGACTTTGTTTTGGAGCAAAGGTGTAACATTTGCAATTCTCCTCCTGAGTCTGGAGAAGATGGGAAGATTGTGGCCAACGCCCCTGCTATTTCCAGTCTCACATCCCCTAATATCCTTGGCTACATTTCATCTGGTCCAGGCGCCTTGTCCACTTTCAGTCCCCACAGTCTATCCAACGCTTCCTCCTCATCAATTTTGAACCCTTCCAGGGGCAAAGATTTCTCGCTTGTTGCCATGGCCTGGGTAGCGTCTACCTCCTTGGTATCTGGGTCAGGCGGTTGTGAGTTCAAGGCCCACTCCACTCCAGAGCTTCGAGTAACAATTCTAGGCTGACTGGATTCCCCTATAAAGAGACAGCAAAAACTCAATGACCCCCTCCATCCCATAATTCTTTGACTCGTGGGCCTACGACAATTGGTGGAACTTCAACTCAGTTAATTAAATCTAGAGTTGAAGCGCAGTATTTTATGACCATGAAGCAATCATCAATTATTGTAAAAATTCATTTGATTCACGAATGTCTTTTAGGGAAGGAAATCTGCCGTCCTTACCCGGTCTGGTCTACATGCGACTCCAGTATCACAGCAATGTGGTTGACTATTAACTATCCCTCTGAATTGGCTGAGCAAGCCACTCAATTTAAGGGCGATGAGGGATGGGCACAATCCCAAGAGAGAACTTAAGGGAAACTTAAATGTCAGAGGTAGGATCTTTTTGATTGTTAAGCTGAGACCCTCTCAGGTGGATGTTCCCGGCCCGAGAGCATCCTACAGCAGGATGGAGGCCATTCAGCCCATTGTGTCTATGACAGCCCCGCGACAGAGTTATGCAATTAGCCCCACTCTTTCACCATAACCTTGCACTTCCTTTCTTCTACAGGTCAGTTCTTGCTTATCTTTTGAAATTGATTATTGAATCTGCTTGCACCCCCCCCCCCCCCCCCCCCCCCCCCCCCCCCCCCCCCCCCCCCCCCCCCCCCCCCGCCTAGGGTGGCACGGTGGTGCAGTGTTTAGCAGGATGTCGAGGACCCCGGTTCGACCCCGGCCCTGGGTCACTGTCCGTGTGGAGTTTGCACATTCTCCCCGTGTCTGCGTGGGTCTCACCCCCGCAACCCAAAGATGTGCAGGGTAGGCGGATTGGCCACGCTAAATTGCCCCTTAATTGGAAAAGAAAAATGAATGGGGTACTTTAAAATTATAGAAAAGAATCTGCTTGCCCCACCAAATCAGGCAACGCATCCCAGATCTGAACTCAATGTGTTAATAAAATAATGCCCTTCCCCATTTCACGCAGGGGCTGTTTAGCACAGGGCTAAATCGTTGGCTTTGAAAGCAGACCAAGCAGGCCAGCAGCACGGTTCAATTCCCGTAACAGCCTCCCCGAACAGGCGCCGGAATGTGGCGACTAGGGGCTTTTCACAGTAACTTCATTGAAGCCTACTCGTGACAATAAGCGATTTTCATATTTCATTTCCACTATAAGTCTCTCGCTAAAGATCTTAAACCTGTGCCCCCTGTTACTGACTGTCCAACTAGTCCCTCTCTATCAAAACACTGGATAGGTTAATGACAACACTTAAACATGACAGCAGCTTTCAGTAAGGTTATATGCTATGGTTATGCTTTATTCTTATGTCCAAACGATATACAGTATGGGGATAGGCTAATGACAGCAGTGATAATACCAAAGGAACATTACTACGTATTGTAGTTGAATGCGGAGCCGAATTAGCAAGTAGAATTGGAAAAATTGAAAAATACAGCACAGAACAGGCCCTTCGGCCCACGATGTTGTGCCAAACGTTTGTCCCAGGTTAAGAACAAATTAATCTACACCCCATCATTCTACCGTAATCCATGTACCTATCCAATAGCCGCTTGAAGGTCCCTAATGTTTCCGACTCAACTACTTCCACAGGCAGTGCATTCCATGCCCCCACTACTCTCTGGGTAAAGAACCTACCTCTGACATCCCCCCTATATCTTCCACCATTCACCTTAAATTTATGTCCCCTTGTAATGGTTTGTTCCACCCGGGGAATCTAGCACAGTCATCAAGGTTGGCTCACCAGTTTCAAATTCCTAGGGGTGCACATCGCCAAAAATCTATCCTGGTCCACTCACGTCGACGCTATCACCAAGAAAGCACAACAGCGCCTATACTTCCTCAGGAAACTAAGGAAATTTGGCATGTCCACATTAACCCTTACCAACTTTTACAGATGCACTATCGAGAGCATCCTATCGGGCTGCATCACAGCCTGGTATGGCAACTGCTCGGCCCAGGACCGCAAGGAACTTCAGAGAGTCGTGAATACCGCCTGGTCCATCACACGAACCTGCCTCCCATCCATTGACCCCCATCTACACCTCCCGCTGCCTGGGGAAAGCAGGCAGCATAATCAAGGATCCCTCCCACCCGGCTTACTCACTTTTCCAACTTCTTCCATCGGGCAGGAGATTCAGAAGTCTGAGAACACGCACGAACAGACTCAAAAACAGCTTCTTCCCCACTGTCACCAGACTCCTAAATGACCCTCTTATTGACTGACCTCATTAACACTACACTCTGTATGTTTCAACCAATGCCAATGCTTATGTAGTTACATTGCATATATTGTGTTGCCCTATTATGTATTCTCATGTATTTTCTTGAATTCTGTTTAATTCCCTTTTCTTCCCATGTACTGAATGATCTGTTGAGCTGCTTGCAGAAAAATACTTTTCACTGTACCTCGGTACACGTGACAATAAACAAATCCAGTCCAACCCAATCCAATCCAGTTATCAGTTGGGCTCTGGAAATGTTGTTTCTGAGCTCTAACAGAATGCGGGATATGGTTGGGGCAGCATTTACTGCCCATCCCATAATTTCCCTTGAGAAGGTGGCGGTGAGCCAACTTCTTGAACCGCCGTGCTCCGTGTGGTGTAGGTACGCCCACCGTGCTGTTAGGGAGGGAGTTCCAGGGTTTTGACCCAGCGACAGTGAAGGAACGGCCAATGTATTTCCAAACCAGGATGGTGTGCGGTTTGGAGGGGAACCTCCAGGTGGGGCTGTTCCCAGGTGTCTGCTGCCCGGGTACATCCCGATGGTAGAGCTGCGGATTTGGAAGGTGGTGTTGAAATGCACTGCCTGAGAGAATAGGTGGAGGGAGATTCAATTATGGCCTTCAAAAGGGAATTGGATAAGTGCCTGGAGATTTGAAAATAGGGCTACGAATAGGGAGAGCTGGGAACAACGGAGTCCTTCAAGCGAAGATCTGGCACGACACAAGATGCTAAATGGTTTCCTCTGCTGGAGGAATCATAAGATTGCATGTAAACTCAGTGAACAGCAACCAAATTTACACCTGACCGAGACTTGTCGGAAGGTTTGTAGTGGAAAGCGGAACGCAGTTCTTTTGGAAAACATGAATGAAATGCTGAGAGTAAATTGATGGATAGGTTCGGGAGCAAAACAAATTGCTGGAAATGTATCTTGGGAAGTTAGAAACATGGATTTGTGCGGCATAAAACAGATAGTTTTATGGGCGGCACGGTCGCATAGTGGTTAGCACTGTTGCTTCACAGCTCCAGGGTCCCAGGTTCGCAACCCGGCTTGGGTCACTGTCTGTGCGGAGTCTGCACGTTCTCCCCCGTGTCTGCGTGGGTTTCCTCCGGGTTCTCCGGTTCCCTCCCACAATCCAAAGATGTGCAATTTAGGTGGATTGGCTACCTGATAAATTGTCCCTTAGTGTCCAAAAAGATTAGGTTGGGTTACTGGGTTATGGGGTTGGGGTGGGCTAAAGTGGGGTGCTCTTTCCAAGGGACGGTGCAGACTCGATGGGCCAAATGGCCTCCTTCTGCACTGTAAATTCCATGTTAAGAACCGCCTATTGCATTGCAAACATTTTCCACATGCACCAATAGATGTTGGAGTTCAGCATCAATGACTTACCCAGGAGGTTTGCCCAGTGGAGCAGACCCATTTTGCCAAAGGCTTTGCCCCCGTCTAAATCTCTCGACGCGCGTCTTGTGCGGAGCCTTCTCACCCTGGGACTGGCGGAAGCCGGCTCGCTGAGTTTCTGTAAAATTACAACATTTGCAAATCACGGTCAAAATAAATCCTTTGCTGGGTCTTTGCTCATTTGCATTCCTGCTGCTGAAATGGAGAACTATGTGAGAAAGGGAAGGATGTTGACCGCTGCTATTTTAATCAACCGCTCAACCAATACAATTTAGAGGATGTCAATTGTTTGGTGAAATGTGCCGTTTGCAACGTTAGTCGGTTTCCCGCTGCTCTCAGCCGGAGACATGTGGGGTAGGACGACAGGAACATTGGGGGGAGCACAGGCTTGGGATTTTACCCATTATGGATACACCATTCAACGCAGTGCGGGAGGCTTGATAAGGATGGAGTGGCCGATAATGTGGACATGGAATTTCAAAAGACACATTTCGGGTGGGAATCACCCGAGGTGTGGAATCTAACCCCCCCCCCCCCCCCCCCCCCCCTCGCCTTGGACACCTCGGGAGAGCCCTGTTCAGTGCTGGTCCCCGCAAGTGGAGACCAGACGGATTGGCAGTCACGGGGGTCCCCCGGGGGGAAGGGGGATCGGAGACCCCAGGTGCTTGCCCTCTGGGCCGGGTGGCAGCCTGTCGCTGCTGGTCCCACATGGGCACCTTGGCACTGCCAGAAGGGGCTGGTCCCTACGGTCACCAATACCGAAATCACGTTCGGCGACCGGCGGGAGAATCCAAGTTGCCGACAGAATCAGGGGCAGCGCCGCTGTCGCGGTGCTCCGCCCCCTCCAAAGCGGCATGTCGATGGCCTCAGGACATTGCCCAAGGCACCCCGGTGGTCCGCCCCTGACGTGGGTCTCTCACGGTCTCGCCCGTCGGGGAACTCGGTGTGGCGGCTGCGGCCTTAGCCCAGCGCCGGCACAGTCGGGGAGGACCGATTCGCGGACAGGGGGGGCTTTATCAGGGGCTGGGGGCACTGTGGGGGGGGGGGGGAGGGGGTGGTCCGGGGCACACGAGCCGTGCCAAATGGGGGGCACTATTTCCAGGCCGGGTCCGCGAGCGGCCTTCGCCACTATGGCGCGTCCATGGACCCGGCAATTCTCTGGGCCATATCGGCAGCTAGAGCCGAGTGAGCTACCCGGCCGGTACGCTGGGCCCCAGCCAAACGCAGGATCAGTGGCCGTTTGTCCGCCATTTTGTCTGGCATAAAATTCCACCGTTCCCGCGCCAGCCTGGGACACAGCCTCAGAATCGGAGAATCCAGCCCAAGGTGTCCAGGTGGCTTTGCCATCTGGCAGGGGCTCTGCCAGGGTACCAGGCTGGCATCGCCAAGGTGCCAATCTGGCATTGTCCCAGCCCCGCAGATGGGGCCTGGGGATACCTGGTGCAGGGGGTTGTGGTGGGATTCCGAGCCCCGGGAATCACCCGGCTAAATGCGTTCGCTAAGGGGCTCTGTTCCCGTGCGGGAAGATCCCGCCCCATGACTTCCACCAGTCACATTGTTCCAAGTGTGTTTTCCCGCTGGCCCCACGGAGAATGGGGCATGGAGGGGTGGAAGATTCTGGTCTGCTCTTCATCCGGTTCCCCAATCGGCGGGATGCAAATCCCAGTTTCGTGTCGCGCTCCAGCGGGTTTCCTGATTTGCCGTGGCGGGCACCAGCGTAAGATCCTGCGGGAAATGCAGGCTGGCGCAAAAGCAATTCTTGGACCTCCCTCCGAATTCTCCTCCCTTCCCCGGCCGGCAGCAGGACCCAGGGAGGGCGGGGGTAGGCAATTCCACCCGTTGTTGTCGAAATTTTTCAATTGACACCCATCAGAACTGTTCACAAGAACACCGACAGTAAGGGGAGCAACGAAAGGGGATTTTTATCTTCGGTAACACTCCTGTGCCATCAAACGTCTATTTGAAACTTGAATTGGACTTGGACTGGACAAGATTACGGGAAGGTGGAACATCCCAGTTCGAAACATTTTGCTCGAGTAAGGGAGGGGAAACTCTGTGGGCGGGATTCTCTGTCGGCGGGATCCCCCGCTTCGCAGGCAGCGCACTCACATCCCCGGGTTTCCCGACGGCGCGCCGGCGCTCACAATGGGAAACCTCATTGGCCGGCTGCAAGGGACGTAGGATCCCGCCAACTATTTCTGGTGCGAGTGTCAGTAACCAGAGGAAACAGATTTGAGATCATTGCCGAAAGATGAGTTTTTTTTATATGCTGCGAATTATTGCGATCTGGAAAGCACAGACAGAAAGGTTGCTGGAAGCAGATCAAATTGTAACTTTTAAAAAAGGGTCTTTGGCATCTATTTGGAAAGGGGGAAACAAAATTGCACATCAAGGAGACGAACTGGGGAGTGGGACAATTTGGGCAGCACTTGCAAAGTGCAGGCGGTTGTGGCAAAGCAAACTCCTTTCACTTCTCCTTCCTCTCTTTAATCTGAAGTCTAGATTGCCCTGCGCATTGATCAGTCAAGTGGAAGACAGGATGTTAAGGGTGGAGTTCGATGCAGGGAAATGCCAAGTCTTTGTACCCGAGAAGATCAGTTAGATTGTGTTCTAAGTGGTGTGGGGCTAGAAGCCGGTGGATGGGCAGGAGGACCTCACGAGAGAAACCTTGTGAACAGGCAGGGGGAAGAAAAGAAAACAGGCAGGGGGAAGAAAAGAAAACACCTGTAAAGCCAGTGGAGTTGGTCCCGATCTCAATACAGCCGGAATGTAAAGAGGTAAGGAATTCACCCACCCAGGGCTCTGGTTAGATACAATCTCGAAGGCCGCGCACCCTCCTGGGCACTGCACCTTGTGGTGAATGTGATTCACACTATATATAGTTGCCAATATCACTCCATGTATATATGTTCACTATCCACCATTGTAAGTGCAGTTGCACTATCCCACCACCAGTGGGAGTCGCTCTGGGAGTACGCGAGAGTTTGTACTGGGCTCCTCCCTTGGCTCCGCCCAGGACTCCTCCCCCTGGGACCGATGTATAAAGATCAGTGCCTTAGAGCCAGCCTGCAGTTCATCTGAAGTTCAATGACGAATAGGCTGGCTCTGTTGTAAGTGTATTAAAGCCTCTGTTCAGATCCAACTACACGTGTTCGCTGAATTGATGGTTCCATCACACCTCAAGAAGGACGGGGTACAGCGAAGATTCACGAGGACGGCACTGAACCTAAAAGGGTAAGATTCTGAGGATCTAAGTTGCACAGACTAGACATGGACCCCCTTGAATATGGAAGATTGATGAGGGCATGGCGATGTAATGGCGAAGTGGCTAGTAACCCAGAGGCCCCAGGCTGTTGCGCTGGGGACGTGGGTTCAAATCCCACCACGGCAGCTGGTGGAATTTAAATTCAATTAATAATCTGGAATATCAGGGCAGTCTCAGAAATGGTGACCATAAAGCCATTATCAATTGTTGTATAGAATCCACCTGGTTCTCTAATTCCCCTTCGTGGAGGGAAGTCTGCCGTCCTTTACCAGGTCTGGCCGACTTGTGTCTCCAGAGCCACTCTATGCCCTCTGAAATGGCTCGAGCAAGCCGTTCGATTCAAGGGAAATTAGGGATGGGCAACAAATGCTGGCCTTGCTGAGACAGCCCATTGGCCGCGTCCAATCCCGCCGATGTCTACAGGGTTTTGTATACCCCGCAACCTCGCCGCCGTGTTATGCGCCACGGTGGGGGGGGGTCACCATCGGTGGGACTGGAAGGGGCGGCACGATAGCACCGCGGTTAGCCAGGGACTCGGGTTCAATTCCAACCTCGGGGGACTGTGTATGTGGAGTTTTCAAGTTCTCCCCCTCCCCCCCCCCACCGTGTCTGCGTGGGATTCCTCCGGGTGCTCCGGTTTCCTCCCACAATCCAAAGGTGTGCAGGTTAGGTGGAGTTGACAGGCTGAAGTAATGAGTGTGGTGGTATGATTTGCATAGCTGTCTGCCATTGGTGCAGAACACTGGCTTACCATTGGCCCTGGTCGGTCATGTGCCTCTCGACCAATCGGTTGAGACCAGTCATGTGACGGCTCCCCGATTGGTCGAGAGGCTTAGTTAACCCCGCCTCCAGAGCGATGTATAAATACCCAGAATGCCCGGCGGTCGTCCATTTACTGTAGTCGACCGCAGGGCTAACTTCTAGCTTATTAAAGCCTAACGTTTGTACAGCAACTCGTCTCGCGTTCGATTGATGGCTCATCAATGATATCAGGGAACACTCACAAAAAAGAGGAAGTGAGTATATCAAGGCTGAAGAACCAAGCAGCCGAGATGGAGTTAAGATTTGATTGAACTGAATAGCGGACAGGCTCGAGGGGTTAAATGGCCCCCTCCTGTTCAAATTATTCTCCATAGTTCATTTATAGCATAGCAACCGGGCCTCTGACAGGAGTCACAGCCCATGTCTAGTGGGGATAACTCCCGTCGCCCAATAGCCATCTGTGGTCTCCCCAGAAATAAACGGTAGCACAGTGGTTAGCACTGTTGCTTCACAGACCCAGGGTCCTGGTTTGGGTCACTGTCTGTGCGGAGTCTGCACCTTCTCCCCGTGTCTGCGTGGGTTTCCTCCGGGTGCTCCGGTTTCCCCCCACCGTCCAAAGAAGTGCAGGTTAGATGGATTAGCCATGATTAATTGCCCCTTAGTGGAGTTACTGGGTTGCGGGGATAGGGTGGAGGTGTGGGCTTGAGTAGGGTGCTCTTTCCAAGAGCCGGTGCAGACTCGATGAGCCGAATGGCCTCCTTCTGCACTGTAAATTCTATGAACTATGATCCGTGTTACCTTGCATCCTTGAAACCTACTAATCTCTTTTCCTGCTGCTCTCTGCCCAAGCTAAAGGAAATGTAAGTGTCCCTTGTGGACTTGGTGACTTCCTTGACAGATCGGTGAGTTGCAAACCGGGATGCATTGATGATGTCATCTTCTGTAGCCAGAAAGAAATCCACGGCTTTAGAGCTCAGGGCCTCAATGTCTTTGACAGCCATGGGCTGTGCTGACACTGCCCTGACATAGTGCTCAGGAGTGGTGACATCATCCCCTGACAGTCACCTGGTGAAGAGATGGTGCCTCCACCACGAGGTTCATATAGGACAAGGGCTTGCTGGTCCAGCCTCTTGCGTGGTGACCGCCTCCTCCTTCTCTTCCTCTTCCCTCCTCTCCTGCTGTCTCCTGCCTTGGTGTCTCCACCCCCTCCAGTCCCAACTACAACCAGCACCATTCCACCCTTGAGAGCAGCTGATCCAGTTTGAACCACAGTCAGGCCAGTACCAACTAAATCTAACTCTCAGGAACCTGACATTCCATGGGAAAGCTGATCGCAATATTGGCCGGCAAATGACGAGGTCGTAAGGGAGAGAGGAACAGGAGCAGGCCATTCAGCCCGTCGAGCCTGCTCCGCCACTCAATATAGTAGCACAAGTGGATAGCACTATGGCTTCACAGCGCCAGGGTCCCAGGTTCGATTCCCCGCTGGGACACTGTCTGTGCGGAGTCTGCACGTTCTCCCCGTGTGTGCGTGGGTTTCCTCCAGGTGCTCCGGTTTCCTCCCACAGTCCAAAGACATGTAGGTTAGGTGGATTGGCCATGATAAATTGCCCTTAGTATCCAAAAAGATTAGGAGGGGTCATTGGGTTACGGGGATAGGGCAGAAGTGACCCCTTAAGCGGGTCGGTGCAGACTCGATGGGCCGAATGGCCTCCTTCTGCACTGTATGTTCTATCTTCTATGATCGTGGCTGATCAAACACTTCAATGCCTTTTACCCATACTATCCCCGTAACGTTATTGTTAATCAGAAATCTATCAATCTCCAACATACTCAATGACTGAGCTTCCATGGCCTCTGGGGTAGAGAATTCCAAAGGTTCACAACTCTTTGCGTGAAGAAATTTCTCCTATTCTTTGTCCGAAGTGGCTTCCCATTTTTTTGAAATTGTGGTCCTTGGTTCTAGACAGCACCCCACCCCCCCCCCCCCTCCCCCCTCAACCAAGGGAAACATCTTATCTGCATCTACATTGTCTATTCCTTCCAGCACTTTGTCGGTTCCAATGAGGTCACCTCCCATTCTTCAGGAATACAAGCCCAGTTTGTCCCAATCGCTCTTTGTAAGACTGCCTCAGCATTCCCAAGACAAGTCTGGTGAAGAAGTATGTATTCAAGTCATTCTTCCGGCTGGTGGAGCATCACGTGATCCGCCACTCCTCACGCCCACTTTCCTGCCCTTTCCTCGCAACCCCTGATTCCCTGACTGATCCAGAGCCTCTCTCAGCTTTAAATATACCCAAGGACTCTGCCCCCACAGCTCTCTGTGACAAGGGGTTGCAAAGACTCTCAACCGTCTGAGAGAAGAAATTCCTCCTCATCTCGGTCTTAAATTGACATCCCCTTTTTTGTGAGACTGTGCCCTCTGGTCCTCGACACTCCCGCGGGGGGGGGGGGGGGGGGGGGGGGGGGGACAGCCTCTCATTTACCCTGTCAGCCCTCTTAAGAATCCTCTACGTTTCATTCTCAAGAATGAGATCATCCCTCAATCTTCGAAATTCCAATGGGTAGAGTCCCAACCTGTTTAACCTTTGCTCACAAGGCAATCCCTCCATCCCGGGGATCGACCTTCCCTGAACCGCCTTCAATTAAATAAATAAGGGACCCAAAACCGTTCACCGTCCTCCAGCTGTGGTCTCACCAGAACCTTGCCCAGCTGCAGCAAAACTTTCCCACTCTGATACTGCAACCGCCTTGAAATAAGGGCCAACATTCTGTTAGCCTTCCTGATGACCTGCTGTACCCTTGTGCTAGCTTTTTGTGTTTCAGGCACAAATCCCACCCCCCCCCCCACTCCCCCTACCCCCTCACCCCCCTACCCCCTCACCCCCCCCTACCCCCTCACCCCCCTACCCCCTCACCCCCCCTACCCCCTCACCCCCCACCCACCCCCACCGCAAGTCCCTTTGTGTTACAGCTTTCTGCAGTTTTTCCCCATTTAAATAATACTCTTGAAAAAATTGAAAATGGCTTATTGTCACGAGTAGGCCTCAATGACGTTACTGTGAAAAGCCCCTAGTCGCCGCATTCCGGCGCCTGTCCGGGGAGGCTGGTACGGGAATCGAACCGCGCTGCTGGACTGCTTGGTCTGCTTTAAAAGCCAGCGATTTAGCCAAGTGAGCTAAACCAGCCCCACTTTTGTTCCTCCTTCCAAAATGAGCATCTTCATATTTCCCCACTTTATACTCCATTTGCCAACTTTTTGCTCACTTACTTAACCTGTCGATATCTCTTTGCAAACTGTTTGTATCCCTCTCGTCACTTACCTTTCCATCTATTTTTGTGTCAACTGCAAATTTGGCTACAGTACATTCGCTCCCAGGGCCAAAGGGCCTCTGCCGGCCGCCGCCAGTTGGCGCATGCGCGGGAGCGCCAGCCCCCCCTGGTGTCATCCCAGCGCATGCGCAGGGGAGGTTCTTCTCCGCACCGGCCATGGCAGAGGTTGACAGCGGCCGGTGCGGAGGGAAAGAGTTCCCCCACCGGAAAGGCCCGCCCGCGGATCGGTGGGCCCCATCGCGGGCCAGGCTACCATGGGGGCACCCCCCGGGGCCAGATCCCCCCGCGCACCGCACCCCCCCCCCCCTCCCCCCCGAGGACTCTGCAGGCCGCCCGTGGAGCCAGGTCCCGCTGGTAAGGACCTGTTCTGATTTACGCCGGTGGGACCCGCCGAAAATGGGCGGCCACTCGGCCCATCGTGAGCCGGAGAATCGCCGGCGATGGCGCGATTCCCGCACCCACCAAAGCCTAGGCGCCGGCGAATTCGGCAGCCGGCGGGGGTGGGATTCATGCCGCCTCCCCGGCGATTGTCCGACACGGCAGGGGGTCGGAGAATCCCGCCCATGATATTTAAGAACCACTATCAATCTTGAATCTATTGTTTCCCATAAATGAGCAGAATTGTGCATGACCCTGAATGATGTCGACAAGGTCGATATGGAATTGATGTTCACTCTTATGGGATCCAAGAAAAAAGTATTTTTATTGAATTCTTCATTTCAACAAATAACACAACAACGCCACAGGAATGGCGCAAATCAGGACAAAAGTCTCAACATGCATGGATACAGAAGGGGACAGGGGAATAGCTGGCTCAATACAATCATTAGACTCAACGTGATACCTCTATAAGCACTGTGGTGATATGCCTGGAACCAATATTGTAGATGGCTGACGGTGTGACCTCCAACCAGCAGGTGGCAGTACTGACCCACCATGGGGGTCTCAAGACAGTGGTCACGTGGGAAGCACAATAGCACAAGTGGATAACACTGTGGCTTCACAGCGCCTGGTCCCAGGTTCGATTGGCTGGGTCACTGTCTGCGCGGAGTCTGCACGTTCTCCCCGTGTCTGCGTGGGTTTTCTCCCACAAGTCCTGAAAGACGTGCTTGTTAGGTGGATTGGCCATGATAAATTGCCCTTAGTGTCCAAAAAAGGTTAGGAGGGGTTACGGGGATAGGGTGGAAGTGAGGGCTTAAGTGGGTCGGTGCAGACTCGATGGGCCGATTGGCCTCCTTCTGCATTGTATGTTCTATGTGATGAGGCACTCAGATAAACGTGAGGGCCTATGATATTGAAGAGATGGATATAAGACGTACAAGGGGACAGACATGCACTTGGGGAGGTTCCAAAGGAGTACACAGAAACTCCAGGATAACTTGCTCTGTGACAGATCATTACCTTACCACGTGTGATTTAATAAAGATGCTGGCTTGGACAAGTCACAAGTCGTTTGGTAGATTCCTTGCCGGGCATTGAACACTGGACACGGCAAGCACCACCAGAGAACAAGGCAGAGAAGGGTAAGGCCTTGAAAACATGGAAAAGCGGTGCGCAACTTCCCACACAGCGACATCGCGCAACAAACTCGGGAATTCTGGATAAAACGTCCGTGCCATGTGAAAAATGAAAAACGCTTATTGTCACGAGTAGGCTTCAATGAAGTTGCTGTGAAAAGCCCCTAGTCGCCACATTCCGGCGCCTGTTCGGGGAGGCTGGTGCGGGAATCGAACCGTGCTGCTGGCCTGCCTTGGTCTGCTTTAAAAGCCAGCTATTTAGCCCAGTGTGCTAAACCAGCCCCTCGGGGCATGCCACAGCACATATCTCCCTCAGCTCCTGCAACACCTGAGGCACCAATGATACAATTCAGCCAGGGGCTGGTCTAGCTCACTCGGCTAAATCGCTGGCTTTTCAAGCAGGCCAGCAACACAGTTCGATTCCTGTACCAGCCTCCCTGAACAGGCGCCAGAATGTGGCGACTAGGGGCTTTTCACAGCAACTTCATTGAAGCCTACTCGTGACAATAAGCGATTTTCATTTTCAATACCCTCCCCTCCTGGCCATCTGTACCCCTGCAGGAGCCAATCATGGATTCTTGACGCCACCCATAACAAAAACGGAATACAAAAAAAATGCAAAAACCCCCAGTTCCAAAAGACGCAACATAACTGGAACCTCAGGCAGAGTACAGAACGATCACCATTTTACATATTAATGCACAGAGGGCCAACAGCTATAGGTTTGGATTATGGTCAATGATGTCAATGACTCCCAAAAAAACTGTTGCTGCCCTCTGCTGGCGGTAACTGAGGAAACAAGACAAATTAGTTCTTACGTTCTAATCCCGGTGAGGGGCTACAACAACACAGAGGGAAATGGCTCCACATGACACGATATTTTCTACCCCTCACGACGAGCACCGGGAACAGGATAACATCAGTACCAGTGGTCGGGGCCTCCAACCGACCCCGCCTACCTCGAAGACAATGTGCTGCGTCAAACCCCGATGCACCCAGCCTCCAAATCAAGATTGCGGAAGCCTGGCAGCCAATTTTCAAACTCAGTCAGGAACCCACCTCCCATTCCTCGCGAGAGACCGGGCTCACAAACAACCCGCAACACCCCCCCTCGTCCAACCCCCCACCCGTTTCCCCCCCCCCCCCCCCCCCCGCCCCCCCACACATCCAGTCCCAACACCCGAAGTCAGTAAGTGCGGACATGCAGCAGGATCTTCAAGAACTGAAAGCGGGCCACCACCAGGGAAATTGCTCTCTCGAGTACCTGGATTCTCCCCTCCGCTTCCACTACTCCCTCAAGGATATTCTGCAGTTCATCAAAGTGAGCACCGGAAACCTACACCTCGGAGCCAAGATCAGCGTCCGACACATCGTTCGCAACGGCAGCCGTCACCCCGATGTTGACAGCACCGCTCGTCATGATATGCAGACACACGCATAATGATATACAGACAAGCAGCTAATGGACACAGAGAACAGGACGTGACCAATAAGCAGGCAGGACACTCGGGGTGGGATCTGACTATAAAAGGCACGAGGCGCTCACACCCCGCCTCTTTCCACTGATCAACATCGAGAGAGTCAGTCAAGGGTGTTGTTACAATCTCACACCTCCACCACGTGGCTAAGAGCTGCTTCAGTCAGAGTAACCACACTTAAGTTAGCAGAGAGTCGAACTCACGGAGAACTGTGCTAACTGTGCTATTAGTTCAATAAACCCGATTGAACTAACTTCAAGGTCTGGAGCATTTTTCTGATCGAAGCTGCATCCAGTTGCAGCCAGTGTTAGACCAGTGTACCCAACACTCACCAGCGAACCCGCCACTAGGGTGGACCCCCATCCCAGCCACTGACAGCTGCCTCAACAAACAAGAATTCTTTTGGACTTAACTCGGCTCCCCGTCCCCAAACTCTGACCAACATCATCTCGGGACACAGCGCACGGCATATATTCCCCAAAAAAGAAATTTATGAAATGTGCATTGGGATAAAATAAAGGATCAAAAGATGAGTAGAGCCGGAGCTCGCGAAACTGCAGCCGACCCTGAGCTTACATTACACGACCCCCGGGGGCACTGTTTTACAATTAGAATCACCTTTTTAGGGCAGAAATGAGGACAAATCTCTGAACATTTCCAAGGCTGAGATGGATATGTTTTTTATTCAATAGGGTAATTAAGGTTTCTGGAAATAAGGCAGGAAAGTGGACTTACCGAGTGTTAGATCAGCCATGATCTTATTAAATAGCAGCTCAGGCGCGAAGGGCTGAATGGCCTCCTCCTGTTCCCATTTCTAATGGCCTTAATTATTTTCTCTCAGAGAGCTGTGAGACTTTGGAGCTCTCTGCCTCAGAAGACAGTAGAAGCAGGATCATTTAACATTTTGAAGGCGGAGGTAAAGTGGTTAGCGTTGCCGACTCACAGCGCTAGAGACCCTGGTTCGATTCTGTCCTCGGGTCACTGTCTGTGTGGAGTCTGCACGTCCTCCCCGTGTCTGCGTGGGTTCCCTCCGGGTGCTCCGGTTTCCTCCCACAGTCCAAAGATGTGCAGGTTGGGTGGATTGGCCGTGATAAATTGCCCCTTATTGCCCAGGGATGTGCTGGTTTACCTCACTGGGCTAAATCGCTGGCTTTTAAAGCTGACCAAGCAGGCCAGCAGCACGGTTCGATTCCCGTACCAGCCTCCCCGGACAGGCGCCGGAATGTGGCGACTAGGAGCTTTTCACAGTAACTTCATTGAAGCCTACTCATGACAATAAGCGATTTTCCTTTCATTTCATTCATTTCATTTCAGGTTAGGTGGGGTTGCGGGGATGGGGTGGAGGCGTGGGCTTCGGTAGGGTGCTCTTCCGAAGGGCCGATGCTGACTCGATGGGCCGAATGGCCTCCTTCCACAATGTCGGGATTCTGTTATTCTTGTTGGACATCGGAACCAAAGGTTATCAGGAGTAGATGGGGAATGAGGAAGTCAACTCAAACAAATGAGCTACGATCTTATCGACTGGCAGAACAGTTGGTGCAGGGCCCGAATGGCCTGGGGTGGGTTGCGGGGGGGGGGGGAGGGGGGGGGGGGCGCGGGGGGGGGGGGGGGGTGCATGGGTCCCACCGTGGCAGCTGGTGAAATTTAATTTCAATGAATAAAATTTGGCCATGTCTTGTAAAAACCCCCGATGTTGATTTGTTGACTTCCACAACAGCAAAACCGGCGCTGCCCCTGGACCGATTCTGCGACCCTTGAGGGGCTGGCACCGTGCGCCACGTGGAACGCAATCGATTCCAATGAGAACCGGAGCTGGATTCGGCAGATTCGTGATGGACACTTAGGCGGCCGACAAGCTGCAGCTGCACGTACACACTGCGCTCCCCACACACACCCAGCTAACAGGATGGCACTGGCTGCGCTGGAGCGTACCCATACTGTTGATGGGTCGGCTGGGGCCACCCTGAGAGGGCGGGCGTGGGGCAACCTGGGGGTGCACCCATGTGACCCATGGTTCAAAGCTCACAGTGGGCAGTCAGCAGCGTGCGCCGCTGGATGGCTGCCTTGCCGGCTGTAGCAGCGTGCGCAGCCGGCTGTGGCAATGGTGTTCCGTGCCTGTCCACCCTGACCCCAGAGCCCACCTCCTGGTCACCCCCCACTACTCCCCCCCGGAAGCTCTCCCCCCCCCCCCCCCCCCCCCCCCCCCCGGCCAGCGGCACAACTGAGCTCACTATGGTGATGTTGGACACTTTCCCCTCTCTCTCACTCAGCAGCCACTACCCCGGTTTCACGATTTTTAAAAGCACCAAGTGAAACTCACCGTCGGGAATTCAGCCAATTGGAGGCGGAGAATCGCGGAGGTCCGGGAGAAGATCGGGTCGGGCACGCTAATGATACGCTAAAGGCGTTTACTGCATGTGCGATCCTGAATGCATTGATGTCACTGTCGAGGCGACAGAGTATTGCGATTTGGCGTGAAATCGGCGGACGTGCGATTTTGCCGCGGAACAGATTCTCCTCCCAATCGCGTTTCCCACTTCCGGCGTCGGCCGACGGAGAATCCCCCCCCCCCACTTTCTGGTTCACTAACATCCTTCAGGGAAGGAAATCTGCCATCCTTACCCGACCTGGCCTACACGTGACTCCAGACCCCGCAGAAATGCGGTTGACTTGCAAATACCCTCCGAAATGGACCAGCGGTTCAAGGGCAAATAGGGAGGGGCAACAAATACTGACCCTCTCGGCAACTCCCACATCCCGTGAGAAGAAAAAAAAGTTCAGCAAAAAAAATAAAAAAAATCTAAAGTCAAGCAATAAGCCAAAGAGTTAAGTTTGTGCGGAGGACGAAGCCGGAAAAGGATGTGTTTCACTGCTGGAAAGATACGAGTCAGAGCGAATCACTTCTGCTTTTTGCTATTCAATGCAGATTTATCGAGACACTGAAGCTGTTTGTTTGGAAGAAGAAAAAAAAAATCCAGATTTTAAGAATTGCTCATTTTGAAACTGACTTCAAAGTTGTTCGCCTGGAAGTACAGATGTTATAATATAATTTGTGAATGTTATGGTCAAGAACGGGCTGCGTGCTACCTGAATGCAAGAGAAACAACCCAGGGCAAGCACGCCCAGAAAGGGAGGGGGGGGTGCTCACTGAATAAAATGTTTGCTAGAAGGTTAGAATCAAAGCTGGCCGCGGTTGCTTTTATTATTGCAATCTGCGCCCCTTTTATCAAATATTCGTCCACTTTAATTCACCTCACTCGAATTGTGTGAAGAAAGCATCGACGTTACCCCTTTCCATGAATAAAATTACGTCACTCTTCACTTCTCCTTACCTTCTCTGAATTGTACCAGTTCCTGACCACACCACTCGTATGATTGTGCCTCTGCTGCGTCGATGTCCTCATTGCCCTCAATGCGATGCATGGATAGAGTCGGACGGGATCCTCCACATTTCTTTTCCCCCAGCAAGTTGCACTGAGAAGGAATCTCTTCCCAGAAGATGTTTGGTGACGGTGGCTGAAACCTGCTCCCCCCTCCAGCAGCCCAGTCCATCGGCAAATCCGTAAGTTGTTTTTGGCCAATTGATTCTTCCTTCCCCTCTCCACGCACTAGAACCGCGACGACAGTGCTATGTTTTAACAGACACGTGTTTGAACTGTTAGCCCGGCAGATCAGAGAAGAGTACCTTTAGCTGGGGCCTAAAATATTCCATCTCCTTACTTGATTAAATGCTAAAAGTGCACTGGGAGAACGGGGAGGTTGGTGCTGGCAGGGTGGAGGTGCGCTGGGTAGCAGTGTGTGTTGTGAGGAGAATGCAGAGAGGCCGCAGGCTGGCTGAGTGGGAAAGTACTTGGCAAACGCAAATGTAATGTGGGTAAACGTGAGGTTATCCACTTCAGTGGCAAAAACAGGAAGGCAGATTATTATCTGGATGGTGAAAGTTTAAGAAAAGGGGGAGCGCAATGAGACCTGGGTGTCACAGTGGAACAGTCGCTGAAGGTTGGGATGCAGGTACAGCAGGCGGTGAGGAAAGCTAATGGCATGCCGGCCTTCATAGCCAGAGGATTTGAGTAGAGGAGTAGGGATGTCTTGCTGCAGTTATACAGAGCTTTGGTGAGGCCACACCTTGAGTGTGTTTGAGTGCAAAGATGTGCAGGTTAGGTGGATTGGCCATGATAAATTGCCCTTAGTGTCCAAGATTGCCCTTAGTGTTGGGTGGGGTTACTGGGTTATGGGGGTAGGGTGGAGGTGTTGACCTTGGGTAGGGTGCTCTTTCAGAGCCGGTGCAGACTCGATGGGCCGAATGGCCTCCTTCTGCACTGTAAATTCTATGATTCTATGAGTGTTGTTTGGTCTCCTAGTTTCAGGAAGGATATTCTTGCTATTGAGGGTGCCCAACGAAGGTTCACCAGATTAATTCCCGGGATGGCAGGACTGACACATGAAGAAAGACTGGATCGCCTGGGCTTATACTGTTTAGGAGAATGAAAGGGAATCTCATAGAAACGTAAAATTAAGATGGGGCGGGACAGTCCAGATGCGGGAAGAATGTTCTCGATGTTGGGGACGTCTAGAACTGGGGGGGGGGGTCGCTGCCTAAGAATAAGGGGTAAGCCATTCGGGACTGAGATGAGGAAGTACCTCTTCTCTCAGAGAGTTGTGAACTTGCGGAATTCTCCACCGCAGAAAGCTGTTGGGGCTGGTCCGTTGGATATATTCCAGAGGGAGCTGGAAGCGGCCCTTGTGGCTAAACGGATCAAGGGGTACGGAGAGAAAACAGGAGTGGGTCACTGAAATTGCATGATAGGCCATGATCATATTGAATGATGGTGTAAGTTCAAAGGGCCGAATGGCCTACTCCTGACCTATTTTCTATGAAAATGAGTAGCGACTGGTATATTTCTTTGCATATTTGATTTTAAATGCGACTTAAAGAAACCAAGCGCTGGATTCTCCGGTACCTGGTCGGCGGGCCGCACAGGCGCCAAAGAGTGGCGTGAACCAGTCTGGTGTCGGGTCGCCCGGAAGGTGCGATTTGCCGCATGCGCTGGAGCGCCAGCGTGTTCCCAGAACCGCTGCCGTGATTCCTGTGCATGCGCAGGGGGGAGGGGGGTTTCTTCTCCCGCCTGCCATGGCTTTACACAGGCCGGCACGGAGGGAAAGACTGCCTCCACTGCACAGGCCCGCCCGCAGATCGGTGGGCCTCGATCGCGGGCCAGACCACCGTGGGGGCCCCCCGGGGCCGGATCCCCTGCACCTCTCCCCCCCCCCCCCCCCCCCACCCCCGAGTCTCCGCAGGCCGCCCTCAGAGCCACGTCCTGCCGGTACAGGCCTTGTCTAATCCACGCTGGCGGGACTGGCTGAAAACGGGCGGCCGCTCGGCCCATCGGTGACCGGAGAATCGCCGGGGTGGGGAGGCACTGCCAATTGACCCCAACCGGCGTGGCGCGATTCCAGCCCCCGCCAAAAAACCGGCGCCGGAGAATTCGGGAGCTGGTGTCGGAGCGGCGGGGCGGGATTCACCGGGGGGGGGGGGGGGGGGGGGGGGGGGATTTGCATTTATATGGCACCGGTTGTAACATCGGGACATTGTAAAGGATTTTACAGCTGGTTAAGTATATTTGGATACAGTCATGCAGTAGGGAACCAATTTTCATCCAGTAAATTTGGGCAAACAATGTTCTAATCTGTGTCAGGGATTGTTTAAGAGGAAAATTGACCAGGATACTATTGAAAACTCCCCTGTTCCTCTTTCAAATATTGCCCTGGTATTTCCCATGCCCACCAGAGAGTATAGATAGGGCCTCAGTTTAGTATTTCATCTGAAAGGCTGTACCCCCATCAGCACTTCCTCCTCAACCCGAGCGCCCAACCTCGAGTATTTGGTCAGATCTGCAGAAGGAGGCTGGAAACCACAATCTTTCACAGATCTCCCGAGCTGAGCTGGCTAACTAGCTAATGCGACCAATTCACCTCAGAGTTGCAGAAGGGACTGCGCTGACAGTTCTGAAATTAATTCTTCTCAATTGCCAACAGGTTTCTGGTGCAAAGAACACACGAAAGATGAAGAGAGGACATTGTCTTGCGCTTCATGGTGAGTTTGGCATGATTACCTATGTATGTACAAGTTAATGCATACTATAATGCGTGACCATTTTTATAACCGTTTTTACACGTTTATCTATGTAAGGAGAGACACTAACGTTGTCCTTTAGTGCTGTAGCCTTTCTTGAGTTTAAATTGTACTCCCTACACATGTAATTGTTTTTCTTTATTCTATGCGTGCGGCATGGTAGCACAGTGGTTAGCACTGTTGCTTCACAGCGCCAGGGACCCGGGTTCGATTCCCGGTTTGGGTCACTGCCTGCGCGGAGTCTGCACGTTCTCCCTGAGTCTGGGTGGGCTTCCTCCGGGTGCTCCGGTTTCCTCCCACAAGTCCCGAAAGAGGTGCTTGTTGGGTGAATTGGACATTCTGAATTCTCCCTCCGTGTACCCGAACAGGCGCCGGAGTGTGGCGACTAGGGGCTTTTCGCAGTAACTTCATTGCAGTGTTAATGTAAGCCTACTTACCTTAATAAATAAAGATTATTATTTATTGCCCATCCCTAATTGTCTTTAACTGAGAAGGTATCTTCTTAAACATTCGCAGTCCTCCTGGTGTTGATAAAGACGCAGTGGTGTGAGGGGGCGGAGGGGGGGGGGGGGGGGGGAGTTCCTGAATTTTGACCCAGTGACAGTGAAGGAACGGCGGGCGATAAGTTTCCAAGTCAGGACGGTGTGGAGCAGGTAGGGGAACTTGCCCGTGGCGGTGTTTCCAAGCGTCCGCTGCCCAGGTCCTTCGAGGTGGTGGAGGTCACAGGTTTGGAAGGTGCTGTCGAAGGAGATTTGGGGCTAGTTTCTGCCTTTCATCCTGCCGATGTCACACACTGTAGCCACAATATGATGGATCGGCATCTATTTCACTTTCTTACTTAATTTGTGGGACATGGGGCATCGCTGGCAAGGGCAACGTTTATTGCCCTCGAGAAGATGGCGTCGAGCAGCCTTCCTGAACCGCTGCGATCATTAGCCTGCCGTGCTGTCATTCTGAAATCTCCTATCAATGATTGAAATATTAGCTCCAATCTCTCAGGGTAACAAGGCTTGGCACAATGGGGGACACATAGGTCCTCACATCAACTCTTCAGTCAATGCTGCTCTGTAATTTGAAGACAGCAATCCTAGATGATAGAGACCATGTTGGCTAATTTGAGTGGAACGTCCAATTATAATTGACAGTAACTTACTGATTAAACCAAATTTCTCAAACCAGAGTAACTACTTGTAATATGAACATTGGTGTACATGGGCGATTAACCAATGTTATAAAATCCCTACAGCGCAGAAGGAGGCTGTTCGGCCCGTTGAGTCTGCACTAACCCTCTGAAAGAGCATTCTACCTAGGCCCACTACTCCCCCGCCCAATCCCCGTAACTCCAGCGCATTGATCATGGCCAATCCACCTAACCTGCGCATCTTTGGACTGTGGGAGGAAACCGGAGCACCCGGAGGAAACCCACGCAGACACGGGGGAGAACGGGCAAACTCCACCCAGGGCCGGAATTGAACCCGGGTCCCCTGGTGCTGTGAGGCGGCAGTGTTAACCACTGTGCCGCCATGAGACACGCGTCAACAGATCAACCAGCAACCACACAACATTCAGTTATTTACAGATCAACTGAGAGATGAGGAGGGGAGAGAGAGAGAGAGAAAAAGGTGGAGACATTCAGAGAGATCATTCCAGATCCAGACAGCTGTGGCCATCAATTGTGGGATGATTAAAATCGGGAATGAATTTGAGGCGAGAATTGAGGCGAGCTGATGCCTTGGTGGGATGTAGGGCTGGGGGGGGGTGGGAGGGGGGAAAGATTGGAGAGACAGGGAGGGACAAAGGCTTCGGAAGGATTTGAGAGCAAGGGTGGCGATTTCAACATCAAAGCAAAATATTGCGTTAATCGAAAATGGAAATAACAATTGTCGTGAGTGCTGAGCAGGTTGGAGTGATGACTTTTAGTCAGAACTGGAAAAGCCTGGCTTGGAGTGTGTGGGGCGGGGGTGTGGGGCGGGAGGGGGGGGGGGTGAGGTTGGTAAAGAACAAAACGGAAGGTCTATGATAGGGTTGAGGGCAGGTACGATTAAATGACACGCGGGGTTGAAATGTGAAGGAGCAAAAGGAAAACAAGAGGGGGTATTGCAGAATCAACACCCAAAGCTGCTCCCTCAAAGTCTGTGGTTATTGTTAATAAGATTCAAGCCAGTTGGTGAAGTCAATACAAGGACACAGAGCTCTGCTTTATAGAGAGAGTTGACTTTGTTCAGCCTCACAGCTCTCGACACACCCAGTGTCCCAGTTGTCCCCGAGGTATACCCTTTTACAACAAATTTAGAGTACCCAATTCGTTTTTTTTCCAATGAAGGGGCAATTTAGCGTGGCCAACCCACCTACCCTGCATGTTTTTGGGTTGTGGGGGGTGAGACCCACGCAGACACGGGAAGAATGTGCACAGACAGTGAACTGGGGCCCGAATCGAACATGGGTCCTTGGCGCCGTAAGGCAGCAGTACAAACCACTGCGCCACCATGTCGCCCGTTACACTCTTTTCAATCAAACAAGTATAAATAAACCAAAAATGACTGGGGGCTGGGGGAGCAGTTGAGAGCCAACCACATTGCTGTGGGTCTGGAGTCACATATAGGCCAGATCGGGTAAGGACGGCAGATTTCCTTCCTTAAAGGATATTAGATTTACGATAGTGACATTTAAGGGGCATCTTGACAAATAATTGAATAGGACGGGAATAGAGGGATACGGACCCAGGAAGTGTAGAAGATTTTGGTTTAGACGGGCAGCATGGTTGGCACAGGCTTGGAGGGCCGAAGGGCCTATTTCTGTGCTGTACTTTTCTTTGTTCTTTGTCCTTTGTAGTGTACCAGATGGGTTTTTACAAAAATTAACAATGGCTTCATGGTCATCATTAGACTTTTAGACCATAGAACATAGAACAGTACAGCACAGAACAGGCCCTTCGGCCCTCGATGTTGTGCTGAGCAATGATCACCCTACTCAAACCCACGTATCCACCCTATACCCAACAACCCCCCCCCCCCCCCCGCCCGCCCCCCAACCTTATTTTTAGGACACTACGGGCAATTTAGCATTGCCAATCCACCTAACCCGCACATCTTTGGACTGTGGGAGGAAACCGGAGCACCCGGAGGAAACCCACGCACACACGGGGAGGACGTGCAGACTCCGCACAGACAGTGACCCAGCCGGGAACTGATTCCTGATTTGTGTTTTTTCTTAAATTTAATACAAATTTCACCATCTGCCATAGGGGGATTTGAACCGTGGTCCCCAAAACATCACTTTGGGTCTCTGTCCACTGACAACGCCACTATACCGCCGCCTCCCCCATTCTGAAAGGTGGAAATGGCTGGGAAAGATGCGTTTGGTGATGACATCGCATTGGAAATAGGGGAAACAATGGAAGATGATCCAATGGATATGAGGCTGGTGGGACGGAGAGTGAGGATGGGGGCTCCCTGCCTTGACCCTGGTAAAAGGGAGGAAGGGGTGAGAGCAGGAAATGGAATGGACATGGTTGAGGTCATTGTTGTGGGGGGGGGGGGGGAAGTCCTCGGTATCAGAGACAAAGGGGAGAGGGAAACTGGGAGGATGGAGTCTTCACAGGAAGCGGGAGTGTGAGGGAGAGGGACAAAGTAGCTCTGAGAATCAGTGGCCTGTTGGCGAGGATTTGTTGACAGCTTATCTCCAGTCATGGAGAAGGGGCAGTCAAAGAAGGGACGGGGAGAGTCAGAGATTGACCACACAAAGGGAAGAGGGAAGGGTTGAAATTTGAAGTAACTTGATAAAATTTTCCAGGGCAAAGCAGCCCCGCTTGATTGCTACCTCTTACACAAACATTCATTCCCTCCACCACCGACGCATCACTCACCTCCACTCACCTGATGGCGCTATGCTCCGAAAGCCAGTGATTCCAAACAAACCTGTTGGACTTTAACCTTGTGTTGTAAGACTTCTTACCGAGTCCACCTGAGTCCAACGCCGGCATCTCCACATCACCGACGCATGGTGGCAGCTGTGTATACCATCTACAGGATGGCACTGCGGTAACTAACCGAGGCATCTTCAACAGCACCTTCCAAAGCCACGGCCACTACCATCTAGAAGGACAAGTGCAGCAGATACCTGGGAACCCCACCACCTGGAGGTTCCCCTCCCAGTCACTCACTATCCCGATTTGGAAATATATCGGCCGTCCCCTAACTATCGCTGAGTCAAAACCCTGGAACTCTCCCCCTAACAGCACTGTGGGTGTACTTACACCACATGGACAACAGCAGGTCGAGAAGGCGGCTCACCACCACCTTCTCAAGGGCAATTAGGGAAGGGTAATAAATGCTGGCCTAACCAGCGACGCCCACATTCTGGAAATTAATAAAAATACACCTGGGATAGAGCGGAAGGATTGCTCATTGACCATTACAGATGGACCCACGGAGAGATCTTTCTTGGAACAGAAGTTGTGAGAAAGATTCCATCGGTTTGCTCATGACCCCGGCTGACATTGTTGCTCAATGTTGCAACTGGTTGCACCCAGAGGAAATCTATTTGCTCGTCTCATTCTGGCTAGTCATTAAAGGGGAAGCGACGCAACTTGTTGCAAACTGAGTGGAAAAAACAAAAATATGATTATGTAAGAACCTGATAAAAATCATTGAGAGTATCATCACACAGCGATGGTAAAAATGCACATAGTAGTCCTTACATCCAGTTTAATGCTCTGGGAGCATGGGTTCAAATCATAGATCATCGAACATGGAATTTACAGTGCAGAAGGAGGCCATTCGGCCCATCGAGTCTGCACCGGCTCCTGGATAGAGCACCCTACCTAAGGTCAACACCTCCACCCTATCCCCATAACCCAGTAACCCCACCCAACACTAAGGGCAATTTTGGACACTACGGGCAATTTAGCACGGCCAATCCACCTAATCTGCACATCTTTGGACTGTGGGAGGAAACTGGAGCACCCGGAGGAAACCCACGCACACACGGGGAGGATGTGCAGACTCCGCACAGACATTGACCCATGCCGGAATCGAACCTGGGATCCTGGAGCTGTTAAACGATTGTGCTATCCACAATGCAACCGTGCTGCCCACCATGGCTGCTGGTGAAATTTTAATTTGATTAATAAAGTTAGTCTCAGTTACGGTGGTCATCAATCGTTGTCATTAAAAACCCATTTAGTTCACTAATGTGCTTTAGAGAAGGAAACATGACCTAATCTGTCCTCTGGGCGACTGGCACGCGCAGTAGCAGCCGCGTGTACCTCCTACAAGGGGCACCTCAAGAACTCACCAAGGCTCCTTAAGCAGCACCTTCCAAACCCACACAACCATCTGGAAGGACAAGAACATGGGGACACCACGACCTCCTCCAAGACACTCGCCACCCTGCCCTGGAAATATATCGGCCGTTCCTTCACTGCCGCTGGGTCAAACTCCTGGAACTCCCTCCCTAACAGCACAGTGGGTGCACGTACACCACAGGGACTGCAGCATTTCCTGCAGCTCACCACCACCTTCTCACGGGCAATTAGGGATGGGCAACAAATGCTGGTCTATCCAGCGACGCCCACACCCCGTGAAAGAACAAATTTTAAAAAAGAAATTTAAAAAAAGGGGCAGCAGGGTAGCATGGTGGTTAGCATAAATGCTTCACAGCTCCAGGGTCCCAGGTTCGATTCCCGGCTGGGTCACTGTCTGTGTGGAGTCTGCACGTCCTCCCCGTGTGTGCGTGGGTTTCCTCCGGGTGCTCCGGTTTCCTCCCACAGTCCAAAGATGTGCGGGTTAGGTGGATTGGCCATGCTAAATTGCCCGTAGTGTCCTAAAAAAAGTAAGGTTAATGGGGGGGGTTGTTGGGTTACGGGTATAGGGTGGATACGTGGGTTTGAGTAGGGTGATCATGGCTCGGCACAACATTGAGGGCCGAAGGGCCTGTTCTGTGCAGTACTGTTCTAAGCTTCACGTTCTAAGTTTCCCTTCTTAAAGCCGGTCTGTCCTGATATTTGGTTTTGTGCCTTGGTGTCAAGTTGTATTTGATACTGAGTGTCAGCTCAGGTGGGGAAAGTGGTGTGCTGCCCACCGGAGCCACTGCATGATATTCCCGCCAGTATACAAAAAAAAACGTTGTCAGAAAAGTGTTGCAGGCGGGTCCCACAATGCCATGCTGGGAGGGTGGGCTCTGAGAGAGGGGCTCTGGGATCCCCCCAACATGGATACGGAGACCCCCGCGCCCGCCCCCCCCCCTCCCACCCCGTGCACACAATGCCCCCCCCCCCAACACTTCAGGGAATCCCTACCCCATGGATACAGGAAGCCCCCCTCCAATAGATACAGGGAGCCCTCGCCTCCACACACCAACCTCCTCATTGGAAGCTGTACTCCCCAGTTCTGGGGGAACATGCCAGGGTAGAACCATTTTCCACACAACCCACCGCGTGTTTCACGGCGGCGGAGGCGGTCCGCCGACAGCGGGATTTCCCGGCCCCTCCACTGCCAGGGCTGAATTCACGCCTGGCCGCCAGGAAACGCACGGCGGGGGCGCGCTGTCGGTTAGACTGGATGATCCCGCCGGCATGAACGGCGGAAAATCCCGGCCCCAATGTATCTCCCAACAAACTGTTCACTTGTAATCTAAGCAAATCTTTTTTTTCCTAGCTATTTTTAACTGGGTCCTTTGGAATCAAAACATTCATCAATCTGGTAAGTCATGAAGCGTTTTCGGTTTGAAGCCCACTCCTCAATTGTACTCAACCTTCTTGTAACGAGGAATACAAGTCAAAAATCTCAAATGTATTCGCCAATTAACACCTTCGCCCGGTAACCAACAGTTACCAATATGGCAGAAATATTGTGCATGGACTTTACATTAAAGTAGAGATAGAGAGACACCATGGCCATTTAGAATTCAAAGTCTCAAGGATCAGTTACAGAGAAGACGGAGGCCATTCGGCCCACCCTGCCGGGCTGGCTGTCCTCAAGGGCAATTTAGCTAGCCCCACTCCCCGACCTTATCCAATTCCCATTGAAAAGCCACGATCGAATTGATGAGTGCATCCCAGACAGTTGCCTCGCTCTGTGAAAAACCTATTTCGGCAAGTCGTTGTATAACTCACTGAGCTAGGACCGACAGGAGAGAATCAGCCCCCCTGAGAGGTGTGGTAAGAGTTGTGGGCGGGATGGGGCACACTACCCTTCAATGGCATATCTACTGACACCACTGTGCCAGCCAGTGTGTCGGAGGTATGGTGGGACTTATAGAGGAACTCAAAACGCACTGAGTGGAGGATTGTTAAATATTACATATTGATGAAGAGAGGGACAAGTTGCTGAAGATTTTCATCTTGCACTCAGTCAGGATGAAGACAAGAATATGGTTGCAAATCCCCCCTAATAATCTACTGCAAGATATGATTGGTTAACTCCGTTATTGGTCCCTCAACTCATTGTGTCCATTGCTGCCCTGCATGATGGGATTGGAAGCCAAATTTCACAATGGTCAAAGATAGGCTGCTTGATAGTCACTGTTGATGGCATCAGAACCCTAGACATATTAGATTGAGGGGATGGGTAAAGGTGTGGAAAATGATTTCAATGCAGAGAAATGTGAAGTCATCCACTTTTTAAGTAGGATAATACTCTATAGATGGTGACAATCCGGGAACAGTGGAGGTCCAAAGAGACTTTGGGGTTGGTTTAGCTCACTGGCTAAATCGCTGGTTTGAAAGCAGACCAAGCAGGCCAGCAGCACGGTTCAATTCCCGTACCAGCCTCCCCAAACAGGCGCTGGAATGTGGCGACTAGGGGCTTTTCACAGTAACTTCATTGAAGCCTACTCGTGACAATAAGCGATTTTCATTTTCATTTTCATTTCAGTTGCACAGAGGTTAAAAGGTCTTGAACAGGTACAGAATATAATCGCAAAAACTGATGGAATACTGTCTTGAGGACTAGAATACAATTGTCCTTTGACATTCAATGGCATTACCATCGCTGAATCCCCCACTATCAACACCCTGGGGTTACCATTCACCAGAAACTGAACAGCACTGACCACATTGATATTGTGGTTACCAGAGCAGGTCAGAGGCTGGGAATCCTGCGGGGAGTAACTCACCTCCTGACTCCCCAAAGCCAGTCCACCATCTACAAGGCACAAGTCAGGAGTGTAATGGAATACTCCCCACTTGCCCGGATGAGTGCAGCTCCAACAACACTCAAGAAGCTCGACACCACCCAGGACAAAGCAGCCCCGCTTGATTGACACCCGATCCGCAAACATTCACTCCCTCCACCACCGACGCACAGTGGCAGCCGCGTGTCCCATCTTCAAGATGCATTGCAGGACCTCACCAAGGATCCTTAGGCAGCATTTTCCAATCCTACGGCTGCTACTGTCCAGAAGGACAAGGGCAGCAGGCACATGGGAACCCACCACCCGGATACTCCTCTCCAAGTCACTCACCATCCTGACTTGGAGATATATTGACCGTTTTCTTTCACTGTTACTGGGTCAAAATCCTGCAACTCCCTCCCTAACAGCACAGTGGGTATACCTACACCACATGGACGGCAGCGGTTCAAGATGGCGGCTCACCACCACCTCCTCAAGGGGCAATTAGCAGTGGGCACTAAATGCTGGTCTAGTCAGCAACGCCCATGTCCTACAAATGGATTTAAAAATATGTAAGAGGGTAGAAGTCATGCTTCAACGAAACAAAGCCCTGGCTAGACTACACCTGGAGTGACTGTGAGCAGTTCTGGGCACCACAAATTAGGGTAGCTATATTGGCCTTGGAGGGAGTGCAGTGCAGATTTATGAGACATGGACTCCCAGGGTCATGTTACGAGGAGAGGCGAAACAAACGGGGCAGCAGGGTAGCATGGTGGTTAGCATAAATGCTTCACAGCTCCAGGGTCCCAGGTTCGATTCCCGGCTGGGTCACTGTCTGTGTGGAGTCTGCACATCGTCCCCCTGTGTGCGTGGGTTTCCTCCGGGTGCTCCGGTTTCCTCCCACAGTCCAAAGATGTGCGGGTTAGGTGGATTGGCCATGCTAAATTGCCCGTAGTGTCCTAATTAAAGTAAGGTTAAGGGGGGGGTTGTTGGGTTACGGGTATAGGGTGGATACGTGGGTTTGAGTAGGGTGATCATGGCTCGGCACAACATTGAGGGCCGAAGGGCCTGTTCTGTGCTGTACTGTTCTATGTTCTATGTAAACCAGGATTACCGTATATACTCGCGTATCATGCGATCTCGCGTATCATGCAACCCCTAAATTTTCGTCCCCAAAACATGATTTTATGCTATATCTCATGTATCATGCGAGTCACTTTTTTGGAAATTAATGCCCAAACTAAAACTTCCAAATGGTATCATTGTCTGTGGATTCTGCAGAGTGGATTCTGCTGTGAAAGCTGTTCGCGAATCGAACAGCTTTCCAGCTGGCTTTACTAGCGTCGTTCTGCTATTTCCATTCATAAAAACATGAATGGAAATGTCAAGTGGCTGAACATCTTCCCATCAGAATACAGTAGTCCCCCGTTATAACGCGGGTGTTGGGGTCCAAGACAGCCACCCGCGTTGCATCCGAGCCGCGGATATCCACGACAGGGGTTTAAAATTTATTTAAAAATCTATGCATGCGCTTCCCATTGTGAGGATTGAATCTAAGTGTTATTAAGAAACTAAAGGGGTCAAGCAAGACGAGCTTTGGTCAGAGCAGTTGGCTGGATGGTTGGTCCGTGATGATGTGCAAGGCCGACAGTGCGGGTTCAATTCCCCCGCACCGGCTGAGGTTATTCGTGAAGGCTCCGCCTTCTCAAGCTTGTCCCTCGCCTGAGGCGTGGTGACCCTCAGCTTAAATCACCACCCGTCAGCCCCCTCTCAAAAGGGGAGAGCAGCCCATGGTCCTCTGAAACTGTGGCGACTTTCATTTCCCTTCTACTGCTTGGGGGTGTCCTGGACTGTGCGGCAGAGTTGAAAAATTAGAACTGGACCTTTCAGGAGTAATATTCGGAAACACTTCCTCATGCAAACGAGATTTGGAACTCTTGTCTGCAAATGCTAATTGACCATTTGTTGATTTTGAATCTAAGATTGATGGACATTTATTAACAAACGGTAGTTAAGGATACAAGGTGAAGGCGAGCCTATGGAATTAGATTGAAGAGCAGCCAAGAATTTATTGACTGGTGGATGTTTGAGGGAGTGACTGTTCCTCTGTCCCACACTGTTAGGATTATCCGCTCAATCTTACACCACAACATTAAAAAAAATCTCCACACACTAATCTTAAAAGTGTCTCGATTCATTCGTCGTTGTTCAACAGCTTTGATGACACATTGCAGGCTCTGAATGTCATTTCTATTCATTTTTGCAGAGGCGTCACACATCAGCGGGGAGGTGAGGTCCTCAGTCACGCTGCCTTGCAGTTATGATGTTGACTCTCATGGCATAATTTCAATGTGCTGGGGCCGAGGGAAATGCTTGGCACGTAATGCTTGTGACAACATATTGCTTAAAACTGATAGCAGACGCGTCACAAGCAATGTTGTACCAAAATACAAATTGTACGGGAACATCGAGCGTGGTAACGTATCTCTGACCATACACGGTTTGACCCTGGGAGATGAGGGTTGGTATTGCTGCTGCGTAGCGTTTAGAAGATTCCTTAATATCCAGAAAAAAGAAATAAGCCTCGGCGTTTACCAAGGTGAGTTCTTGCTATTGACCTGATTATGTCAGGCTGAACTGGCCTTCCTATATTTCCCAGTTTACTGTCGGATCATTCAGAATGGCTGGAAGGTTTTTCAGATGTATATAGGGAGAAATTGTTTCCCGTTCTAGGAAGGGACGGGAACCGAAGTTCAGAGAATTAAAGCGATTGGAGGGAAGCAGTAGAAGGCGTGGGACAAATTTCACAGAGCAGGTACAGACATAGAATCCATAGAATAGAATCCCTACAGTGCAGAAGGAGACCATTCAGCCCATTGGGTCTGCACTGACCCTCTGAAAGAACACCCTTTCTAGGCACATGCTCCCACCCTGTCCTGTAACCCAGTATCCCAACCTAACCATTCGGACACTAAGGGTCAATTTAGCATGGCCGATCCACTTAACTTGTGCATCTTTGGACTGTGGGAATAAACCAGATCACCCGGAGGAAACCAACACAGGCACGGGGAGAATATGCAGACTCCGGACAGCGTGACACAAGCCGAGAATCGTATCTGGGAACATGCAGCTGTGGAGCGACAGTGCTAATCACTGTCCTACCATGCCACCCACTGAGCTACTGAGCCACCCAAAGGTAGTTAAGGATACAAGGTGAAGGCGAGCCCATGGAATTAGATTGAAGAGCAGCCAAGATCTCATTGGCTGGTGGATGTTTGAGGAAGTGACTGTTCCTCTGTCCCACACTGTCAGGATTATCCGCTCAATCTTACATCACCCATTCTTTAGGATAAACCTCCACACACTAATCTTAAAAGTGTCTCGATTCATTCGTCATTGTTCAACAGCTTTGATGACACATTGCAGGCTCTGAATGTCATTTCTATTCATTTTTGCAGAGGCGTCGCACATCAGCGGGGAGGTGAGGTCCTCAGTCACGCTGCCTTGCAGCTATGATGTTGACTATCGTGGCAAAGTTTCAATGTGCTGGGGCCGAGGGAAATGCCTGGCACGTTTTTCTTGTGACGACAAATTGCTTGCAACTGATGGGAGACGCGTCACAAGCAATGTTGGACTAAAATACAATTTGTACGGGGACATCGAGCGTGGTAACGTATCTCTGACCATACACGGTTTGACCCTGGGAGATGAGGGTTGGTATTGCTGCCGCGTAGAGTTTAGTGGACCCTTTAATGACCAGAAAGAAGCAATAAGCCTCGCCGTTTACCAAGGTGAGTTCTTGCGATTGATCTGATTATGTCGGGCTGAACTGGCCTTCCTATATTTCCCAGTTTACTGTCGGATCATTCAGAATGGCTGGAAGGTTTTGCAGATGTATATAGGGAGAAATTGTTTCCCGTTCTAGGAAGGGACGGGAACCGAAGTTCAGAGAATTAAAGCAATTGGAGGGAAGCAGTAGGAGGCGTGGGACAAATTTCACAGAGCAGGTACAGACATAAAATCCATAGAATAGAATCCCTACAGTGCAGAAGGAGGCCATTCGGCCCATCGAGTCTGCACTGACCCTCTGAAAGAACACCCTTTCTAGACACATGCCCCCACCCTATCCTGTAACCCAGTATCCCAACCTAACCATTCGGACACTAAGGGTCAATTTAGCATGGCCGATCCACTTAACTTGCGCATCGTTGGACTGTGGGAGGAAACCCGAGCACCCGGAGGAAACCCACGCAGACACGGGGAGGATGTGCAAACTCCGCACAGTCACCCGAGGCCGGAATCGAACCAGGGTCCCTGGTGCTGTGAGGCAGCAGTGCTAACCACTGTGCCACCGTGCCGCCCTGTGGTGATCTCCTTCTGTGCTTCCTTGCTACTCACTGTTGTAAGTGAATGGCAGTCAAGGTAGCAAATTGTCTTCAAGGTTTTCACCAATTTGGCATCTCCATTTGGGTAGACCATGGCACAGCTAAAAATGTTACCCTGGGAAAGTAGCTGGCAACCTTGCCACATTCTTGACGATTTAGAGACGGGTTTGGCTCTGCATTGGACCTAACCTGGTGCTTGAAATAGGGCATTTCTGGCACAGAATTTCAAGTATAAGAATGGAAAATGATGCAGCAACCTTCCTTGATCAAAGCCAAAAACCTCAGATAGAACCCAGGGCTGGTTTGAGATACAGGAAACCTTGGGTGCAACAATGGACACTCAAAGTCAGCCTTCGCAATTTTTGATCTTAAGCAGGTCATCATCTCCGTTATTTTAGTGAACACTAGGATTTCACATTAAATACCAACATGCCCACACAATCTATGTATGCTAGAACTAGAACTAATGAAGTGCGCTAGAACTGTGACCCAATGGCGAATTAAGAGAGATTGAACTAATAATGTTCAGTGCTGTCCGACCGTGAATTGAAAAGTACCTCAGAATCAGAATCACGGAGCACGAGGAGGCCATTCGGCCCATCGAGGCTGCACCGGCTCTCCAAATGAGCATCATGACTCAGCGCTATTCCCCTGCCTCACCCCATCCCCCCCCCCCCCCCCCCCCGCACTCCTACGCATTGTTTTTACTCAAATAATCATCTAATATCCTCTGCAGTGCCTCGAGTGAACCTGCCTCCACCACACTGCCAGACAGTGCATTCCAGACCCCAGACGCTCGCTGGCGAAAGAATTTTCTCTCACATCGCTTTTGCTTCTTTCGGCAAATCACCTTAAATCTGCCCCCCTCTGCTTCTCGATCCTTTTACGGCGGAGCACAGTTTCTCCCTGTCTACTCTCTCGCTCCAGCCTCCACATGGTTTGAACATCTCGATCAAATCTCCTCTCAGCCTTCTTCTCTCCAAGGAGAACACTCCCCGCCTCTTCAGTCTATCACAACGGAAGTTTCTCGTCCCCGGAAACATTCTTGTGAACCTCTTCTGCGCTCCCTCCAATGCGTTCACATCCTTCCTGGAGTGTGGCGGCCAGAACCGTGCAGAGGATTCCTTTCTCGTGCTCTTTTTAATGCACTTGATCGGCAGGGGGTCGTTCAGATCAGGTGTATGATGCCAGTGGTGTGGGTTCAATCCCCGGACTGGCTGTCGGCAGCTCAACCCTTGCCTTGCCCATGCTTGCGAAGTGGTGCCACCCAAGCTCTAGATAACCACCTGTCTTCCTGTAGTGGAGAGAGAGAGATGGTTATAGTTCCATTGCGGGCTAATTACTGATCCACTGGAGATTCGGAAGCTCAAATATCTGACTTGTGTTTCCAGCTCGCCCTTTTAAATGTCTTTCGGACAATGGAAGTACGGGCTCTGTGGCAGAATGCCAGTCGGACTCTCAATTGTGGGTAAGAATTAATTTTCCACGTTCCCGCTTGACTATTGTATCTTCTGTTTCTGCATATCAAGTATCCTGGCGGGTTGGGGGGGTTGGTAGGGGAGGGGGGCAATTCAGTTGTGCCGCTCCAGATGTTGCGACCGAATCCAAACGCCCTCCTGGAGGTTGTTAACAGCTCGGTCCGACGTGACAACCAGTTATACGGGATCTCTGCGCCAAACTTGGGCCTTACCAGCCCCACCTCACGGGGCGAGTTGTGCATCGCGATACCCGCAATCAAAAGAAAATGGCACGGATGGATTTTTAACCCCTTAGATTTACAAACACCATGTAGGAGGAAGCCTTGGACTGTAAAACGGATATTGTTGTACCTGACTGGCAGAGAAACAACCTTAACCGCTGCTCTCCCATTCGTTTGTTCGTTGTTTCGCTGGATGTGGCAGTCACTGGCAAGGCCAGCATTTGTTGGCCAAACACTCATCGCCGTCAACAATCAAACATATTTCTCTGGGACTGGAGTCACGTGTAGGCCCGATCGAGGCAGAGGCGGATTGACACTTTGTGGGACCCCGGGCTCACCTTCATCTCTGGGCACCAGCGCCATGACGCCACGCCCCTCCCAACCCCGCCGACCTTCGCCCTGCAAAGGAACATGCCCCAGAAATACACAAATTGATCGCTACTTTAGTGCAAGTCTGAAACCTTGGTTACCCCCTCCCCCCACCACCTCACGCACTCTCCCGATTCCCCTACACCTTCAGGCTCTCTTTCCCCCCACCTTCATACTCCCATCTCCTCACAGTCCCTCCCCCTCCCACACCATTCTTGGAATCTCACTAACCTCACTCGCCTGGGGTGTTGGTCCGGCTTGAGTTTAGGCCTCACGCCTCCCTGTTGCTGGCTGGCCTGCCTTCAACCCTCACCTCCTCCCCTCGTTTATCGAGGGCTGTTGACCAGCTGGCTCACCTTAGCTCGTGGCTTGGGCCCAGAGCCTCGTGGCTCACCTCTCTGCCCTCAGTCCTGGGTCGAGGAACCTGCAGGCTGTGCCTTTTTCTTCACGATCTTCTGCCTCTGCCTCTCTCCCTCGTCGCCTCAATATTTGGACCTGTCTGTTTTCCTACTGTAAGGGTACTCGACCAATCAAAGTCTGATGTCACTCTACATTGCCTGCTCATTTGTATTTGTTGAGCCTATCAAAAAATAAATAGTCATCGGGCTCTGATTGGGCCCACAGTAACCCTAACCCTAAACCCTCTCCCAATTTGTTGAAGCCCCGCGCCTAGTCATGGTGTGTATCACTGTAAATCTGTCTCTGAGTGTGGGTAGGTTTATAGAATGGAATGGATTTCATACCACTATCCGCAAACCTCTAAAGTTCCCTCTCAGAACCTTTTCACCTCTCAAGCTCCCTATAATCATTTAAGGTACTCCGGACTACCAACGTCTTTGACCAAGCAATTATGCCATTTTTCCCAAAAACCTCCATGTGTGACTCAGGGTGAAACTTTATTCAGGTGATTGACAATCTGAGGTGACTGACAATCTGAGGTGATTGACAATCTGAGATGATCGACAATCTGAGGTGATTGACAGTCTGAGGTGATTGACAATCTGAGGTGATCGACAATCTGAGGTAATTGACAGTCTGAGGTGATTGACAATCTGAGGTGATTGACAATCTGAGGTGATCGACAATCTGAGGTGACTGACAATCTGAGGTGATTGACAGTCTGAGGTGACTGACAATCTGAGGTGATCGACAATCTGAGGTGATTGACAGTCTGAGGTGATTGACAGTCTGAGGTGATTGACAGTCTGAGGTGATTGACAGTCTGAGGTGATTGACAGTCTGAGGTGATTGACAATCTGAGGTGATCGACAATCTGAGGTGATCGACAATCTGAGGTGATTGACAGTCTGAGGTGATTGACAATCTGAGGTGATTGACAATCTGAGGTGATCGACAATCTGAGGTGATTGACAGTCTGAGGTGATTGACAGGCTGATATGATTGACAATCTGAGGTGATTGACAATCGGAGGTGATTGACAGCCTGAGGTGATTGACAGTCTGAGGTGATTGACAGGCTGATATGATTGACAATCTGAGGTGATTGACAGTCTGTGGTGATTGACATGCTGATATGATTGAAAATCTGAGGTGATTGACAATCGGAGGTGATTGACAGCCTGACGTGATTGATAGTTTGACATGATTGACAATCTGGAAAGGGGCTCCTCTCGTCCTCTGCTGTAGTATCGATGAAATGCTCTCCCCTCTCCCATCAATTGTCCCAATCGTTGGATGGAAGAGGTGGTGGGGCATGGGGAGAGGTGTGATCTCTGCCGATCAATGCTGCGCCGGATATGTGGTCCACCCACATTGTCATACACGTTTCTGTGGTGTTCAATAAACCGGCCATTGTGTGTGCCCTGCTGTAATTCCTTAAGTTGCTCGATGTTTTGTGTTAAACAAATAGAAATCACGCTCTGATTCCACGTTCTGCCGCTTCATGAACTTCACCACTGAGCTTGACAGTGAGATGTGCAACGGCTCTGGTGCTGCTTTTCCTGCCAAGGTGAGTCCCTGAATCGTTCAACCGTGCTGAATTCTCAAAGGAAAAGCCTGCGTCTAATAATGAGGAAGATGGGACCAACTGAGCTCCAATTGAAAGGAAGCCATGTTGATGTTGCTGAGCTCAGTGGCTGATGGGGCCCAAAGGAAGTCAGGGGGCCATCAAAATGGCGCTAGCTCTCCTTGATGCCAGCGAGGGTTCTATGCTAGTGGAGAACCCCACTCCTCTCTTTCTGGCCTCTCTCCCAGCCCTGGATGGCTTTGCCCCACCATTGGTGGCGGTGCTCTGGAATTCCCTTTCCAAACCACTCCATCTCCATTAGCGGGAGGCGGTGGCACAATGGTATCGCTGGACTAGTAAACCAGAAACCCTGGGGGATCTGGGTTCAAATCCCCCTGGTAATCGACCCCTCAGCTAGGGGGCAAACAAGTCTCTCTGGCCTACCCTGACTAGGCCTCTCAAAATGTGGTGTACCTCAATTAGGGTCACCCCTCATCCTCCTCCCATTCTAAGGAAAGCAATCCCAATCCAGTCACATTGAACCTGATCTGCTCACACCTCTTTCGATTCGGCACGCCATTTTGCAAAGTTTTCATTCCACCCGTGTCTTGAAGCAAGGAAACAAAACTGCGGCGCTCATACAGCGATCGGCGCACTGGTTGACGTGCGATTATTCTGGCCTTTAGCTGAGTGACGTTTATCCGCACGACCGTTAAATATTGTTCAGGAGTAAGAATGAATCCTCCACTCCCTCCTTTCGCGAGTGTTATATAAAGAATTAATTACCGCCGGCGGTCCAAACTAACGCGCAGCTTTACTTTATAGAAGATCATTGAGTTAGCGACACGTCTGCTCAGCGATGTAACAGTTTGGAAAAGTGTCAAGGACTCAGAGAGACAGAAAGCAGCCGGCCGGTTCTTGGAAACGATGGAAAGTGCTGTCATAGCCATTGCTCTGGGTTTACAGAAGGACGGAAAAACAAACTGGACACACCCCACCTTAGGTAAAGCTCCGCATTTGCCAAAACAGAGAACACTCCAAATGCAACACATCCGATAGAGGAGATAGTCAAACCAGGTTCTCTCGTTGTTGATCCTCCCCCCACTACCACCGCCCCCCCCCCCCCCCCCCCCCCCCCCTCAACACACCATTTCTTTTTTTTTTCAATAATTGTTATTCAAATTGGTTGCCATCTCCTGAAAAACCCCTGCACTGACCCCCTTAGGGCAAATTTCACCCTCTCCAATTGAATAAACCCCGCCATATCGTTGACCCAGGCCTCCACGCTTGGGGGCCTCACATCCTTCCACTGAAGAAGAATCCTCCGCCGGGCTACTAGGGACGCAAAGGCCAGAACACCGGCCTCTTTTGCCTCCTGCACTCCCGGCTCCACTGCAACCCCAAATATTGAGAGTCCCCAGCCTGGATTGACCCTGAATCCTACCACCCTCGATACCGTCCTTGCTACACCCTTCCAAAATTCCCCCAGCGCTGGGCATGCCCAGAACATGTGGACATGGTTTGCTGGGCTCCCTGAGCACCTAATACACCTGTCCTCGGTCCCAAAAAACCGGCTCATCCTTGTCCCGGTCATATGAGCCCTCTGCAGTACCTTGAACTGTATGAGGCTAAGCCTCGCACAGGAAGAGGAGGAGTTCACCCTTTCTAGGGCATCCGCCCAAGTCCCCTCCTCAATCTCCTCAAGCTCCTCCTCCCATTTATCTTTCAGCTCCTCCACTGAGGCTTCGTCTACCTCCTGCATCACCTGGTACACTTCCGAGATCCTCCCCTCTCCAACCCATACCCCCGAGAGCACCCTGTCCTGGACCCCACGTGGCGGCAGCAGGGGGAACCCCGCCACCTGCCGCCTGCCAAACGCCCTTACTTGCATGTACCTAAAGGTGTTCCCCCGGGGGAGTCTGAACTTCCCTTCCAGCTCACCCAGGCTCGCAAACTTCCCGTCTATGAACAGGTCCCCCAGCCTCCTGACACCTGCCCTGTGCCAACTCAGGAACCCGCCATCAATTCTCCCCGGAACAAACCGGTGGTTCCCCCGTATCGGGGACCCCATCAAGGCCCCCAACTCCCCCCTGTGCCGCCTCCATTGCCCCCAAATCTTGAGGGTAGCTGCCACCACCGGGCCCATGGTATACCTCGTCGGAGGGAGCGGCAGCGGCGCCGTTGCAAGCGCTTCCAGGCTCGTACCCACACAGGATGCCATCTCCAGCCTCTTCCATGCTCCTCCCTCCCCGTCCATTACCCACTTACGCACCATCGCTGCGTTGGCAGCCCAATAATACCCACAGAGGTTGGGCAACGCCAGCTCCCCCCATCCCTGCCCCGCTCCAAGAACACCCGTCTCACCCTTGGAGTCCCGTGTGCCCACACAAACTCCGTAATGCTCCTGTTAACCCGCCTGAAAAAGGCCTTCGGGATAAGGATGGGGAGGCACTGGAACAGGAACAGAAACCTCGGGAGCACCGTCATCTTGACTGACTGCACCCTACCCGCCAAAGACAGCGGCAGCATGTCCCACCTCTTAAACTCCTCCTCCATTTGCTCCACCAGCCTTGTGAGGTTTAGCTTATGCAAGGCCCCCCAGCTCCTGGCCACCTGAACCCCCAAGTACCTGAAGCTCCTCTCCGCCCTTTTCAGTGGGAGCCTCCCAATCCCCCGCTCCTGGTCCCCCGGGTGTACCACAAACAGCTCGCTTTTCCTAAAGTTAAGCTTATACCCTGAGAAATCCCCAAATTCCCGGAGAATCCCCATCACCACCGGCATTCCCCCCACCGGGTCCGCCACATCCAACAATGGGTCATCCGCATAGAGCGACACTCGGTGTTCCTCCCCACCCCGGACCAGCCCCCTCCAATCCCCCGACTCCCTCAGCGCCATAGCCAGGGGTTCAATTGCCAGCGCAAAAAGTAGGGGGGACATAGGACACCCCTGCCTCGTCCCTCGGTATAGTCGAAAATACTCCAACCTCCTCTTATTCGTGGCCACACTCACCATCGGGGCCTCATACAACAGCCTCACCCAACTGACAAACCCCTCCCCAAACCCAAACCTTTCCAGCACCTCCCACAAGTACCCCCACTCGACCCTATCAAAGGCCTTCTCCGCATCTAGCGCCACCACTATCTCCGTCTCCCCTTCCACCGCCGGCATCATAATAACGTTCAAGAGCCTCCGTATATTAGTGTTCAGCTGCCTCCCCTTCACAAACCCCGTTTGATCCTCGTGGATAACCTGCGGCACACAATCTTCTATCCTCGTGGCTAAGATCTTTGCCAACAACTTGGCATCCACATTCAGGAGTGAGATCGGCCTGTATGACCCACACTCCAGGGGATCCTTGTCTCGCTTAAGGATCAAGGAGATCAGCGCCCGAGACATCGTCAGGGGCAAAGCCCCCCCCTCCCTCGCCTCGTTGAAGGTCCTAACCAACAGGGGGCCCAGCAGGTCTGCATCCGCCTTGTAAAATTCAATCGGGAACCCATCCGGACCCGACGCCTTCCCCGACTGCATGTTCCCCATCCCTTTAACCAGCTCCTCAAGCTCAACTGGCGCCCCCAGACCCTCCACCCGTCCCTCCTCCGCCCTCGGGAATCTCAGCCCGTCCAAAAAGCGCCCCATCCCCCCCCCTTCTCCGCTGGAGGTTCGGACCGATATAGTCTCTCATAAAAGTCCCTGAAGACCCCATTAATGTCTACCCCCCTCCGCACCACATTTCCTCCCCGGTCCTTAACTCCACCAATCTCCCTAGCCGCATCCCGCTTACGGAGCTGGTGTGCCAGCATCCTACTCGCCTTCTCCCCATACTTGTACACCGCACCCTGAGCCTTTCTACATTGAGCCTCCGCCTTTCTGGTGGTCAACAAGTCAAACTCAGCACGAAGGCTGCGCCGCTCTCTCATCAATCCCTCCTCCGGGGCCTCCGCGTACCTCCTGTCCACCCTCACCATCTCTCCCACAAACCTCTCCCTTTCTCTCTGCTCCCCTCTCTCCCTGTGGGCCCGAATGGAGATCAACTTAAGTGTGAAAATAGATAAGGCCCCTGGGCCGGATGGGATTTATCCTAGGATTCTCTGGGAAGCTAGAGAGGAGATTGCTGAGCCTTTGGCTTTGATCTTTAAGTCATCTTTGTCTACAGGAATAGTGCCAGAGGACTGGAGGATAGCAAATGTTGTCCCCTTGTACAAGAAGGGGAGTAGAGGTAACCCCGGTAACTATAGACCAGTGAGCCTTACTTCTGTTGTGGGCAAAGTATTGAAAAAGTTATAAGAGATAGGATGTACAATCATCTGGAAAGGAATAATTTGATTAGAGATAGTCAACATGGTTTTGTGAAGGGTAGGTCGTGACTCACAAACCTCTTTGAGTTCTTTGAGAAGGTGACCAAACAGGTGGATGAGGGTAAAGCAGTTGATGTGGTGTATATGGATTTCAGTAAAGCGTTTGATAAAATTCTCCACGGTAGGCTATTGCAGAAAATACGGAGGCATGGGATTCAGGGTGATTTAGCAGTTTGGATCAGAAATTGGCTAGCTGGAAGAAGACAAAGGGTGGTGGTTGATGGGAAATGCTCTGACTGGTGTCCAGTTACTAGTGGTGCACCACAAGGATCTGTTTTGGGACCGCTGCTGTTTGTCATTTTTATAAATGACCTGGAGGAGGGCGTAGAAGGATGGGTGAGTAAATTTGCAGATGACACTAAAGTCGGTGGAGTTGTGGACAGTGCAGAAGGATGTTACAAGTTACAGAGGGACATAGATAAGCTGCAGAGCTGGGCTGACAGGTGGCAAATTGAGTTTAATGCAGAAAAGTGTGAGGTGATTCATTTTGGAAGGAATAACAGGAAGACAGAGTACTGGGCTAATGGTGATTCTTGGTAGTGTGGATGAGCAGAGAGATCTCGGTGTCCATGTCCATAGATCCCTGAAAGTTGCCACCCAGGTTGATAGGGTTGTTAAGAAGACATACGGTGTGTTAGCTTTTATTGGCAGAGGGATTGCGTTTCGGAGCCATGAGGTCACGTTGCAGTTGTACAAAACTCTGGTGCGGCCGCATTTGGAGTATTGCGTGCAGTTCTGGTCGCTGCATTATAGGAAGGATGTGGAAGCTTTGGAAAGGGTGCAGAGCAGATTTACAAGAATTTTGCCTGGTATGGAGGGAAGATCTTATGAGGAAAGGCTGAGGGACTTGAGGCTGTTTTCGTTAGAGAGAAGAAGGTTAAGAGGTGACTTAATTGAGCCATACAAGATGATCAGAGGTTAGATAGGGTGGACAGTGAGAGCCTTTTTCCTCGGATGGTGATGGCTAGCATGAGGGGACATAGCTTTAAATTGAGGCGAGATAGATATTGGACAGATATCAGAGGTAGGTTCTTTACTCAGAGAATAGTAGGGGCATGGAATGCCCTACCTGCAACAGTAGTGGACTCGCCAACACTAAACGCATTCAAATGGTCATTGGATAGACATATGGACGATAAGGGAATCGTGTAGATGGGCTTTAGAGGGGTTTCACAGGTCGGTGCAATATCGAGGGCCGAAGGGCCTGTACTGCGCTGTAATGTTCTATGTTCTATGTTCATTGTCTTTGGACAATGGGAGGAGACTCGAGCACCCGGAGGAAACTCATACAGGCCCGGGGAGAAGGTGCAGACTCCACACAGTGCTAACCACCGTGCCGCCCCGTTGAATAGGCCAGCCAGTTAATTCTACTCTTATAGGAGGGACCTTAATCCTCGGGGTACCCTATCTACCTTGAGCATTAGTGCACAAAGAGGGCATTCAAAACACCTTTGCTTCTTCTCACCAGATGTTCAAATAGGTTACATTAAAAGGGACAACATCACAGGAAGTGACATGATGACATTGCAAGCCAAAGGAAACACCTTGAATGTCCACCCCAGCACGGTTATTGGTGAAGACGACACTGGTATGTTTCTACTTTATTTACCTGCAATCGCGAGCGAACAGTTTGCATCACAGAAATCATTTTAGAATTCTTCCAGATGGGGAACTGTTCTGTTATTCTGATGATTTAATACTTTGTGCTCAGTTACTATACAAGGCACCATGCATCGATCAGGGATTGGATAAACACATTGTGGGTTCATTTATTAAGACTAGGCACATGACAACACTTTTTTATTAATAATAATAAGAATAATAATAATAATAATAATCTTTATCATTGTCACAAGTAGGCTTACATTAACACTGCAATGAAGTTACTGTGAAAAGCCCCTAGTCGCCACACTCTGGCGCCTGTTCGGGGACACAGAGGGAGAATTCAGAATGTCCAATTCACCTAACAAGCACGTCTTTAAAGGCAGCCCCTTAAAGGCTTCTTGCATCAAAACAAACAGAATCTCAACAGGATGTTTAAAATGTGATTAAAGGGGTCGATGGGGCGGCACGGTGGCACAGTGGTTAGCACTGCTGCCTCACGGCGCCGAGGTCCCAGGTTCGATCCCGGCCCTGGGTCACTGTCCGTGCTGAGTTTGCACGTTCTCCCCGTGTCTGCGTGGATCTCACCCCCACAACCCAAAGATGTGCAGGGTAGGTGGATTGGCCACGCTAAATTGCCCCTTAATTGGGAAAAAAATAAAAAGGGGTCGATGAAATATCTGAGTCCCCGTGGTGCCCATCGAGCACGGAAGGTCTCGATTTTGCTGGCGGACAACGTGTGCTCCCTTTCCAGGGACACGTCGCTGTAAACCTCATTGCAGAAGGGGGCAAACTGTTGGAATGGATGACCCCTTTGACCACCCGTGCCTGGAGGTATTAATGGCAAGTTTGTCCAGGCCCAGTAGTAGGCCCATGAGGAGATCCTCCTTCTTCTTCCCTCCCCCTTCCATACAGGATGGGAGAGTGTGCTTCAGGCTACTAGACTAGAAGGACTTGAGATTCATAAGGAGGAGGTATTAGCGATTCTGGAAAGTGTGAAAATAGATAGGTCCCCTGGGCCGGATGGGATTTATCCTAGGATTCTCTGGGAAGCTAGGGAGGAGATTGCTGAGCCTTTGACTTTGATCTTTAAGTCATCATTGTCTACAGGAATAGTGCCAGAAGACTGGAGGATGGCAAATGTTGTTCTCTTGTTCAAGGAGGGGAGTAGAGACAACCCCGGTAATTATAGACCAGTGAGCCTTACTTCTGTTGTGGGCAAAGTCTTGGAAAGGTTTATAAGAGATAGGATGTATAATCACCTGGAAAGGAATCATTTGATTAGAGATAGTCAACATGGTTTTGTGACGGGTAGGTCGTGCCTCACAAACCTTATTGAGTTCTTTGAGAAGGTGACCAAACAGGTGGATGAGGGTAAAGCAGTCGATGTGGTGTACATGGATTTCAGTTAAGCGTTTGATAAAGCCATTAAACAAATAAACTAAATAGACAAACTGTAGGATTAATTAAAAATTCAGTTCCTTAAAGGGACACTGCATCAAAGTAAACAGAATCGCAAAGGAAACTTAAAACATGAAAACAAAATGTGATTAAAGGAGTCGCCGATGCACCCCAGTCCCCACGGTGCCCCACGGGCACGGGAGGCCTCGCTGGCGGATACCATGTGCGCCATTTCCAGGGACAGCCAACTGTGAACATGGCCATAAGAAGACAGGTAGACAGTTGGGACGAATTATCCCCTTGACCACTCGCTGTTTGGATCTATTCATGGTCAGGTCCATGAGGAGGTCCTCCTCCCTCCCCGCACCTATAATGTTGCAAAATTCCACAGGACGCTTCACTCTAACATCACCGTTCGTGAGGAGATAGTGGGACAGGTAACCCTAAACTTGGTAGGAGGGGGTGGACTTTAAGGGCACCGTAGCGGAGGAGAGAGGAGGGGTGGCGTGAGATGGAGTGGGTCCCAGCGTTCGAGGCTCAGGCAGCTGAAGGCACGCCCATCAATGATGTCACGATTAAAGTTAGGGTCAGATTGGAGGAATGCAGAGGCCTCGAGGGGTTATAGGGCTGGAGGTGGTTGCAGTGAGAGGGAGGGATGAAGCCATCCTTGAAAAAGTGAGAGTTTTAAAACAGAGGAGGAGATAGGCCGAATCCAATCCAGGTTAACGGGCACAGCAGCGGAGCTTTGGATTTAGCTAATAGCGCCTGGCGTGATTTAGTTTTGCTTGGCTGACCTTCTCTTTATCGGTCCCTCCCCTCGATTGGCAGCTCTACTCGCCTTTATGTCCTACAGTGGTTTGGAATCCATCATGAGTGCAAACTTGGAGAAGGAAGAAAGCACCGATTCGCAAAAGCCACAGCAGAACCAGTTTTATTCGAAGGTGGTAACTGTGACCAGAGGAAACAGACGCTCTCACGAACTGAACGGAACTGTCAATATCACTTTCAAGGAAATTCAGGGGAAACGGGTCAGTTGTTCGATATGTTGATATTTTAACAAATTTGTCTGATTTCTGTAAATCATAAACTTGTGTTCTCAATCCGGCGGGTGTTAACGCCACTGGGCTAGCAACCCAGAGGCCCAGGTTAGTGCCCTGGGGCTGTGGGTTCAAATCCCGCCACGGCAGCTGGTGGAATTTAAGCACAATTGATACAATCTGAGGTAAAGGTCAAGGATCCTGCTTTCCTCAACCTCAAGGTGCCGCTGGATCACGTCGCAGCCAGGAAAATGTGGGCTGGAATTTTACAAGCACCACTCCCTGTCCCACATGTATTCTGAGGAGGAGGGGGAATGGTGAAAATTGCATGGACGGGATTTTCCCTTCCCCCGCCACCTCACCCCGGGGTTCCCACCCACCCGACCCAGACGCAATGTCACCGTGAGGTGTGCAGGCCCTGGGGGCGGACAATCCGCTCTTTCTCCTATTCGGCCCTTTGCCCGGCCCAACCTCAGTGCAATGGGTCCGTAAGGAAATCCCCGGGTTGCCAGCGCAATGGTGAATCCCGACTGCGGAGAATCCAGCCTTTTGTGTTTAGCTTTAGTAAGACGATGTAATTAATGGGAGGAGCCAAGGGCTGAAGCAGTCAGGTGTTGAGTTTTGGAGTTCATTGTTGATCTGTCAGTGAACAGACTGGCAGATGCTCTCAAAGCAGCTCAGTTAAAGAAAAAAAATTGCCTGTGAACGGAACAGCAGTTTCTGAAAAGGCTGTCAGGTTAAACAGTAGTTTGACAGAGGCAAGAATCTGCAGGTTGGCTTCCTGAAGGATCTCTCTCTTGAAGTGGTTCATCCAAGACGTCTCTTTTCAGCAAGAATCCCTGGGTTGACGAACTACATTTAAAAGTAGATCTTGACCTGAGGTGGGTTTTGCTTGAGTGGGGATAAAAGATAGCAGTCAGTGTCATTGTCATTGTTCAGCATTGTTTGACTGGTAATTGTAAACTATTTTCTTTATGAAGTTATTTCAAGACTGTGTAATAATAAAGTTTGTTTTAATATATCCATATTCCTATTTGTGCATGGAATTGCTCCTGGAATGAAGTATCCTTCCCTCACAGTCTTACGTTGTAATTTCTCGCTGGTGGGGTATTTAAATTTGGAGGGGGGAATGTAGCATCAGCGAGACGCTTTATAATGAGATTCAAATTCTTTGTGACTGTGTTCACCGGGAAGCTCAACAGCCTCTAAAGCCTTAAGGACGTAATCGCGACCGCTCACCATGACATCGGGGAAACTGAATTTTGGCCTTGCGTCAAATTAAACTCCCGCGCCTGCCCAGCTCCCAGCTACGGAGGATTCCGCCCTCCCTGCGTTCACTTGTGTTTTGGATTTTAAAAATATTCTCTCATTGGGATGTGGGCGTCGCTGGAAAGGTGAAGCTTTATCGCCCATTGCTACAGAATCATAGAATTTACAGTGCAGAAGGAGGCCATTCGGCCCATCGAGTCTGCACCGGCCCTGCGAAAGAGCACAAAGCCAACACCTCCACCCTATCCCCGTAACCCAGTAACCCCACCTAACCTTTTTGGACACTAAGGGCAATTTAGCATGGCCAATCCACCTAACCTGCACATCTTTGGACTGTGGGAGGAAACCGGGGCACCCGGAGGAAACCCACGCACACACGGGGAGGACGTGCAGACTCCGCACAGACAGTGACCCAGCGGGGAATCGAACCTGGGACCCTGGAGCTGTGAAGCGACAGTGCTAACCACTGTGCTACCGTGCTGCCTATAAAACAATGGCCATTATTCGACTTTTAATTCCTGATTTTTATGAATTTTGCCATCTGCTATGGTGGGATTCGAACCTTGGCTCCCAGAGCATTACTTGTCCAGTGACAATCCCACTACGCCACAGCCTCTCCTAATTGCCCGCATGAGGTGGTGTTCAGCTGTCCTCTTGAACACTTGCTGTTACACTCACGTGTGCTGTTGAGGGGGTGAGAGGAGGGGAGTGGGGGGGGGTGGTGAGTTCCAGGACATTGACCCCGCGACAGTGAAGGATCGGGTGATATATTTCCAAGTCAGGATGATGAGTGACTTGGAGGGGAACCTCCCGGTGGTGCCCCCCACCCCCCCCCCCCACCCCCCCCACCCCCCATGCTTCTGCTGCTCCTGATCACTCTAGTTCAGAAGACGTCGCGGGTTTGAAAGATGCTGTCAAAGGAGCCTTGGCGAGTTAGGCTCACTATCTCTGAAACCTCTGATTGGAAATTGCTCCTTACCCACAGGGAGGCGTGAGTGACTCGGAGAAATTTTGTACCTTCTGGAAATCGTCAGCAGAAGGAGGCTTTTGGTCCACATCAGGCTGCCGACTCACAACTTCGAATGACACGCACACGGAGTGCAGTTGTAGTCATCTGTCCAGCTTTGCGGTGCTCATGGCTCTCTACGAGATTAAGGTAGACGTCAACCTCTCATTATCATCAAATCACACGCAGAACACAAAGGGGAGCTTGTTCTGCCTCCACAGGGAGTGAGGGATGGAGGGACAGAGGGAAGGACGGAGGGAGGGATGGTGGAAGTGAGGGATGGGGGGAGAGACAAAGAGAATGAGAGAAGGATAGAGGGAGGGATGGTGGGACGGACAGAGAGAGTCAGAGGGAGGGATAGGCATAGACATAGAATTTACAGTGCAGAAGGAGTACATTCAGCCCATCGAGTCTGCACCGGCCCTTGGAAACACCACCCCACTTCAGCCCAAACCTCCAACCCATACCTGTAACCCAGCAACCCTACCTAACCTTTTTGGACACCAAGGGCAATTTGGCACGGCCAATCCACCTAACCTGCACGTCTTTGGACTGTGGGAGGAAACTGGAGCACCCGGAGGAAACCCACGCAGACACGGGGAGAACATGCAAACTCCACACAGACAGTGATCCAAGCCGGGAATCGAACCTGGGACCCTGGAGCTGTGAAGTGACAATGCAAACTGTGCTACCATGCTGCCCATGGAGGGAAGGGTGGAGGAGGGAGAGATGGAATGAGGGAAGGAAGAAATGAGGGATGGAGGGAGAGATGGAGGGGGGGCAGAGAGAGGGAGGGATGGAGGGAGGGACGAAGAGAGGGACGTAGGAGGGAGGAATGGATGGAGGGATGGACAGAGGGATGGGCAGAGGGAGGATGGGTTGAAGTGAGGGACAGAGGGAGGGAGGGATGGAGAGAGGAAGAGATGAGGGGGTACGTCGGGAGGGAGAGATAAGGGGGGACGTAGGGAGGGATTCAGGGAGGGACGGTGGAAGGGTTGAAGGGAGGGACAGAGGTAGGGAGGAGGGAGGGACAGAAGGAGGGACAATCAGACAGAGGGTCGATTGGTTCTCGAAAAATCATCACAATGACGGGTTCTGACTTATGACGGTACAACTAAAACAAGTGGCCATAATTCATAAGATTAAAATATATTGAAAGTATATATTATGAACATTGCTTGACACAAATAATTATGACACATAGCAAAATGCAGGTCTCCTTAATTCGCAGAATATAAGTAAAGAATGTACAACTCACTCCATTTTATGTTAAAGTCCATTGATCACACGTTGTGGAGGTTAAGTCGGTTAAATTCTCAATCATCTACAGATCACTAATCATTAGGTTGCTTGGGCCGGGGCACAGGCCTCTGCAGAAACCTGTCTGACCCGCCAGTACCTCACAATGCGGAACAGGCCAGGCCATTCAGCCTCTCAAATGTGATCTGTAACTAGGTCATTGTCTGTATCTTGACTCCATCCACCCACCCTGGCTCCCTTTTCCAAACAAATAAAATCATACCAATATCACTTTCCATACTTCCAGTCGGAATCCTGGGTCCAGCACCATTTTGAGGGAGATTGTTCCAGATTTCCAGTAACATGTGTGCAGATGTGTTTACAATCGTTCCCGATACCTTTCACAAGGAGAAAATACATGCCACACACATACACACACATGCGTATACACACACACACAACACACACACGCATATACACATGCACACACACGCACATACACACACACATGCACACACACATTTGTGCATGCACACTCACATATGCACACGCACATATACACACATGCACATGCACACATACACATATATGTATATAAATACTGCGACTATGAGAACAGATCGGACACTGGGAATCCTGCGGCGAGTAATTCACCTCCCAACTCCCCAAAGCCTGTCCATAAGTCAGGAGTGTGATGGAATACTCTCCACTTGCCTGGATGAGCGCGGCTCCAACAACACTCAAGAAGTTCCATCACCGTCCAGGACAAAGCAGCCCCGCTTGATTGGCACCTCATTCACAAACATTCACTATCTCCATGACCGAAGCATACTAGCTGCCATGTATACCCTCAACAAGATGCACTGCACAAATGCAGCAAGGTTGCTTAGACAACACTTTCCAAACCCACGACCACCACCACCGAGAGGGACAAGGGAGCAGACACATGGGAACTCCACCACCTGGAGGTTCCCCTCCAATCCACTCACCGTCCTGACTTGGAAATCTGTCGGCCGCTCCTTCACTGTCGCTGGGGCAACATCCTGGAACTCTCTCCCTAACAGCAGTGTGGGTGTACCTAGAACAAAGAACAAAGAAAATTGCAGCACAGGAACAGGCCCTTCGACCCTCCCAGCCTGCGCCGATCCAGATCCTTTATCTAAACCTGTCTCCTATTTTCCAAGGTCTACTTCCCTCTGTTCCCCACCCATTCATATATCTGTCTAGATGCATCTTAAATGATGCTATCGTGCCCGCCTCTACCACCTCCGCTGGCAAAATGTTCCAGGCACCCACTACCCTCTGCATAAAAAACTTTCCACGCACATCTCCCTTGTCTTTCCCCCTCTCACCTTGAAATCGTGACCCCTTGTAATTGACACCCCCACAGATGGAAACAGCTTGTTGCTATCCGCCCTGTCCATACCTCTCATAATTTTGTAGACCTCAATCAGGTCCCCCCTCAATCTCCTTCTTTCCAACGAAAACAATCCTAACCTACTCAACCTTTCTTCATAGCTAGCACCCTCCATACCAGGCAACATCCTGGTGAACCTCCTCTTCACCCTCTCTAAAGCATCCACATCCTTCTGGTAATGTGGCGACCAGAACTGTACGCAATATTCCAAATCTGGCCTAATTAAAGTCCTATATAACTGTAACATGACCTGCCATCTCTTGTACTCAATATCCCGTCTGATGAAGGCAAGCATGCTGTATGCCTTTTTGACCACTCTATCGACCTGCGTTGCCACCTTCAGGGTACAATGGACCTGAACTCCCAGATCTCTCTGGACATTAATTTTCCCCAGGACTCTTCCATTGACCATATAGTCCGCTCTTGAATTTGATCTTTAAAAATGCATCACTTCGCTTTGCCTGGATTGAACTCCATCTGCCATTTCTCCGCCCAGCTCTCCAATCTATCTATATTTTGCTGTATTCTCTGACAGTCCCCCTCGCTATCTGCAACTCCACCCATCTTATTATCACCTACACCTGAGGGACTGCAGTGGCTCAAAAAGGCAGCTCACCACCACCTTCTTGAAGGGCCATTAGAGACGGGCAATGAATGGTGACCTAGCCAGCGACACCCACATCCCTTAAATGAATAAAACAAAAGCATGCACATGAACTGACAAACTTAGTCACACAGACGCACCCAGACATGATTACATGCACAGACATGCAGGCACAGACACACACATACTCTGGCAAAGTAGAAGCAAGCTCCCAGCTGAGCAATCACACCGACAGACATAAACCGTACGCACACAAAATATTGAGACGCGCAACGTGAGGTCCAATGGACGTCGGGACAGCAGGCCAGCACAAATTCAGAAAATGTTTGACTTGAGCGGGGTGATACCGCCGAAGGCCTCATTGAGTTTGTTTAATATTGCTTCCGTCACTCCGCAGGCTCCATTCCACAGCTCCGTTCTCAGCTGGATCACCTTTATCGGATTGCCCATATCCTTGGTGTGTCTGCTGCTGTCAATGGCAACCTTCTTCTGCTGTCAATCCATTCAGAACCTGAACACCACCATCCGGGCCCACTTGTGTCTGAGCCTGTTCCTGGCGGAGGTGCTGTTCCTGGTAACATCATCCATTAATAAACGCACGGTGAGGTTCCTTAGATCCTATACGACCTGCAGACAGCACCTTACCGTCGGTCACCTCCAACATCTGAATTTAGGTTTCACGTAGTTTAATTTCAGAATATTAATTTAAATTCTCAAGACTCAGGAGATCTGTGTCAACCCATTGCACACACCAATACGACCACGAGATTGTAGAATATACTTTATAGGGGTTGGAAAGACTGCATTTTATTGGTCATTTTTCAAAGTCTGCCTGTTCATTGGCAGCGCTGTCTTGTTACAAACTCCAGCAAGTTGTTTCTGTTAACACCAAAAGCCGGGCTTGATCCCAAACTGTGGGTGGGATTTTGAGGGCGCAAGGTCTTGAGTGGGCATTGGCTGCCGTGGGGTTCAGACTGGCCCACTGGGTCCATTCTGGCCCTCTGAAGGATGCCTCGATTGAACCTGCCTCCCCCTCCTCTTCTTCGACACTCCCTCGAGTCACTCTTCCCATGTCAGAGCCTCCGTCACAGTCTTAGGCAGCGCATTCCTAACCACTCGCCAGGTGAACTGTATTTCCTCATTTCCGATTGTATTTCAGATTCCCAACATGGGCAATATTGTTTTTTTGGGGGGGATATATGGACTGTCAAGCCCTGCCCTGCCAATCGGTGGTGTATTAACATCACAAGACAATGAAAGTAGAGGGGACACAAGTTCATCACTCTGGCCAAACAGCCAGTGATAATACTAATCTTTATTGTCACAAGTAGGCTAACATTAACACAGCAATGAAGTTACTGTGAAAGTCCCCTAGTCGCCACATTCCGGTGCCTGTTCGGGTACACGGAGGGAGAATTCAGAATGTCCAATTCATCTAACAAGCACGTCTTTCGGGACCTGTGGGAGGAAACCGGAGCACCCGGAGGAAACCCACGCAGACACGGGGAGAACGTGCATGCTCCGCACAGACAGTGAGCCAGCCGGGAATCAAACCTGGGACCCTGGCACTGTGAAGCAACAGCGCTAACCACTGTGCTACCGTGCTGCCCTTATCGCACAAAGACTAAAGCCAATCATTGCGGATGTTGGCATCTCACGCAAAAAACGGAAAGCAAAGCTTTGACAAAGGGTCATCCAGACTTGAAATGTGAGCTGCTCCCTTCTCCTCACACACGCTGTCAGATCTGCTGAGTTTGTCCGTCATCTTCTGTCTTTGTCCCTGTGATAACAGCCTTGTAATTTATTGAAGTGAATCATTCCTGTTGTTCAGGTTTTCTGCAGCATTGCCGCAGGCGGTCTGCACTACTTGTTCCTGGCAGCCTTTGTCTGGATGTTGCTGGAGGCTGTCCAGCTCTGCCTCATGGTGCTGAACCTCAAGGTGGTGAACTTCTCCCGAGCCCGGATCATTCGCCGGAGATTCATATACCCCATTGGCTATGGGTGCCCGGCGCTGATAGTGGTCGTGTGTGCCGCTGTGAACGCCGAGGGCTATGGCACTGATACCTTGTGAGTATGGAGACTGCCTAGATGGCCGCTGCGCTGTGGGCGGTGGTGGTGAGGGGGGAGGGGGGGGGGTGGTGGGGAGGTAGGGGGGAGGGCAGGGGGAGGCCACCAGCATCATGGAGAGGAGTTCAAACATGGTTAGTGAACAGGGAGCATTCCATTAGCTTTGTGGACCCTATGGACGGCGCGAATTGGAGTTTTTTTTTTGGAAAAAGGACCTGCATTTATGTGGCGCCTTTTCTGACCTTGGGATGTCCTAAAGTGCTTTACGACTCAATGCTGTCGCCGCTGCAACACTGCAACCCAGGTTCTGCATAGCGAGCTCCCAAGGGCTGGTTTAGCCCACTGGGCTAAATCGCTGGCTTTTAAAGCAGGCCAAGGCAGGCCAGCAGCACGGTTCGATTCCCCGTACAGGCGCCGGAATGTGGCGACGAGGGGCTTTTCACAGTAACTTCATTTGAAGCCGACTGGTGACAATAAAGCGATTTTCATTTCACACACTCATTGAATGGCAAGAGCGTCCATTTTGTGCGTTGGCTGAGAGTAATTGTTGGTCAGGGGGCACGGGGGGAGGGGGAGAGCACCCTTGTTCTGCTGGAGTGCTGTGAGATCTTTTTTCTCCTCGTTCCCCTCTCCTCACCCATGCTGCCAGGCTTGCTGAGTTTCTTCCGCTATTACTTCAGATCTTCAGCATTCACAATATTTTCCGCGGAAACCTTGGGTGTAACATCTCATTTGAGAGACAGCCCCTCCCAACAATGGAGATCTGCTGGGGGGGGTGTCTTGTGGCGGAGCCCCCCCCCCACCCCACCCCCACCTCTGGAACAGAAGCTCCAGGTTTGAGTCCAAGGCTCAGAGATGCGAGCGCCGCCAACCACCCTACCACAGCCTGACATTCCAATTAGCCCGACAGAGCAGGAAGGATAGAGGGGGCTGGCCTGGTTTATGCTGGGTTGGGTATTTTGTGTGGGGTCCCTGAAATTGGTTGTGTATCCATCCTAAGGCAAGAGAAGCAATCAGCAACGGATCCTGATCCTTAGTCTATTGAACTGGGAGCTGGAGTAGGCTGCCCCCTGGAGGCGGAGCTTGCTCCGCCACTCAATGAGATCATGGTTGATCTAACAACCCTCAACTCCACATTCCTGCCACTGCACAGGCTCACGGGGGCGATGACGGGGGGTCTACTGTGCCTCTGGCTCAGATTCTTCTGACATATGTGTCCAGGTGCACAGACCAGGAATGGACGAGGTACCCGAGGCTCTTGATTAAACAATCTATCTACCCACTACGAACCCAGGGTATACCTCTGTGATCATAACTATCTCTCTACTACTGACCACCATGTGTCAATCAAAATCTGTGCAACCCATATCTTATGTCATGCCATGTCCCATTCACCCGTCGCCACCTGATCCCGCTTCCCCCACGCTGAGTCCAACAGCGCCTCAAATTCTAAATCCTCCTCCCCATGTTCAAATTCTTCTTTGGTCTCACCACTGTACCAACTCCTCCCCCCGCTTCTCCCCCACCTCTTCCCAACTCTACCACTTTCCAAAATTTTCGCAATTCCGGGCCCTTTTCCACCCTCAATTCTCATAGGTGTCGCCCATTTAAGACACAGATGAGGACAATTTTTATTCTCTCTTAGAGGATGCGTGAGCCGTTGGAGCTCCCTCCCCGAGAGGCAGTGGAAGCGGAGTCTTTAAGCAAAAGGCAGAGCTGATTAGATTCTTGATTAACGAGGGGGTGAAAGGTTATCGGAGGAGTCGGCCAACATCTGGGGTTGACGTTACAATCAGAACAGCCCCGATCTCGTTGAATGGTGGAGCAGGCTCGAGGGGCCGAGTGGCCTACTCCCGTTTCTGGTTGGTATGTATATATGCCCCATCGACCACGAGGTACCGGAGCAAAGGGATTCTTTCTCCAAACCTCTCGCCTCTTTTAAAACACTCTCAGAATCATAGAATTTACAGTGCAGAAGGAGGCCATTCGGCCCATCGAGCCTGCACAGGCCCTTGGAAAGAGCACCCTACTCAAGCCCACATATCTACTCTATCCCCATAACCCTGTAACCTCCACTTAACATTTTTGGACACTACGGGCAATTTAGCATGGGCAATCCACCTAACCCGCACATCTTTGGACTGTGGGAGGAGATCGGAGCACCCGGAGGAAACCCACGCAGACACGTGGAGAACGTGCAGACTCCACACAGACAGTGACCCAAGCCAGGAATCGAACCTGGGACCCTGAAGCTGTGAAGCAACCGTGAACCTAACCACTGTGCTACCATGCTGCCCAAATTAAGACTTATAAGTCTACGGGTATTCCCTGTTTGTTGTAGTGTTATTATCCTGTTTGATAACAGTCCTAAGAGGTGTCTTGGGATGATTTACTTCTTAAAAGTTGCTAGAGATATGAAAGTTGGCACTGTTGACACCAATAATGCACTGCGGGGTGTTCAGGTGAAGCGAGCTTTGAGACAGAGGGTAATTGGAGGGTGGCGTACAGAAGTAATTCACCTGCCATTATGAAGCAATTTTGTTTCCTAGTGACAAATATCGCCCCCACTGGCAGGAGGGTGTAATTACCACACGACAAGATTACATCAGAAATTTCCACTGTAATTTTTTGTTGAGTGTACAGTAGATTTAAAGTCACTTGCATGGATTAAAACTGTTCCTTTAATTACAGCTGTTGGTTAAATCTGGAGAAGGGCTTTTTGTGGAGTTTCCTGGGTCCGGTGTGTTTCGTAATTTTGGTAAGACCTTTCAGAGGCTGGAGCTGACGGTTCACAAAGTTGATGTACAAATTCTTCGAGCATAGAACATACAGTGCAGAAGGAGGCCATTCGGCCCATCGAATCTCCACCGACCCACTTAAGCTCTTCACTTCCACCCTATCCCCATAACCCAATAACCCCTCCTAACCTTTTTGGTCACTAAGGGCAATTTAGCCTGGCCAATCCACCTAACCTGCACATCTTTGGACTGTGGGAGCAAACCGGAGCACCCGGAGGAAACCCACGCAGACACGGTGAGAATGTGCAGACTCCGCACAGACAGTGACCCAATCGGGGAATCGAACCTGGGACCCTGGCGCTGTGACGTTTTGGCACGCCGCTGGTCGCGGGCCGCTGTACGAGGTCGGTCTGCCGATTCTTCGGCCCGGATGGGCCGAGCGGCCGCGCGGAAAAATCAGAGTCCCGCCGGCGCCCTCCACACCTGGTCGCTGCCGGCGGGAACTCCGCGCGAAGGGTCTGGGGGGCCTGTGGGGGAGGGGGAGGGTGGCACTGTCCCCAGGGGGGGCCTCCGATCGGATCTGGCCTGTGATTGGGGCCCACCGATCGGCGGGCCGGCCTCTCCCCCCCCCCCCCAGGCCTACATTGTGGCACGTCCGGCCCCAGAACCCCCGTGTTCCGTAAAGCCACCACGCATGCACGGGTTGGCGCCGCCCCCAGTGCATGCCAGGAAGTGAGGCTGCAGCGGCAGGAACCGTTTCACGATGGCGCGAAACGTGCGGGCACTAGCGATTCGACCCGCATCAGTTTCGCGCCATCGTGAAATGCGACGGCGTTCACGACGGCGCGGACACGCTGTCCCGCAATCGGAGAATTGTGTCCCCGGTTTCCAGGTTTTCTTTGCATGCTTTTCTCCAATCCTCACCCATGCTTAACCAAACAGGCACAGAGAGCATCAAACGTAAACAGACGCACATAATCGAACACAGAGCAATTGAACACTATAGTTGGAAGCCAAACGATAACACTAGACTGTCAGCCTGGAGCAACTAATGGAATGGGGCTTGAATGAAATTGTTCTGAGTAGGAAGTGTATTTTTATTGCATTTTCTATGATTTTAAGAGCCTTGAATTAAGTATAAGTCGGGAAATAAAGTTAGGACTGGGCCTCCTCAGTCATGCCCAATCTCATGAGCTGAATAAAAATATCTGGAGAACTCAAGAATGAAATCACTTTTATCCCATTACATACTGTCTATTGTCACCTGTTAATAGCGTGGATTTTAGCACCAAATTAATGATGAGGAACTACAACGGTGAACCGAATGATCCTATTTTTCAGGTCAACACAGTTCTCTTCTCAATTACGCTCTGGATCCTAAGGGGAAAGATTTCCAGCCTAAACGCAAACGTTTCAAAGATTAATGACTCGAGGTGGGTGTTGAAAACTGACTGCTAAATGTGGGAAACATTATTTAACAATTGGAGTTCTGAGAATTCCTCTGCGTCACATTTGGATAGTGATTTTCAGCAGCGATTGGTCATTGTCGAATGGGGAACGGTCCGTGATGTTTCATGGAATCCCTACGGAGCAGAAAGAGGCCATTCAGCCCATCGAGTCTGCACCGGTCCTCAAAGAGCACCGGTCCTAGGATCTACGCCACCCCCAGTCGCCGTAACCCCACCTGACCTTTGGACACTAAGGGGCAATTTAGCATGGCCGATCCACCTAACCTGCGCATCTTTTGATTATGGGGGTCAGCCGGAGCACCCGGAGGAAACCCACGCAGACACGGGGGGGGGGGAGGGGGGTGAGGGGGGGTGGGGGGGGGGGGGTGGGAGGGAGGGGTGTGTACAAACTCCAAGCTAACAGTCACCCACGGTCAGAATTGAACCCGGGCCCCGGCGCTGTGAGGGCAGCAGTGCTAACCACTGTGCCACCATGCCGCACTGTAGGGAAGGAAATCTGCCATCCTTACCTGGTCTGACCTACATGTGACTCCAGATCCACAACATTGTGGTTGAGTCTAGCCACCTTCTGCAATGGCAAATGGGCATCAGTGTTGGTCTTGCCAGTGATGTGCAGATCCCATTGGTAAATTCCAAAAAAACCTCTCATGCAGTGCATTCCAAATCATAGAATTTACAGTGCAGAAGGAGGCCATTCGACCCATCAAGATTGCATTGGCCGTTGGAAACAGCAACCTACCCAAGCCCAGACCTCCACCCTGTCCCCACACCTCCACCCTATTCCCGCAACCCCACCTAACCTCTTTTTTGGACACTATGATCAATTTAGCGTGGCCACTCCACCTAACCCGCACATCTTTGGACCGTGGGAGGAAACCGGAGCACCCGGAGGAAACCCACGCAGACACGAGGAGAACGTGCAGACTCCGCACAGACAGTGACCTCAGCCGGGAATCGAACCTGGAATCCTGGAGCTGTGAAGCAACTGTGCTAACCGCTGTGCTACTGTGCTGCCCCAAGAATGTAAAGGAACAGGTTTATTCTGAGTCTCTCCTCAGAACCTTCATCCAATAATCCAGCATGCAAATTGGGCGTCAGATCACGATCGGTTCAAACATTGTCCCCATGTTGCCTTTCGTGATCAAGTGGACTGTCCATGTTTGGGGATAATGTTCATTTTGGGGTGCCCTGGGGAGCCATTTGAAGCCACTCTCCCCCACAGGGTGTAGCATAAACGTTTTGTTTCCAATGTTTATGAGGGTTGATGAGGGGTTTTCACCCAAAGCCTGCTCCCGTCTTTTCACAGGATGCTGACGATCAAAGCAGTGGCTCAGTTTGTGCTGCTGGGCTGTTCCTGGGTCTTCGGCGTGTTCCAAGTTCGGGAGGGGACCATCGTCATGTCCTATCTGTTCACCACACTGAACGTTGTCCAGGGTGTATTCATTTTCTGCGTTTACTGCCTGTTGAACAACAAGGTACGCAACGTTGGAGCTCGAACTTTCTCAGAACGCGTGGCACTGATTGGAAAGCTGCAGTTCCGTTTCCACATTCATCACTAGTTTCAGTGAATTATGTTTATCTTTGTGGATTTGTGTATGTCTGCACGCGTGTGCGTGCACACTTAAGATTTGTGCTTGTCTTTGTGTGCGCACTGCATGCATATGGTGCACGTTCATGTATGTGCATGTGTAAGTGTGCGTGTGTTATGTGAGTGTGCATGTCCCTGTGCGAGAGTATCCCTGTGTGAGAGTGCGATGCACTATCAATTACGATGAGACGAGAGTACAGGGTAATCGAGGCTTTATTAAGCAGGGATGTGTTGCCTCCTGCAGCTGCTAACTGAAATGGGAGCAGCTCGGTGTGCACACACATTTATACTCCGCCTACTGGGCGGAGCCAGCAGGCAGGGATCTACCCCCATACCCGTAGTACAGGAGCCTTACCGTATTACCTCTAATACAAGTATTATACAGACAGTGGTGACGACCACATTCACCCCCTGTTAAAAAAGGGTCCAGCTGGAGTGTTGGAAAACTATTTACAGGTATGTGAGAATTTAAAGTTTACAATCTGGTGAAAATTTACAAATTTAGCCGGTCGGGTGCCTTGATCCTCCGCTGTGAGCGCCTCGGTCCCGGTGGTCATGCAGGTGCACGACCAGTGGGGTTGCGGGAATAGGGTGGAGGTGTGGGAAAGAAAGAAAACAGATATCAGTGCCTTGTGAAGAGAAATGAAGTGACCATCCCTGTCTGCCAGGCCGTCTTCGACCAGAGAATGGCCTCCTCCCTTTCACAAGCGATGGGACACATTTATTACTGAACATTTAATATGGGGTGAATGTGTGTCCTCGCTTGCGTCGATGAGGCTGCGACGTTCCTGTGGAGCGTTGGTGGTTATTTTCAACAATTGGAGGTATTTGTCATGTGTTGGAACAGGAAAATCCAGTCCAATGTTTCGCAGCTGGCGGATTCCGCATGTTGAAGCCCATTAGAAATTGGTTTTAACTTTTGGCACGTGTCAGTGGACGGTTTCATCCTCGCTAAAGTAAAAGCAAAATACCGCGGATGTTGGAAATCTGCAATAAAAACTGGAAATGGTGGAAATACTCAGCAGGGCCTGGCGGGCAGCGGTGGGGAGAGAAACAGAGCTGACGTTTCGAGTGTGTTTGACGCTTCTCAAGAGCTAAAGTGAGGCGGTGGAGCACAGTAGAAGGCCATTGATAGGTATGGGCTAGGAGAGATGACAGAAAGGGAGTGCCAATGGCAGTGTGGAGGATTAAAGGTGGTGCTGAAAGCAGTGCTCGGCAAAAGCAAAACGTGGAGGTAGAGGGGCAGATATTGCACCATCTCTGATTGCACGGGAAGGTGCTGGGGAAAGTTTAGTGTCTCTTTGCCTCATCAATGGTGCTTCACAGCTCCAGGGTCCCGGGTTCCGTTCCCGGCTTGGGTCACTGTCTGTGCGGAGTCTGCACGTCCTCCCCGTGTCTGCGCGGGTTTCCTCCGGGTGCTCCAGTTTCCTCCCACAAGTCCCGAAAGATGTGCTTGCTAGGTGAATTGGACATTCTGAATTCTCCCTCAGTGTACCCGAACAGGCGCTGGAGTGTGGCGACGAGGGGATTTTCACAGTAACTTCATTGCAGCGTTAATATAAGGTGACTTGTGACAATAATACAGATTATTATTCTATTCTCGTTCCTGCACTGTGTTACATTCCCAGGTGAGGAAAGAATATTGGAAGTGCTTCGACAGGATATACAGACCAAACAAAGCCAAAACGTCAGATGTAAGCATCTCCACCTTGACCACGGCCAACGTGATGGTGAGTACCAAGGATGGACCAATTATTTTATTCGTTGCAGCAGATGAACAGACTAATCAGGCTAATATACATTCAACACAATCCATCCAACTCCTTCTCCTCTAACTCCAGTTACATGTCCTTTTCTCCCTCGTGTGTTTATCCAGCTTCAGAACACCTGTAATATTCACCCCAACCTGTTTCCTGTGGTAACATTTTCCACATTCTAACCCGCTCTTTGGTAAACACATTTCGCCTGAACTCCCTATTAGATTTATTTTATTTAAATGTTAATTTTTCAATTTAGCATGGCCAATCCACCTACCCTGGACATCTTTGGATGGTGGGGGGTGAGACCCTCCCCACGCAGACACGGGGAGAATGTGCAAACTCCACACGGACAGTGACCCGGGCTGGGGTCGAATCTGGGTCCTCGATGGCGTGAGGCAGACGTGCCAACCACTGCTCCACCGTGCCGCTCCCTATCAGGTTTATTGATGACCATCTGACATTTGTGGCCCTTCAGTTGTGGACTCCCCCACAATCCGGCCGTCAGGGTTCGCTTTTCCCCCGGCGTGAGGCGGCTTCAATGGGGAATCCCATTGTCGAGCGGCGGAGTGGAGAATCCCGTTGCCAACGAACGGCCCGGCGCCCGAGAGACACACGACTCGGGGACCGGAGAATCCAGCCCCTGATAACGATCCAATTCCCTCTTGGATGCTCTGATTGAACCTGATCCCCCAGCTCACTCCCTGCCGGCGCATTCCAGCTCCTATCCACTCGCTTGGTGGTACTGTGTTGCTTCATGTCGCCATTGGACCGTTTGCCAATTAGTTTAAACTTGTGCCCCCTTGTCCTTGATCCTTCCACCAATGGGAGCAGTTTCTCCTTATCTACCCTGACCAGTCCCCCCCAAATGATTCTGTCGACTCTCCTCTTAACCTTCCCTTTCTCCCAGGAAAACAATCCCAACATCTCGGCAGCACGGTAGCATTGTGGATAGCACAATCGCTTCACAGCTCCAGGGTCCCAGGTTCGATTCCGGCTTGGGTCACTGTCTGTGCGGAGTCTGCACATCCTCCCTGTGTCTGCGTGGGTTTCCTCCGTGTGCTCCGGTTTCCTCCCACAGTCCAAAGATGTGCAGGTTAGGTGGATTGGCCATGATAAATTGCCCTTAGTGTCCAAAATTGCCCTTAATGTGGGTGGGGTTACTGGGTTATGGGGATAGGGTGGAGGTGTTAACCTTGGGCAGGGTGCTCTTTCCAGGAGCCGGTGCAGACTTGATGGGCCGAATGGCCTCCTTCTACACTGTAAATTCTATGTAATAAGCTCTATGTAATCTCCACCCATCTACGTCGCTGAGTTTAACATAACTTCTCTATTTCCCAATGTCTGTCCTTCTAAAAATGGATTACTTCTTTTGAATGGACTATTAATGCCGTTGACACTTTTAGCAATGATTCAAGGTGAAATCCTTACTGTTTAACATTGAGCATCACTCAATCCAGGGAGTAATTTAAAAAAAATATTTTGTACAACGTGTTTCTGCCCATCCCCAAGAGCCCTTGAGGGCATTTACGAGTCAACTATATTTGCTGTGGGTTTGGAGTCACATGAAGGCGAGGCCAGGGCAGCACGGTGACACAGTGGTTAGCACAGTTGATTCACAGCATCGGGGACCCCGGTTCGATTCCCGGCTTGGGCCATTCCCTGTGCGGAGTCGGCACGTTCTCTCCTGTGTCTACGTGGGTTTCCTCCGGGGATCCTGAAAAGACGCGCTTGTTCGGTAATTTGGACATTCTGAATTCTCCCTCTGTGTACCCGAACAGGTGCTGGAGTGTGGTGACTAGGAGCTTTTCACAGTAACTTCATTGCAGTGTTAATGTAAGCCTACTTGTGACACTAATAAAGATTATTATTATGCCAGATTTCCTTCCTTTGGTGAGCATCAACGTGCCGGATAGATCTTTACAACTATTGAGTACTGTCATGAGAATGTCGCTTTAAGAAATTTCTGTCTGCTCGTGTTGCTGCAGTGATGTCAGAGTGTGGGTGGAGCTGAGCTCTGGCTGCAGTGATGTCAGAGTGTGGGTGGAGCTGAGCTCTGGCTCTGCTTTTTAGTTTCACTTTGAGAAAAGCTTGGGCGCGTCTGCGTTTTTTTTGGTTCCATTTTCAATGTTGGAGCTGAAGCCAGACAAAGCAGGTGTACTGTTGATGTCTCTGCCATGAAAAGACTATCTCTTGATCATTTGGTGAATTCAGAATTATAAATGTTCTCAGTAGTGAATGCAAACCTGATGTGCTTCTGTTAAAGGTGTTCCTTTTGTCTTCTAGATGTTGTTTGGGAAGTTATTAAGAATTACTTAGTGTTGTATACCTAGGGGGTTGTATTTGAATCAATGGTTGCTAAGATGTTCACTGTATGTTTTAAAAAGGTTAACTGAGTTGATAGATTAAACATTGTTTTGTTTTAGAAAATACTTTTGCATTTCTGCTGTACCACACCTGTAGAGTGGGCTGTGTGCTCCCCATACCACAATCTAGTAAATGTTGTGGGTCAGGGAAACTCCATGATACACTTTGGGGTTCTCTAAACCCAGACCCATAACAGTTCTTAAAGTAATTGCATAAAGAATCCACCACCTGCAGTGGAGGGATTTGAACACATGCGCCCAGAGAAGTAGCCTGGGCTTCTGGATTACTAGCCATTTAAGATTATTAGGGGGTTGAACAGAGTTCGATGTTTCTACTAATGGGTCAGTGTGGGACCAGACGGCACAGCCGAAGAATAAAAGACGGATTTGAGGAAGAATTTCTTCCCTCAAAGAAAATCACTGGGGAATTCTTTGCCATGGGAAACTATAGAGGCCGAGTCCTGCATCGCTTTCAAGGCCGCGATTGCTAGGTTTTTAATCAGTGGGGGAATTAAGGGCCAGAGAGAGACGGCGGGAAAGTGGACTTAGTGAGAGTTACATCAACCGTGACCTCAATACATGGCGGAGCAGGCTCGAAGGGCTGAATGGCCTCCCCCTGTTTCTTTTTCTTTTGTTCTTAGCCTGGTGATATTGCCGTTACATCACCCCCTGGAGGTCAGTTGTGTGACTTCAATTATTTTGTTGAGTGCCGTCCTCATCGCTTGCCGCTAGTGCCTCCGCGCGAGGGGGATTTATTTTACTCTTCCTCGAAATAGAGCCACGGGGTCCCTCACAACACCTCGTGCGGAAGACACCTTACCCAGTCAAATGGATATTAAGGCTTTAAGGATAGTCTTAAAGAAAGACAAAAGAGAGGGAGGAGGGGGATCGAGGTTACATAAGGTGGGGGGGGTTGGGGTTCTGGAACTTGGGACCTTGGCAGATGAATATTTTTTGATGGTCATGTGTGATGTGAACCTCAATAATTACGCCATGTAAACAAGCATCAACCCCCCCCAAGCTGCATTGCTTAGCTGTTGCAAGATATGGATAGGAGGACACTGAAGATGCAAAATCTATAATGTTATTTTTTTCCAGGTACTGAAGACTGTGAACGAAAACTCATTGAAGCCAGACGTTTCCTGGATGAACTCGGACATGACGGAAACTCCGCAGAATTAGCGCAGGGATCACGGAATTCCAATTTGGAGCTGTGGCGACGATACAAGAAAGACACCCTGGAAAACCTCAGGACTAGCCTTGCTCAGTTTCAACCGGCCCTCTGCCATTTGCGATTAATAGATCATTTGAATGTAATGCTCATGTAACATCGCTGCTCTTTGCCCTGTGTCTCTCGACAACCACTTGTATTTCTATAGCACCGTTAACGCAGCCAAGGCACTTCACAGTATTGTTAAAGAAAATGAGACACGGAGCTGCGTGAGATGGTGGGTGCTAGTAACGGAAAACTTGACCAAAGTTGCAGGTTTTGAAGATCGTCTGAAAGGGGAAGAGAGGGGCGGAGAGGTATGGGGAGAGCGATCGAGAACTGAGGGCCCGGGCAGCTGAGGATTCCTCAGCAACATGTAGTGTGCACCCCGACAGCACCGTCAGGAAGAATGAAGTCAGACTCCGAGTGGATTGAAGTCATATTTAACCAACTGTTAAACTGGAGGAAGCCAGGACCATCTTGGACAACAGGAAACGTTGAGAAATGAAATGAAATGAAAATCGCTCCTTGTCACAAGTCGGCTTCAAATGAAGTTACCGTGAAAAGCCCCTAGTCGCAATCAAGTCAGCAGGTCTGGCAGTATCTGTGGAGTGAGAAAACAGAGTTAACGTTTCCTGTCTGATATGATCTTTTTTCTGTTGTTGCGAAAATGTACTTCATCCGTAAAATATCGGAAAGACCATTGCAAGCGTTTCAAACAGATGTGCAGGTTAGGTGGATTGGCCATGGTAAATTGCCCCTTGGTGTCCAAAGGTTAGGTGGGGTTACTGGGATTATGGGGATAGGGTGGTCCTAGGGTGCTCTTTCCGAGGGTCGGTGCAGACTCGATGGGCTGAATGGCCTCCCTCTGCTCTGTAGTGATTCTATGTAAAATGACCATCGGGCAGAGTGCAATGATAATCAGGTTTTCTACGTGGATAGAACAATCAAAAGAACATTGCAGACATTTCAATATGGTCCTTACAAATGGCGCAATGGTATTTAGGTTGTCGACATCAATCAAGTTGGAATCTGAGGTGCTTCCAGACAATTGTGATACATGTGACCACCGTATACATTTCAATGTGAGTCCATAAAGCCTGAAGGATTCTTCTACAGGGCTCAGGGCAATCTTAACCCAGTCCACCCGTCAAGATATTGATAGGATCTCCCTATCGCTCATTTTACATCTCATTGAAGTCAATACTGGGGTGGAAAATTATAGCCAATCCTGGAATCAGAATGCTTTCAACAAGTGAACCTACATTAATGCATGACGTTGTACTGCAAATTTTTTAAAATATACATTTAGAGTACACAATTATTATTTTTTTTCCAATTAAGGGGCAATTTAGCGTGGCCAATATACCTAGCTTGCACATTTTTGGGCTGTGGGGGTGAAACCCACGGAGACACAGAGAGAATGTGCAAACTCCACACGGACACAGAGCCGGGATTCGAACTCGGGTCCTCAGCGCCACAGTCCCAGTGCTAACCACTGCGCCACGTGCCAATTTTGCAAATTGACCGCCCATAAGAAATAGACCAAGTTTCTAATCCCAGAGTGCCTTGAGGAAGCAACGGGACATTTCAATTATTTTTTGTTAATAAGCTGGGAGCTGGAAGTGAAATGATTGATAGTGAAACACGATCGCGAGGTGTGAACTTACGGGCGGGATTCTCTGACTGGGTAGGAGAATCGCCCGGGGAGGGGTGGCGTGAATCCTGCCCCCGCCGGCTGCCGAACTCTTCTGAGCCGGGGATTCGGCGGTGTGGGTGGTTGGCGGCCGCCCCTCCCCCCCCCCCCCCCCCCCCCCCCCCCCCCAGCGATTCTCCGGCCCGCAATGGGCCGAGTGGCCGCCCGTTTTCGGCGGGTCCCGCCGGCGTATGTTACGACAGGGATTTGCCGGCGGGACCTGGCTCCGCGGGCGGCCTCCGGGGTCCTCGGGGTGGCGCGGGGGGTTCTGGCCCCGGGGGGTGCCCCATGGTGGCCTGGCCCGCGATCGGAGCCCACCGATCCGCGGGCGGGCCTGTGCCGCAGGGGCACCCTATTCCTCCGCGCCGGCTGGTGTACCGATCCATGATGGCCGGTGCGGAGATGCATCCCCCGCCCTGCACATACGCTGGGATGACGCTAGTACATGCTGGCGCTCCCCCACATAGGCCAACCCGTGCCAGCGTGTACTGAAGGAGGATTCCGCACCTTCGGGGCGGCCTGACGCCGGAGTGGTTCACGCCTTCGCTCCGGAGTTGCCCGCCTCGCCGGTTTCAGAAGAATCCCGCCCAAATTAGCTGGGAGTAATCAGACTGCACAATGACGCTTATTGAACAGACTGTCCTGTTAATTGAAGTCCATTGTGGTCAATCCGATAGTAGGATTTGCAAGACGAAGAGAAGTGGCTATGGCTCAACCGAGTCTGGATTGGCTGCTTCATTCCTTTGGATACGTGCAAATGTTAATAGCAAAAGTGTTGCTGGAGTGAGACTCATTCATCAACCTCTCAGAATCCTTATAGGCCCAGAATGGTCCCCATCAGGAATCCTTTATGTGATAACGTTTGAACATCAAACAGAAGGAGGTTATTTCCCTGTGTGATAATGGGCTTTTCCCCGACCCAGGTTGGGGTTGAGGTTGGGGGGTTGGAGTCATCCATTATCATCTTTGCGTTGTCGGAAATGTGTGTCTGGGGACAAACTAGGTTAATTTGTAAGGAAATTGCAGATGGATCTCATCATCGTGTTGATGGACACACACTCCTCCGAGTGACCGGCAGGGTGAGTGGTAAGGGAGCAGTGAGTGTGACTCTTGACGTTAATATGAACTGCGTGCGGGAGTTAAAACAGGACGTACTGGGAGTACTCAGCAGGTCAGGAGGCATCTGTGGAGAGGGAAACAGGGACAATGTTGGGATTCTCTGGATCCGCCAGCTCGAACCGGGATTTGCGATCTGGCTGAGAATAGCACTTTGGAGCAAAATCGGGTTGGGTGGCAGACCTATCGGGGGGTCTCCGTGACTGCCCCACTGACCGTTTCCCGATGTCCCTGCCGGGCATTGCGCCCTGACCTGGCGGGCCCATGCAAATAGCTAATTAGGGCTACTTTACATCTAATTGGGGAGCAGAACGCACCATCCAGCAGCCAGCTGGGGAGCTCCAGCCCACCCCCCCCCCCCCCCCCCAAAATGAGAGTCCCGCTGATGTGAATTAGTGCAAGTGCTAAGGAACCCGTGGACCATAGGCCTGCAGTCTGAGGGGTGGCAAGGTGGTAAGTCCCCTCCTAACAATTTCCATCAGGGTATCGAGGGGAGGTAGGTGGGGGTGGGGGGGGGGGGGGAGGGGGGTGGAGGTGGTCAGGTGGGCTTTTGCTGGGCTGGAGGGGTCAGGTCAGGATGGGGCTCATTTGGTTGCTCTTCCCATCTGGAGACATCAAACCCATTAAACAGTCGCTCAGTATGTAAAGAATAAAGTTTTCTCATAATAAAGTGAAAGTGTTCTTATCTCCCAGTAAACAATCACTCAATATGTAAAAATCAATGTTTTCTAACAATGAAATTAAAGCTTTCTCACCTTAACCCCTAAACCCTTTAAAAAATACACCAGTATGCCAAGGTTAAAGGTCAGTGAGATGAAGTGGTGGAAACCTTTGAAGTGGTTTCCCCACAGTCAATTTCATTGCACTTTAAAGTACATAAGTCTGTGGGTATGGCTAGAAGGTTTACATGCAGCACAATGGCGCAGTGGTTAGTACTGCTGGCTCACAGCACCAGGGGCGCACTTTAATTCTGGCCTTGGGTGCCTCTCTGTGTGGAGTTTGTACTTTCTCCCCGTGTCTGCGTAGGTTCCCTACGGGTGCTCCAGTTTTCTCCTACAGCCCAAAGATGTGCAGGTTAGGTGGATTGGCTTTGATAAATGTACCCATAGGTTAGGTGAGTTTACGGAAATGGACCTAGATCGGGTGCTCTTTCAGAGGGTTGGTATAGACGCGATGGGCCGAATGGCCTCCTTCTGCACTATAGGGGTTCTATGGTTCTATGAATTGATTGCATTCAATTTTACACTCCATTGCTTGCTGAAAACCTTTCGATTCACAGTTCGAGGTAGTTTCAAGGGGTAGAATCAGATTGTTTATTTTTACAACTCTGCAGGATCCATTAACTCAGGGCAGCAGGTGATTTCCTAACCACAGTTTTTTTTATGAGTCTGCCTCTTCCTTCTCAAGTGCTTCCTGGAAAGGGACAACCCCCACTGCTGCTCTTTGTAATCCATGTTAATCTTAAAACCTGTGTGGAACTGTTAAGATAGAGGGGGAATGAAGGAGTATTGTATTATAATCCAATTTTTTCATGTTTAATAAATGTTGCTTCTTGTTGTTGTAACAAATTAGCAGTCTCGTGACTCTGTTCCTCCACACTTTATTTTAGAAAGGGGTTAAAAGTTATGGGCCGTGATTCTCCACTCCGCCAGCTGCGTTTTCTGGCACGGCGCCCCCACCAGGCCAGCAGCAGGATTTGGCTTGTGCAGACAGTGGATTGGCCATGCTAAATTGCCAAGAGTGTCCTAAAAGTAAGGTTAAGGGGGAGGTTGTTGGGTTACGGGTATAGGGTGGATACGTGGGTTTGAGTGGGGTGATCATTGCTCGGCACAACATCGAGGGCCGAAGGGCCTGTTCTGTGCTGTACTGTTCTATGTTCTATGTAACGTGATGACAACTGTACTGCAACAGGCTGTGTTATTGGGGAAGGCTGACAGAGTACAAAAGACATATAGACCGAAAGCAGAAACTACCAAATAAGGCCCTGTCCATAATTGATATTGGTTGTCTGCCAGATCACTCAATTGAGCACAAAAAATCATTACCGTGAAACGGAACTTCATGTTTGCCCAGTTGCAATAGTTGTCACATTTAACACAAAAGTACAAAAGACGATTCTATGAATATGGAACCAACTTCAAGATAGTAAAAATCAACTTGCGGTAGAGAAGGAGTTGCATCGAACTTTTGAAGTGTGTAGAACTTTGGTGACGCCACAGCTGGAGAGCTGTGTGCCATTCTGGTCACCACATTATAGGAAGGATGCGATTGCACTGGAGGGGGTGTAGAGGAGATTCACCAGGATGGTGCCTGGGGTGGAACATTTAAGCTATGGAGAGGTTGGATAGGCTTGGGTTGTTTTTTTCGCTGGAGCAGAGAAGACTGAGGGGCAACATGATCGAGGTGGACAAGATTATGAGGGGCATGGACAGGGTGGATAGGGAGCAGCTGTTCCCCTTAGTTGAAGAGTCAGTAGCAATGGGTCGCATGTTCAAGGTGATGGGCAGGTGGTTTAAGCGGGATTTGAGGAAAAACCTTTTTACCCAGGGGGTGATGACAGTATGGAATGGGAGGATGGTAGAGGCGGGTTGCCTCACATCCTTTAAAAAGTGCCTGGATGAGCATTTGACACGTCATAACATTCAAGGCTGTTGCTCGTTCTGGGTGAGTGTGCTTTACACTCAATTGGCTCTGTTTCATTCCTTAGCTCTAGAGTCGCCAGGTATCCTTATGATACCGCCATGAGGTTCAAGTTCAAGTTCAGATCAATGACTCAACACACCAGTTAGTAAGTTCAAAACAAGACATGTTTATTATTACACAGTTATTTACTACTCATGCATATAATACTACAACTAAACTATTCCTACCACTACTAGGCCAATATTTATCTGGAATAAGGGAACTGCCGGATCAGGGAATAATGGCCTCTTGCTTTGTCCTGGATCCGCAGGCTTCCAGTTGGTGTGGACTAAAGGGGTCAGGAGTGTCTATTCTCGAAGCGGGCGTTGTATGACACTTACCTGTTGGTGTAGCAATTGGCCAGGCCTCCCCTTCTCACGTTCAAGTTCTTAGAGAGCTGCTGCAAAGGGTTCTGCTGGGAGGGCCGGCTAAGAGATCGAACTAGTCTTGGGACCTGACTTTTAGAGGTCCCAGGGGCTTTGTGGCCTTTTGGGCGGACCCCTAACTCACTGACAATCGATTGGGTCGCATCCCAATCGATTGATACGAATCCCCCGATACCGAGGCTGTCCCTCGATCGCGGGGCGGTTCTTTCTAACTTGTTTGTGTCCTTTTGTTTCAGACTCCGTTGGTGCCGGGAAGTCTGACCTGCTATAGAATGTTTCGATTGCAGCTAATTGTTGTGTCAATTGTGCCCGGGAATCGCCGGGAATCGCTCAATTAGTATGCAACCTTGCTAGTTTCTATGCTGTCTGGTTTCTTCACAGGTAGAATACACAGAGAGATTCTGCAGCCTGCTTGCCTTTCTGACATTGTCCAATTTTCCCTGCATGCATTTCAATTTTCCATTTTATGTCGGGAAGTGGCCAGCTTCGGTGGCTACAAGGCTACGGTCCAAGTGTTGGAAAATGGGATGTCAGGTGTTTTTCATGTGTCGGTGCAGACTCGATGGGCCGAAACGCCTCTTTTGCACTGTATTATTCTGTAATTCTGTTAACGTTTCAGCAGGAAGCATGATAAGCAAATATGCCATCAGGCTCCATAAAGGGCTAACCCTTCAATCTATAAAGTACCAAGGTGCTCAGGTGCCAGGGGGAGTGCCAGGGTGCCACCCTGCCCTGTCCCTGATCACCCGGGGGTCTCCAACAATAGCCTGTGAACATCCCCCCCCCCCCCCCCCCCCCAGGTGTTGTTATTCCTGTGGACCAGTACTAAATGGCGCATTGGTGAGGTCTCCAGGTACAGCCGGTCAGGCCCAGGCACCAAGTGAATGAACCGGCCTCCACCACACTTGCAGACAGTGCATTCCAGATCCCGACCACTCCCTGTGTGAAAAGGATTTTTTCTCGCATCACATTTGCCTATTTTTCAAATCTCTTTAAATCTCTGCCCTCTCATTCTCGATTCTTTTAAGAGCGGGAGCAGTTTCTTCCCGATCTACTCTGTCCAGCCCCCCGTCATGATTTTGAACATCTCAATCAAATCTCCTCTCAGCCTTCTTCGCTCCAAGGAGAACAGTCCCAACCTCGCCAATCTATCCTCATAACTGGGGTTACGTCCTTTGATACAGTGTTAGCAAAGTGCACCGCAGAAAATAAAAAGGCTTGGAGCCGGTGTCTTTGGTATATTTTGAGGTATGAATGTGAGCGCACTCCTGCTAGTGTCCCACCCATCTCCCTCCTCATCCTTAGTATGGTCAGCCTCCCCTGCTCCCTCCATGTTTCGCTGGGAGCTTTGCACTGAGCATGCAATGACCCAGGGACGATACGATCCATTTCTAATTTACAAGGGTGTCGTGCATCATGTCTGGACCTGCTCGTGGTACTGTCCTGGTGATTTGGGACAATAGAATGGAGGGAATGGGAGGTCCTGAAATTAAAATTCAGGATCCAGGCATAGTTGTCTGCCAAAGCCTGAGCGATAATCATCAAGCTCTGCTCCCAAATACCTCAATAGCTGAGAATATTAGCACTGTTGCTTCACAGCACCAGGGTCCCAGGTTCGATTCCCGGCTTGGGGTCACTGTCTGTACGGAGTCTGGACGTTCTCCCCGTGTCTGTGTGGGATTCCTCCGGGTGCTCCGGTTTCAAAGAACAAAGAACAAAGAAAATTACAGCACAGGAACAGGCCCTTCGGCCCTCCCAGCCTGCGCCGATCCAGATCCTTTATCTAAACCTGTTGCCTATTTTCCAAGGATCTATTTCCCTCTGTTACCCGCCCGGTCATATATCTGTCTAGATGCATCTTAAATGATGCTATCGTGCCCGGCTCTACCATCTCCACTGGCAAGGCGTTCCAGGCACCCACCACCCTCTGCGTAAAAAACTTTCCACGCACATCTCCCTTAAACTTTCCCGCTCTCACCTTGAAATCGTGACCCCTTGTAACTGACACCCCCACTCTTGGAAAAAGCTTGTTGCTATCCACCCTGTCCATACCTCTCATAATTTTGTAGACCTCAATCAGGTCTCCTCTCAACCTCCGTCTTTCCAACGAAAACAATCCTAATCTACTCAACCTTTCTTCATAGCTAGCACCCTTCATACCAGGCAACATCCTGGCGAACCTCCTCTGCACCCTTTCTAAAGCATTCACATCCTTCTGGTAATGTGGCGACCAGAACTGCACGCAGTATTCCAAATGTGGCCTAACCAAAGTCCTATACAACTGTAACATGACCTGTCGACTCTTGTACTCAATACCCCGTCCGATGAAGGCAAGCATGCTGTATGCCTTTTGACCACCTATTGACCTGCGTTGCCACCTTCAGGGTACAATGAACCTGAACTCCCAAATCTCTCTGTACATCAATTTTCCCCAGGACTCTTCCATTGACCATATATTCCACTCTTGAATTAGATCTTTCAAAATGCATCACTTTGCTTTACCTGGATTGAACTCCATCTGCCATTTCTCTGCCCAACTCTCCAATCTATCTATATTTTGCTGTATTCTCTGACAGTCCTCCTCGCTATCTGCAACCCCACCAATCTTAGTATCATCTGCAAACTTGTTAATCAGATCAGCTATACCTTCGTCCAGATCATTTATGTAGATCACAAACAACAGTGGTCCGAGCACGAATCCCTGTGGAACACCACTAGTCACCCTTCTCCATTTGAGACACTCCCTTCCACCACTACTCTCTGTCTCCTGTTGCCCAGCCAGTTCTTTATCCATCTAGCTAGTACACCCTGAACCCCATACAACTTTACATCAACCTGCCATGGGAAACTTTATCAAATGCCTTACTGAAGTTCATGTATATGACATCTACAGCCCTTCCCTCATCAATTAATTTTGTCACTTCCTCAAAGAATTCTATTAGGTTTGTAAGACATGACCTTCCCTGCACAAAACCATGCTGCCTATCACTGATAAGTCTATTTTCTTCCAAATGTGAATAGATCCTATTCCTCAGTATCTTCTCCAACAGTTTGTCTACCACTGACGTCAAGCTCACAGGTCTATAATTCCCTGGATTATCCCTGCTACCCTTCTTAAACAAAGGGACAACATTAGCTATTCTCCAGTCTTTCGGGGCCTTACCCGTGCTCAAGGATGCTGCGTAGATATCCGTTAAGGCCCCAACTATTTTGTCCCTCGCTTCCCTCAGTAACCTGGGATAGATCCCATCTGGTCCTGGGGACCTATCCACCTTAATGCCTTTTAGAATACCCAAAACTTCCCCCTTTCTTATGGCGACTTGACCTAGAGTATTTAAACATCTATCCCTAGCCTCAACATCCGTCATGTCCCTCTCCTTGGTGAATACCGATGCAAAGTACTCATTAAGAATCTCACCCATTTCCTCTGACTCCACGCATAAATTCCCTCTTTTGTCTTTGAGTGGGCCAATCCTTTATCTAGTTACCCTGTTGCTCCTTATATACAAATAAAAGGCTTTGGGATTTTCCTTAACCCTGTTAGCCAAAGATATTTCATGACTCCTTTTAGCCCTCTTTATTGCGCGTTTGAGATTTGTCCTACTTTCCCGATATTCCTCCAAAGCTTCATCATTTTTGAGTTGCCTCCATCCTATGTATGCTTCCTTTTTCATTTTAGCTAGTCTCACAATTTCACCCGTCGTCCATGGTTCCCTAATCTTGCCATTTCTATCTCTCATTTTCACAGGGACACGTCTGTCCTGCACTCTAATCAACCTTTCCTTAAAAGACTTCCACATTTCAAATGTGGATTTACCCTTAAGCAGCTGCTCCCAATCCACATTCCCTAGCTCCTGCCGAATTTTGTTATACTTGGCCTTTCCCCAATTTGGCACTCTTCCTTTAGGACCACTCTCGTCTTTGTCCATGAGTATTCTAAAACGTACGGAATTGTGATCGCTATTCCCAAAGTAATCACCAACTGAACATCAACCACCTGGCCGGGATCATTCCCCAATACCAGGTCCAGTATGGCCCCTTTCCGAGTTGGACTATTTACATACTGCTCTAAAAGAAACTCCCCTGGATGCTCCTTACAAACTCTGCTCCATCTACGCCTCCAACACTACATGAGTCCCATTCAATGTTGGGGAAGTTAAAATCTCCCATCACAACCACCCTATTTCTCCTACATTTTTCTATAATCTGTCTGCATATTTGTACCTCTACTTCACGTTCGCTTTTGGGAGGCCTGTAGTAAAGTCCCAACAATGTCACTGCACCCTTCCTATTTCTTAGCTCTACCCATATTGCCTCAGTGCTCGAATCCTCCATCGTGCCCTCCTTAATCACAGCTGTGATATCATCTCTGACCAGTAATGCAACTCCTCCACCCCTTCTACCTCCCTCTCTATCCCTCCTGAAGCATCTATACCCTGGGATATTTAGTTGCCAGTCGTGCTCTTCCCTCAACCAAGTCTCAGTAATACCAATAACATCATATTCCCAGGTACTGATCCAAGCCCTAAGATCATCTGCTTTACCTGCTACTCTTCTCGCATTAAAACAAATGCGCCTCAGACCACCGGTCCCTTTGCGTTCATCATCTCTTCCCTGTCTACTCTTCCCCTTAGTCACATTGAGTTTATTGTCTCATGCCTTACTGGCTTTAGTTTCTGCCTCTTTACTGACCTCTAACTTCCTAATCTGGTTCCTATCCCCCTGCCACATTGGTTTAAAACCTTCCCAACTGTGTTAGCAAAAGCACCCCCTAGGACATTGGTTCCAGTCCTGCCCAGGTATAGACCATCCGGTTTGTAATGGTCCCACCGCCCCCAGAACCAGTTCCAATGTCCCAGAAATCTGAACCCCTCCCTCCTGCCCCACCTCTGAAGCCACGTATTCATTCTGACTATTCTTGAATTTCTACTCTGACTGTCTCGTGGCACTGGTAGCAATCCTGAGATTACTACCTTTGAGGTCCTACTTTTTAACTTGTCTCCTAACTCCCTAAATTCTGATTGTAGGACCTCATCCCATTTTTTACCAAATCGTTGGTGCCTATATGCACCACAACAACTGGCTGTTCACCCTCCCCCTTCAGTATGTCCTGCAGCCGATCTGAGACATCCCTGACCCGTGTACCCGGGAGGCAACATACCATTTGGGTGTCTCGTTCTCGACTACAGAAACGCCTGTCTACTCCCCTTACGATTGAATCCCCTATGATTATAGCCTTGCCAGTCTTTTTCCCGCCCTTCTGTGCAGCAGAGCCAGCCACGGTGCCATGAGCCTGGCTACTACTGCCTTCCCCTAGTGAGTCATCTCCCCCAACAGTATCCAAAACGGTATACCTGTTTTGGATGGAGATGACCGCAGGGGACACCTGCACTGCCTTCCTGCTCTTTCTCTGCCTTTTGGTCACCCATTCCCTGTCTCCCTCACCAATCCTAATCTGCGGTGTGACCAACTCACTCAACGTGCTATCCACGACCTCCTCAGCATTGCGGATGCTCCAAAGTGAGTCCATCCGCAGCTCCTGAGCCGTCATGTGGTCTAACAGGAGCTGCAGCTGGACACACATCCCGCACATGAAGGAGTCAGGGGCACCGGCCGCGTCCCTGAACTCCCACATTGAGCATGAGGAGCATAACACGGGTCTGGGATCTCCTGCCATTTTTACATTTTACTTTAACTGATTACAAATATAATATCAAATAATGAATAAGTGAAAGGAATAAGGATTTTACTTACCAATCACAATACTTACCAATACACGAAGAGTTAAATTTCTCCCAGCTACTGCTAATTGGAGCACTTTCCTTACCAGCCAATCAAGTCATTGCTTTGCTGTGATGTCACTCTTCAAGGTAAGTTTTTTAAGTTTTTAAAGTTTTTAAAGAGGTAAACTTACCTTCCTGACAGACCCCTGGTCACTGCTCCCGCCGAAAATCTGAAGCTATAACTTGTGGATAAAAGAAAAGAAAGAAAGAGCTGACCTGATATTCACTCATCCCCTTAGGTTAGAGGAGGTGGAAGGGTGGGGGACACTACAAGTTATGGATGCAGTGTCCGCAACGCAATGCACTAATGCAAATTTCCCCCACGACTGCCAATCAGCAGCTCCGCTGTACTGCCCTCTGCTGGATCTCCCACAAGTCCCGAAAGACGCGCTGTTAGGTAATTTGGACATTCTGAATTCTCCCTCCGTGTGCCCAAACAGGTGCCGGAATGTGGCGACTGGGGGCTTTTCACAGTAACTTCATTGCAGTGTTAATGTAAGCCTACTTGTGACAATAAAGATCATTATTATTATATTAATGGTGAGTCTTACTGAATCTGTAGAGAGCACAGTGAACGGAACCTGATGTCATGTGACATTAGGTGACCATCAATCAATGGAACTCAAAAAGATAAAGACCTACATCTTTGAAAATGCATCCTTGAAATGAACTTCTTTCGTTCCCACTCCGGATAGCTGCCGGGGGGGAAATGCAACACGGCTGAATCGAGCATCATCAAACAGTGCCATGTTCTCTCCTTTACAACACAGTGACTCTGGGGCTGCAGGATAGAATTCATTGTTAGGGCAGTTGCTTAAATTACGGGGTGATCAATCTCGGTCGGATGAAGAAGGGGAATGGAAATGGCCGCCGAGTGTATCGGGTCTGCTGCCAGTATAACTGGGACAGCCGTGTCTGAGTGGGCAGCACTCTTAACTCTGACGGCTGTGGTTTCAAGTCGCACTCCAGTGACTTGAATGGGAACTACCACCTGATGCTGTGGGGCAGCGACGAGTGAATGCTGAGCTGTCAGAGGCTGCTGCCCTCCCGATTGAACAAAGTCTCTGTCTGCTCTGACAGGTGACCATAAATGATCTCTTGCACTATTTTGAATGAGAGCTGGGACTTTCTCCCTGCTCGATAACTATCCCTCAACCAGCTAACTAACCTCAATAGATTATTGTCGACGAACTGAGATTTATTTGAACGAAGATTTATGGGGTTCACTTGTTTGCAGTAACTCACTAGTTATCAATCACATCAGGTTCCACAGACTCAACCACAGGGAACAAAAGAGCACAATTTAAACAGTGAATTCAGAAAGGTCATTGACCATTAAAAAGGTAATAAGTCACAAAGATAAAAAGCAAAGCGTCAATTAACCATAATTAGTTGTAATTAACAATCAGAAGATATTAACTTTCAACGAATGAACGCCCTTCTCACCACCTCTTCTCAGACCAGGACATGAAGTGAAGTTCCCCATCAGCCTGATTTTCACCGGCGCACCGTTCGCTTGGCAATGGGATTTCCCAATTAAACCACCCCAGGCCGCCAGGAAACACACAGGTGGGGTGCGCTGCCAGCGGAGTGTTTCGACCACCATGTTCCTACAAGCCCTCACAAGATGGCTTCTCGAGATCCCTCTTTTATACCTTAAAGGAGTTGAAAGTCCACCTTCATCACTTGTTGGAATATAGCCAAACGGTCTATAATTTGCCAATAATGAAATATTGGCTAGCCCATTGGACTTAGCTAATTACTCACATTATCTTAGCTTTAAAACAATGGCTTCCCTTAAGCTATATCGCTCATCTTGAGTTTGCCTAAGTTCTGAGCAATAACTGGTTAATGCAACTCTCGGTCATTTAGAATTGAGACATCTTGAAAAGAGGTCTATTCGTTCCATTAGTCAAGGATAACGAAAAGTCGAGGGTTCATGTTATTTCTCCAGCCTGACTGGGAATGCTTCACTTTACAATTCTCATAACCTATAAGAATGATATCATATCAAGTGATAAGTGTTCATAATGTGAAAGTCACAAACTTCTTGTGTGTTGCCAACCTAACTAATATGTATATTAAGGAATTATTTATTCTTCTGTTGTCTCACAGTTAGGCCGGGCGTTTAATCAGTTTGGCTGGTTTCCAATAACCCAGGTTTAGTTTTCAAGATGAATTTTTTTCAATTTAACACACAATGCTAAATAACATGTTAATTCAGGCCACAAAATAATAGCCACACGAAGGTTGTTGATTTTGAAACCAGCAACAGTGTCTGGTCATTAGTATGTTGCTGTTTCTGGAACCTTGCTCAGCTCAAGTTGACTGCCATGTTTGCTAATTTATACACGGGGGGGGGGGGGGGGGGGGGTGCATGAATAGCATAGTGGTTAGCACAGTTGCTTCACAGCTTCAGGGTCCCAGGTTCGATTCCCGGCTTGGGTCACTGTCTGTGCGGAGTCTGCACGTTCTCCCCCGTGTCTGCGTGGGTTTCCTCCGGGTGCTCCGGTTTCCTCCCACAGCCCAAAGGTGTGCCAGTTAAGTGAATTGGCCCTGCTAAATTGCACCGAGTGCCCAAAAAAAGTTGGGTTGTGTTGGGTTGGGGTTACTGGGATCGGGAGGGGTGTGAGCTTAGGTAGGGTGCTATTTCCAAGGGCCGGTGCAGACTCAATGGGCCGAATAGCCTCCTGCTGCACTGTAAATTCCATGATTCTATGATACCAGTGACTGCACTTCAGAAGTACTTGAGTGATACAAAGCACTTTGAGTTAACATGGGGTTGCGAAAGATGCTCTCAAAATGCAAGAGTTTTTTTTCAACCAGCCAGAGCCTGACACTGTGTCGAATGTGTATAGAGACAGACAGATTGGATGGTGGAGATAACAAAGTGCGTTAAAGCGCTGTTCTCTATGGTCAGGCAATAATGCTGTTTCGAGAAAAGCAAGATTACTAACCCCTTATCTGAGAGGAAGATGGGTTCATTGGTGGAGATAGAGGAGATTATTCCAGCTCGGTTATCTTTCGCGCAATAACTGTGAGCAAGAACTGACTGTGAACTTGTGCAGACAGACAGTACAAAGCAGATTGCAAAACATGACAACTTCAGAGGCAGCCTCCAATGGCCAGAATCTATGCTCGCAACTGGTGGCCTCAGTCTCAAAGTGATTTGGCTGAAGATGATAGATGGACTCATCAAATTTGTCAACAGAGAGAGAGAGGTCTCTTGATTATACTGATTCATTGGGAAGAGCCATCAACTAGTCCCATGCCTTGTTCTTCTCTTCCCCGTACCCCCCTTCCCCCTGCCCCCCCCTTCCCCCTGCCCCCCCCCCCAACCCCCTCCCCCCCCCCCCCCCCCCTCCCATAGCCCAGCAAACGTTGTCTTTTCAAGGGCCTGGCCAATTTATTTTTGAATCTATTTCGATCATCTCTTATCTCTTCAGACAAAATATTCCAGTTCACAGTAAAAGTCTCTTCATTATTCATGGTATGTGGGAGTCGCTGGCTGGACCAGTATTTAATTGCCCATCCCTGCTTGCCCTTGAATTGAATGGTTTGCTGGGCCATTTCAGAGGGCATCGAAGAGTCAAGCATATTGGTGAGGATCACCCAACAGGTAAGAATGGCGGCTGTTTCTTCCCTAAAGGGCACTAAATTGGCACACCACTCGTCACATCCTGCCAACCTGGAGAAGACTCATTTATGCCAATTTCTGTTTTCTGTTGGCCAGCGACTCTTGAACCCATTAAAGTGTCACCGCCCCCCCCCCCCCCCACCATGAGCTTTTATTTTCCGTAAGTCAGCCCGCAGCCCCAACAATTTGCCCAGTACCACTTCTCTGGTGATGGTAATGTTTCTGAATTCCTCCCTCCCTTCCAGTTCCTGATTTATCGCTATTTCTGGGATATTACTTGTATCGTCTATAGTGAAGACAGATGCAAAATACCTGATGAATTCATCCCCTATCTCCCTACTTTCCATTATCAATTCTCTAGACTCACTTTCTATAGGGCCAACGCTCACTTTGTTAATTCGTTACTTGTCGAAATACCTGAAGAAATTCTTATCATCTGTCATTATGTTACCAGCGAGCTTTCTCTTGCACTCTAATCTCCCAAGTCTTCTCAAAGTGCTTCGAATGACTGTTAACAGACATAATTTCCCCACCAAGCCATCTAAGGAGCTATCAGGAGCGGCAACCAAACGTTCACCCAGAAAGTTAGGTTTTAAACAATGTCCGAAAGGAGGAAAGAGGTAAAGAGGCAGAGATGTTTACAAAGAACAATACAGAACAAGAACAGGCCCTTCGGCCCTCCAGGTCTGTGCTGATCATGTGTCCTATCTAGCCCAACCGCCTGTATTCTTCTGTACCCCCGTGGTTCATGTGTCTATCCAGCCAAGTCTTAAAGGTCGCTAACGTACCTGCCTCAACCACCTCACTTGGCTGTGCATTCAAGGCCATCACCACCCTCTGTGTAAAAAAACTTCCCCCGCACATCTCCACTGAACCCAACCCCCCTCACCTTGAACTTTTGTCCCCTTGTAAGTTTCAATTCCTGGGAAAAAGCCTCCAACTGTTCACCCTATCTATACCGCCACCTTTCTAGGGAGAACAATCCCAGTTTATACAATCTCTTCTTGGAGCTAATGCCCTCCATACCAGGCAACATCCCGGGAGACCTTTTCTGCACTCTCTCCAAAGCCTCCACGTCCTTCTGGTCGTGCGGTGACCAGAATTGGACACGGTATTCCAAATGTGGCCCACCCAACGTTGTATATGTAACTGTAACATAATTAGTCCGGAAATTCTAAAACTGAAGAGCTGGACAAGTTAAGGCATGGCCGGCCATCGATGGTGGAGTGATTAAAGTTGGGAATGATCAAGAGGCGAGGATCGGAGCAGCACAGACATCCCGGCGGGTCGGAGGTTACAGAAATAGTGAGAGGGTGAGCCCGGGGAGAGAGATAAAAAGGAGGGTGCAAATTTTAATCTTAAGATTAGTCCAGGGGTCAATGTAATTCAGGGGTAAATGGGGCACTGGCCAGGGATGGGCAACGTAAAAAAAAGGGTGTTTATTGTGCGGATACGACATTCTTACAAAAAATGTGCAGGCGATGCGGCACAGGATGAGATGTTCTCGATAAGCAGAGACCAGTGCTAACCGTTGTGCTGGTAATGGGAACAGATGAAGAAAAAGCTGATTGGAATGGATCAAAGAGGGAAGTGTCAAAGGGGGTAAGGGGCGATAAGGGAAGAACACAGAAAAAAAGTGGCGGAGAGCAGAAAGGAGAGGAGGGTTGAGAAAGAGCAGGCAGGGGAGAAGGGAACACAAATCAAGAAGAGCAGATTTAAAACAGGGGGGAAAGAGCAGCAATGAGACACCAACGGATTGTGAGAGGACTTCTTGCAGTTGGGCTCATCAAATCGTGGCACTAGATTAGAAAATTGCTCCAGAAAATATCAGGAAAAGTGTGGAATGTTTCAGTCTTCCTCAGCATCAATTCAGAAAAACATGAAAATCCCAGGAAGCAGGAGCATGACAGAACTTACATAGGAACAGGGTGGAGATGCAGTGACATTTTTATGCTTCCATTTGGTAACGTTGCCCGGTCTAATCCTCCCAAACAACTATCGATCTGACTCACCTGATAGATACAGATGGCCATTCATCCCCAACCTTGAGTCAAAGGTTGAAGTAAACTCAAAGCAAAAAACACAATGGAGTAACTGGCTGATTCTCTCTCTTTCAATTGAATTGTAAAGTGCGTGTTGGGTGAAAGTCGCCCAACGTCTATAATCATTGAATTTAAGAAGTGATTGCACAGAATTCCTACAGTGCAAAATGGCCTCCTTGTGGTGGAGGCCTTGTGGTGCCGTGGATTAGCATCCCTGCCTTTGAGTCTGCACTGAACCTCAGAAAGAGTCAGACCCCCACCCCCACTACCCTTTCCCCATAACCCAGTAAGTCCACCTAACCTTTTGAACACCAAGGGGTAATTTAGCACGGCCAATCCACCAAATCTGCACATCTTTGGATTTGTGAGTGGAAACCGGAGCACCCGGAGGAAACCCACGCAGACACGGGGAGAATGTACAGACTCCGCACAGACAGTGACCCAAGGCCCCATCTCCACTTTTACCCCATCTCCACTTGCCCTTGAATCCACTGAGAAGGTTATTTCAGAGTGTCATGATATGCAGACACTCGCATAATGACATACAGGCATGCACAGACAAGCAGCTAATGGACACAGAGAACAGGACATGGCCAATAAGCAGGCAGGACACTCAGGGGTGGGATCTGACTATAAAAGACACAAAGCATTCACACTCCGCCTCTTTCCACTGATCAACATCTAGAGAGTCAGTCAAGGGTGTTGTTACAATCTCACACCTCCAGCACGTGGCTAAGTGCTAGTCTGGCTCAGTCAGACAGAGTAACCACACTTAAGTTAGCAGAGAGTCAAACTCACAGAGAACTGTGCTAACTGTGCTACTGGTTCAATAAACCTGATTGAACTAACTTCAAGGTCTGGAGTCTCTTTCTGATCTAAGCTGCATCCAGTGTTAGACCAGTGTACCTAACACGACAGGATCCTGGTGCTGTGAAGCAACTGTGCTAATCACTGTTCTACTGTGCCGCCCATATCACCACACGCGCAATCCCATGAGCTTTAATTTATCATATTAATCTGCTATTGAGATCTTGTTGAAGGCCTTCTGAAAGTCCAAATAGTAAGTTGCATTGTACTTAACACTGCTGTAATTATCTTCAACAAATCCCTGAGAGAGTGGCAATTAATAACATCAACTTCACAATCATCCTGTACAGTAAGAAAACATTTGACTCATCTCATCAAAACCCTGCATATTTTCGTATGAACCTATTGTCATGCCGCTGCCCCCTCACCCCTTCGGATCATAACCACCTTCTGAATTAAAAAGGAATGCCTCCCATTTATCCACTGTCGCTTTTGCTAGATATCCTCAACCTGTGCCCTCTGAATGCCAACCCTCCCACCTCTGGACACAGTTCCACCCCTTCTATGTTATAAAAACCTTTCATCATCTTGGGCAGGTCTGCTCAATTTGTAATCCTACAGTTTTTGACCAACATTCTCTGTGAAATTATGACCACACATCCCTCGAGTGGTACCTGGAACTTGTCAATGTGTCAGCATGACGATTTTCATTGAATTCCTACAGTACAGCTGGAGGCCCTTTAACCCATCGAGTCTTCCCTGAGCTCAGAAAGAGCATTCTACCTAGGCCCACCCTCCCGCCATAACACCGTAATCCCACCTAACCCGTGCATCTTTGGACACTAAGGGGCAATTTTATCATGGCCAATCCACCTAACCTGCACATCTTTGGACTGTGGGAGGAAACCGGAGCACCCGGAGGAAACCCACGCAGACACGGGGAGAACATGCAAACTCCACCCAGTCACCCGAGGTCGGAATCGAACCCGGGTCCCTGGCGGCGTAGGACAGCAGTGCTAACCACTGCGCCGCCCTGCTGCTTATGAAGATTGTCCTTTGTAGAGACTGGCTTTACTTCATATTTTATCACCGCTAACTCAGTCCCTCAGGCACAAAGAGGAATGGATCTATTAAATCATCCCTGATGACTGATCTTCCTGTCCTGTGTCACAGGATCTCCCAAAGCTGTTTGAGATTGAGGTCATAACCTACATCGGATCAAGCATCTCGCTGGTGTGTCTGTTCCTGCCGATTGCCACGTTACCCACTTGCCATCCCATTCAAGACACAAGGCGGACCACCCACATTAACCTGTGCCTGCGTTTGCTTGTCGCTAATTTAGTCCTCCTCGTTGGAATCTCATGAACAGAAAATCGGGTAAGAAATCCTATAGTGGTTCATTTCATGTCAACATGGGGAAGAGAGTTGGCAGAATACGCTACACTGTCCTTTTCTGTCCCTTACAGTCTTGTCAGGAACCCAATCTCACCAGACCATCAATGGAGAAAGAATGGCGATATTCTTACATAAAATACTCCTGTTCTGAGAGCTTGACTTCATTGATCAAGACAATGGATATAAGCTATTACCTGGACATGCTGTAGTAACAGCCCCATCTCATGGCCAATTGTCATAACTTCAAGCCATGTGATCGTCCCTTAAATCATTTGGCAATCTGTGGTTACGGGGGTGTGGAGGATGCAGTTCCTGATATTAATAGTGTGCTGCGCTGGTTAGACAGCACACTATTAATAAGAAGAGCTATATCAACTGGCAACACCATTTCTGATGCAATTGTTATATATTCTAATTTTATATCTCTTGCAGTAACATTATGAGAAGACTGGATTAAGGTTTATATTTGCTGCAGTAATATTATTAAAGAACCTAGGTTAAGGCACCCAGACTGTGTGTCTGCTAAAACTGTAATTAAGGAGTGGTAAAGGGTCAGGTCAAGATTTATCCGAACCATTTACTTGTTTACATATAGAGGGCTAATGGAACATTGTGATGATTTCTGGAGATTCCCTGGAGAGTAGATCATTTTTTATTTTTATTTTAAAATTTTTAGAGTACCCAATTCATTTTTTCCAATTAAGGGGCAGTTTAGCGTGGCCAATCCACCCACCCTGCACATCTTTGGGTTGTGGGGGTGAAACCCACGCAAACACGGGGAGAATGTGCAAACTGCACACGGACAGTGACCCAGAGCCGGGCTCGAACCTGGAACCTCGGCGCCGTGAGGCCGCAGTGCTAACTCACTGCACCACCGTGCTGCCCGAGTAGATCATTTATAAAGGATTGTATTTAGTCTTAATAAGCAGGTCATGTGACATCTTAATGGGGTCAAACCTGGGACCTCGGCGCCGTGAGGCCACAGTGCTAACCCACTGCACCACCGTGCTGCCTGTGTAGATCATTTATGAAGGATTGTATTTAGTCTTAATAAGCAGGTCATGTGACATCTTAATGGGATACAGATGATATAATTATCGGGAGGAGACAGGTCTGTCTGTATTTTTGCAGTAGATTTTTAAGTTGAACAGCAGTTTTACCAAATGCTTTGAGGTTGAGCAGAAATGTACTTGAAGTTAATTTTGGTTTTGAAAGGACCTCTCTCTCGCTCCAAAGGTCTCTGCACAGCTAAGCAAGTGATTTGTTTGTTAACTTTATTTATGAGTGGCATTTGAATTGGTTGCTTAATTGGATGTGGCAGCAGGTATAGATAGTAAGTTCAAATTTTTCCTTTTGTTTAAGAACTGTTTCACTGATATTTGTAAAGCTATTTGTTTTGTTAATTCTGTGTTTGAACTAAAGTTTCTTTTAACATGAAAGATACCCCGTTGGTCAGAATCATTACCCCTGCAGTGAAGTATCCTTTCCTCACAGTTTTACAAATTAAAAAAAAAGTGTTTGTGGTTCTCATCTGGTATGCTGACAAATGTTGGGGCCTGGTCTGGTATCCTAACACATTCTAGTCTGCACTGATCTCAGACAGGGTGATGTGGAGATGCCGGCGTTGGACTGGGGTGAGCACAGTAAGAAGTCTCACAACACCAGGTTAAAGTTCAGCAGGCTTGTTTCAAACACTAGCTTTCGGAGCACTGCTCCTTCCTCAGGTGAATGGAGACCCTTCACCTCTCCGTTCACCTGAGGAAGGAGCTGCGCTCTGAAAGCTAGTGATTTGAAACAAACCTGTTGGACTTTAACCTGGTGTTGTAAGACTTCTTACTGTGCTCAGAGAGGGTGACAATGAGATGGTGGAATATAACATCAGTCTCCCCAATCTGAAGGGGACTAAAATCATCCTAATTTTCCCTGCCTGATCAATAGCCTCCTGCCACGAAAGCCTCAGTCCGTTTACATGGGGTGAAGTTCGAACTCCGAAATTTCAACACATGGAATTTTTGAGATTAATTTATGGGATGTCGGCTTCGCTGGCCGGACCAGCATTTATTGTCCATCTCTAATTGCCGTTGACTGAGTGGCCGTGATAGGCCATTCCAGAGGGACAGTTATGAGTCAACGGCATTGCAGAGGATCTAGAATCACGTGGAGGCCAGGCCGGGTAAGCACAGCAGATTTCCTTCCCCAAAGGACAGTAGTGAACCAGATGGGGTTTGGGATGCTGGTGCCCATGTATTTACATTGTGTACATTGTGTTGCCCTGTTATGTATTTTCTTTTTATTTTATTCTCTCTTCATGTACTTTATGATCTATTTGAGCTACGCGCAGAAAAATACTTTTCACTGTACCTCGGTACGTGTGACAATAAACAAATGCAAATCCAAATCATTGGACTTTTGATTCCAGATTTTTAATGAATTCATAATTTCATTATCTGCCATGGTGAGAGAAGAACACATGTGCCCTTGGTAGTGGACCACTACCACTGTGCCACCCCCTCCCCTTAGGGGCATGTAGCCATCCGGGGTGGCCACTTACAAAGGGAAACATGGCCACTTGCAAAGAATCATGGGAAATATGGCCAATGCAGCATCCAGACGAACTCAGAGCTTAGTATTTGTCACTAGAGAACCAGACAGTATCGAAACCCCCAGCCGATTTACATTCTTTAGGCCCATTTTCCCAGAACAAAAGACCTGTACTCAGGTATCAGATACAGATACAGTCTCATCACTGCCACTCCCTTCACGCAGGAAGCCCAAATAGCCAAGGTCAATGACCGCTCAGGACACGCCCAGCCATCAAGGCACCCACCCCTTTATTGGCTAAAATCGAAGGCAGTAATCGAAGCCTGCCGAATTATTGGGCCCAAAGCTAAGGACGGTCCAAAAGAGCGCGAAACCCCCAAAAGGATAAAGAGAGACACTGCCATGTGTTCGAAACAAAGTCACTTTTCCAGACCCAGCCACGCAAGTTCCGAAAAAGGCCTTGTTCCTCTGCGTAAAGCCGGGTTCCTGAAGTTATTACAGGTTGTTTTAGTGTTAGGTGTAATTTAGCTTGTAGCGTTTTTATGCTGCACGTGTGAGTTAATCTTGTGCGTAAATAAACTATTATTGAACTTGACCTAACTAACTGGTTGTTTGGTCTTTGATCGATATCCGGTAAAATCTTGTGGTGGTATCATTTGATACCTGGCGACTCTGAATAGCAACATCACCATTCATGACTATCATTATCCAGTTAAAAAGAGCAACATTATTGGCGTCTCTGGTGTGAATTGGCAACACAAATCCGATATGTCTCAATAAGGCCGCCTCTCATTCTTTTGAACTCCAATGAGCACAGGCCTAACCTGCTCAACCTCTCCTCATAAGAAAATCCCTCCGGACCCTGGATCAACCTCATGAACCTCCTCTGGACAGTCTCCAATTCCAATATATCTTTCCTTAGGTAAGGGGGCCAAAACTGTTCACAGTATTCCAGGTGTGGTCTAACTGGTTCCCTGTATAGTTTTCGCAGGACTTCCCTTTTTTTAAGCTCCATTTCCCTTGGCTTGGGTTCGGTGAGAAAGGTGACGTAAAGTGGGCCCCTGAGGCCTTCCATCTCGGGCAGTATCAGAGGAAAGGAAGCCATGCCTGCTTTTTAAGGCACCAAGTGCCATAAAACAGATACTTATAAAGGTGGCAGACACTTTGGGGAGCCAGGGAGAAAATAAATGTGTGAGTTTAGTCGGCGGGATTAAGGCTTGAGGGGAGAGGGGGTGGTGGGGAGGGGGAGGGGGTTGGAAAACAGGCGATCTTTGGAGCGAAATTGGGTAGTCATAATGGGGAGGGTCAGATGGACATTGTGAGAGTAGTGGTGGGTTAGGGTGGTCAGTGGGAGGGGGGGGGGTTGTGTGGGATATGCAGAGGGTTGGGTGGTTAGTGGGGACATCGTACGGTTCGGGTGGGCCAGGAGGTCAGTTGGGGGGGGGGGGGGTTAATGTGGATTGGGGACGGCTGGGTGGTCAGTGAGGCGATATGATGGGTCGTGGTGGGGTCGGCCAGGTGGTCATTTGGGTGTTGATGGGGTAGCAGTGGGCTGTGGGCATAGTTAGGGTGCCAGGAGTGTATTTGGAGGATTTGAGAGGGTAGTCAAGAAAGGGTGGGGATTCAGTAAAGGGTGGGAGGGGGTACAAGTCAGAGGACCCAGTGGGGGCTAAGGGGGAAAATAGAATAGTTGCAGAGGAGTTAGAAGTGGTTTTAAATCTGCTAATTTTTCCTAGCCAGCTATTCTGGTAAGATAGTCGGAACCATCTGACGTTTCTGATTTAAAGTTTTGGATAATTTCCGGTACATGGCGATTGCCCAGGCAGTTCGAACATCCCAGGAAATTCCCGTGTAGTCCTTGTTGGAGATTTCCAGAGAGTCCGCCAGCATGTTATCTGAGGGTAGCTCCAGGATATGATCACTTTGGAGATCAGAGGATATGTGCCTGGGTTATTAACGGTGTGCCAAGCTCATAGTTACTCCTGGACAGCCTCTCTGGCCCTGCAAATCATATTTTATAGTTGTGAGATGTCCACTGCGATATTTGTAAAACACCTTTTAAAATTTTTTTCAATGCGATTTCAGATTCTGCTTTAATCCCACGGGCTACTTCCCAATCTTCATTTCACTCTGCAAAATTTTGATGGGAATTAAAACATTTGGTGCTTTTTGTTTCCTGGTTTGCTGTCTGTTAGAATACTTCAATTTGATTGGCTGCCTATCCTGATTGATGACAGCACTGCTGTTGGATGCCTGGAGATCCATTTGACTCGGCACTCATTTCAAACTAACATTATGAAGAGGAGAAAGTCACGGCACAGAGATCTTTGTGGGAAGTTTTCAGCTTGGATACTGTCACATTGACCGCAGAATCCAGACTGCAATGTATTTTTGCTTGTGTAATCAAGAGTTCAATTAGTGGTGTAACATCCATGTGTATTATATGACAATGCAACCTGTATAATGGAGGTGTAATAATCCAATCGGTATGTATACGGACCTGTAATATCGCACAACATTAAGTTTAAAAAAAATAAATTTAGAGTACGCAATTCTTTTTTTCCAATTAAGGGGCAATTTAGCATGGCCAAGCAACCTACCCTGCACAACTCTTTGGGTTGCGGGGTGAGACCCATGCAGACTTGGGAGAATGTGCAAACTCCGCACAGGGCCGGGATCGAAACCGGATCCTTGGCGTCGTGAGGCAGCAGTGCTAATAACTGCGCCACGTTGCCGACCTCTCACACCAGTAAATAATAATGTTTGAAGTTCAGGCAATATATTTGCCCCTTATGTAGTCGTGTAATCTGTCTGACGAAGGTGCAATTATATAAAATAGTAATGACACAAAATTTAGATTGAAATCTATATTTATTCCATTCCACGAGCATAGTGTACATCTTTAGCATTTGTGTTTACAGTTTATACTTTAATAAAGAATCTCCTATCATACAAATATACATTAGTACGAATATTTAATCTCATTCTAACAGTGCTAGATTCTTTCATATTTACACCATCTTTGTCTTTTAATTTCCCGTTTGTCTTCCCTCCAGTTGCCGTGGGGAAAAGTCAATTTTGACATCACCTATGATTATCTCTCTGTGGGTCACAGATTAATTCCGCCTTCCTTTATTCCTGCCTTCCCCTCTTTGTTTCCCTCCCTTGGTCTCCCTCTTTACCTGCGCGTTCACCTGCACCCAACGTCTCACTTTTCATGTTAATGGATAAATGGGGCAAATAGCAAATGATGCCTAGGTCCCTCTCTGCCGCCATTTTGTGTCTTTGCCTCATTCGGCCTTCTGCCTCCCGAGTACTGCTCATGGTAATCTCTGGTGGAAATCTCATCCTGCAATGAGTTACCGCAGTTTAGGCTACGACACGGAAACATACATAGAAAAGAGAAGCGGGAGGGAGGCCGTTCGGCCCTTCGAACCTGCTCCGCCATTCGTTATGATCATGGCTGATCATCAAGTTCAATACCCTGATCCTGCCCTGGTCCCCTCCGTATCCCTTGATTCCTTCAGCCCCAAGAGCTATATCTTGTTAATTCTCGAAATAATACAACGTTTTGAGCTCAACTAATTTCTGCGGTCGCAAATTCCACAGATTCACCACTCTCCGGGTGAAGAAATTTTGCCTCACTTCAGTCCTAAAAGGTTTAGCCCTCATCCACAAACCGTAACCCCCCCCCCCCCCCTCCCCCCCAGTTCTGGTCGCCCCCACCATCGGGAACATTATTTCTGAATCGACCCTGTTTAAGAATTGTCACAGTTTCTATGTGATCCCCTCTCACTCTCCTAAACTCCAATGGATATAATTTTAACCGAATTAGTCTCTCCTCACTGGTTGGATTCCCAAGTCTTGTCCCGTTCGCAGTGTTGGAAAAGTGAATGTTAATGGAAGAATCTTAGGAATGTAAGACTTAGGGGCAGGTGGAGACCATTCGGCCCTTCGAGCCTGCTCCGCCATTCGATTAGATCATGGCTGATCAGGTTGTGGCCACAACCCCACTTTCCTGTCTCCACCAGCCCCTCCCCCCCCCCACCCCATAACCCTTGACTCTGCCTTAAATATATTTAATGAAAGCCTCCGCTGCTTTCTGCGGAATGGTTCTCTGAGAGAAGAAACATTCTCTTTATCTCTGTCTTAAAAAGGTAAAACATTTCTTCTCCAATGTATCCCCTGGTTCTAGTCTCTCACAGAAGTGGAGAGATCCTCACAGTAGCTACCCTTCCAATCCCTTCAAGATCTTATATGCTGCAATTATTCGTCTGAACTTTAACCTGTCATCAGGCACCAGCTGTGATGCATTCTTCAGTTGAATAGCCTGCTGACAGGCACTCTTTGTTCGGTAAGGGTAATGGGTATTATGGGACCAAAGTGGGTCAATGATCCGACTCAATTGCTTGGCAGGCCTGAATGGGTAAATAGCCTACATCCTTTCCTATCCTGGAGGTCCTGTGGGGCAGTGGGTTAGCATCCCTGATTCTGAGCCAGAAACTCCAGGTTCGAGTCCCATCCCAGGACATGACGGCCAATGAAGGTGCGTTCACAACGCAACCAAACAGCTTGAGCGCGTCAACCTGCAAAATCCTTCCAACAAGTCAATGACTGTGATGTACCATCAATTGGACGCGAGACACGATGAAGATCCAAACTGTGGCTTTAATCAGCTAGTCGTTAGCCCGGTGGTCGACTACAGAGAAAGGCCGACCGCCGGGAAACCTGGGTACTTATACCCCGCCTCGGAGGCGGGCTCTACTTGCCTCTCGACCAATGGGTGAGCAGTCACATGACTAGTCCCAGCCAATCAGACGAGAGGCACATGACCAGCCAGAGCCAATGGGAAACCAATGCTCTGCACCAATGGCAGTGCTCCCACTCATATCACCACAGGCTGGTGGTGAGAGAAGGAGACACTCCTGGTCCGCCACGCTTGGTGTGGAGTGGCACCCTTCGAGCTAAAAGCCTCTGGCGACATCTGTCCCGGGAATAACTAGCTGTGGAAACGGACAGGGGTCTTCCTTACAGCATCGCTCGGTGGTGGGGAGGGGGGGGGGGGGGGGGGGGGGGGGGGGTAGTGAATTGGAATTGGATTGTTCTCTTCAGTAGGCTGACAGATGAATATTGGATGTTTTACAAGGGACTCCTGCTGCCTCTGTCATCAGCCATCCACTTGTTCCGGGCGCGAAAACAAAGAACTTTTTTATTATTGATTCTCAGGACGTGGCATCGCTGGAAAGGTCGTCAATGTATTGGTCTTCCGAGAAGATTGCTGTGGGCCTTCAGCGTGAGCCAGACTGGGTAAGGGTGGCTCCCTAAATGCCCGCCATTGACTAACTGGGTTCTAGGACAGCCCGAGAGCTTCATCTCGCTTTAAAGGTTATTTCCAGATTTGTGAACCTAATTCAAATTCCCAAAATGTCTGTGGACTCTTTTTCTCCGGATTATTGGTCCAGGCAGTCGGTGCAGGGTTACACCAGCGAATCGGTCCGTCTCGTTCAGTCACCACCACCAACCATCCAACCCCAGGGATCTGAATTCAATTTGGCAGAGAGAGAGAGTTTAAACCCCTTCGCAAGCTAACTGAGCCGCCTTACCTTGCCATCGGCGACTAACCAAACGGAAAATTACCCTTTATAAGTTTTCACACTCCAGGAAAAAATCATTTAAAAAGGCACAGAATGGAAAGGTAAATCATGATCCTTTGTTGCAGAGTGTAGTGCAATACAGACGTTGACAATCTTTAAAATTCATCAGAAGAACAAAGTTACATTGACACGGTGACAATCTGAGGATGCTCCATCGCGCTTTTCAGGCAATAAGGTACTTTTGAAATTGCAGTCAACGCTGGAATGACGGCAGCCCTGCAACCAATTTGCGCACAGCAAGATCCCACCCACCCCGAAAAAAAAATGGAGTAAGTCTGCTTTGTGATATTGGTTGAGGGATGGCCAAGGCGCCTGGGAGAACTCACTGTGATTGGTGAGGTGGCTGATCCCGTGCCACGTCCACGTCTGGGCCCTGACGATTCTCGAAAATGAGCAGCGCTACAGAGAATGATAGTGAAAGAAAGGAACGCTGTGTCACTGGAGCTGGCGCATTACAGAGTACCCCCCCCTGCTCAGGGAGCGTGTGGCAGCATGTGATAGAAACCTGAAGTCGCGTAGGTGATGACTGAGGCGTGGTGTGAAGATGAAGCACAACAATTCCCCCGCTGCATCAAGGGACTGTGCCAGACGTCGTGGACTCTGTTTCTTGGACACTCCTCTGCCCCTGAGAAAAGAAAAGTACAGGCGCCAAGTTAGATGAGGAAAATCATTCTTCACTTCCAGAAGCGATGCCTATTTTAAAATCACTCTGTGGTCAGCCGTGGTTAGAAGAGTCAGCTGTGCCTCAATAAGAACCACCCTTGCCTCTGAGTGGGATGATTGTGATTGGAAAAGAATTTATAACTCAGAGACCAGAGACCTGAACTTGGAAATCTTACTTAGGGAGTGCTGCAGTGTCTGAGATGCTGCACTTTCTGAGATGCTTGCTGCACTGTCTGAGGTGCTGCACTGTCTGAGATGCTGCACTGTCTGAGATGCTGCACTGTCGGAGGTGCTGCACTGTCTGAGATGCTGCACTGTCTGAGGTACTGCACTGTCTGAGATGCTGCACTGTCTGAGATGCTGCACTGTCTGAGATGCTGCACTGTCTGAGGTACTGCACTGTCTGAGGTACTGCACTGTCTGAGATGCTGCACTGTCTGAGATGCTGCACTGTCGGAGGTGCTGCACTGTCTGAGATGCTGCACTGTCTGAGGTACTGCACTGTCTGAGGTACTGCACTGTCTGAGATGCTGCACTGTCTGAGGTACTGCACTGTCTGAGATGCTGCACTGTCTGAGGTACTGCACTGTCGGAGATGCTGCACTGTCTGAGGTACTGCACTGTCTGAGATGCTGCACTGTCTGAGATGCTGCACTGTCTGAGGTACTGCACTGTCTGAGATGCTGCACTGTCTGAGATACTGCGGTGTCTGAGATACTGCAGTGTCTGAGGTACTGCACTTTCAAAGTTACTGCACTGTCTGGGAATCGACCAAATGGTTTGGAGATTTCACCTGGTTTAATGATGTTCGCAAGATGGAGGTGGAAACCGGTCTCCATACGTGTGATTTCCTGAAACACTTCGCCAAACCTCGACCATAGGCCTCTCTCACCTATTAAAAGCAAAGACAGACAGGATTTGTAGCTCACATATGGGTGACACGGTGACAAGGTGGTTAGCACTGCTGCCTCACAGGACCAGGGATCTGAGTTCAATTCCAAGCTCGTGTGACTGTCTGTGCGGAGTCTGCACGTTCTCCCCGCGTCTGCGTGGGTTTCTTCCGGGTGCTCCGGTTTCCTCCCACAGCCCAAAGATGTGCAGGTTAGGTGGATTGGCCATGCTAAATTACCCCCTCAGTGTCCAAAGATGTGGAGGTTAGGTGGGGTACGGTGAAATGGTGGGGGAGTGGACCGAGGTAGGGTGCTCTTTCGGAGGGTCAGTTCAAACCCAATGGGCCGAATGGCCTCCTTCTGCAGCGTTGGGATTCTATGAGAAAGGAAGTAAGTGAATCGAGGGAAGGGTGGACTTCCTGACCCAGACACAGTGCGAACAGTCTAAATTTCAACGCTGGTCATTATTGAGTTGGTTTATCGTGGGATATCACTGGGGGAGGAAACCTATCCACATGCCTTACACACCAAATTTCCAAGGACAAATAACAACACCTGCCTTTAATGGTTCTTCATGGGACAATTACCAGACAAAATCTGACCCCAAACAGGGAGACATTAAAATGGGTGAGCAAATGCTAGGTCACAGAGTTAGATTTCACGAGGAAAGCAGGAAAGATAGATGGTGTGTGTGTGTGTGTGTGTGGGGGGGGGGGGGGATTTGGTGGGGGGGGGGGCTGTTTGGGACAACTCGGTGATGGTAGTTGGGCTCTGTTGACTGTGTTCGGGGAAGGAATGTTCTACAGGGTTCTATTTTCTGATCCAGCGCCCCCCGCTGGACGAATGCAGGTGTTGCACACTAGCTGAACCTTCGGCAAGGAACCTCCCAACATGGAATGTACAGCAGAGAGTCAGGATCCTTGATTCACCCCCCCCCCCCCCCCCCCCCCACCCCCCGCCGAGTAAAGAGGTCTCCCCTGAATTAATGACTGGATTCATGAGCGACGGTTTTCTGTTGGTAACGCCAGCAGCTGCTACCAAGGCTTGAAAATGAAGACAGAGCATTGGACTGCACTGACATATATTCCTGGCAAAGAGAGCGACCAGGGTTTCCTGCTGCCTGGGTGGGTTTGGCGACGAGGACATAAAATCTTGTGAGGTGCCCACATCGCGTTTCAAGCTGACATGATAGCGTGATTGTCCCCTCCCTCCTCCCCGGCAGTGACGGAACGCGATTCTCAACATTCAGCACCGGGATCGTCACTTCCATACATTAGCATAGAATCATCAGGTCTCTCCATCCGGAATCATCCCCCCCACACCGCCGCCTTTCGCCCCAACACCCCTGCAAGAAAGTCCATTCATGTCGGCGCGAAGGCTGGACAGCGTGAAATCCGACTGATCTCCCGAGGCGCGCACTTGGTCAGCCGACCTCCCAGAGGAGCTCGCGGACTGGGTGGTGGTCATGTCCGAATGCTTCCCCAGGGGGCAGTGTCCTGACACTGCCGGGGAAGGGGGGGGGGAATTACGCGGGAGCAATCAGAAAGCCTGACCCACTAGCATGGGTCAGACCCACTAACAGGGGCTGGTTTAGCACAGGGCTAAATCACTGGCTTTGAAAGCAGACCAAGGCAGGCCAGCAGCACGGTTCGATTCCCGTACCAGCCTCCCCGAACAGGCGCCGGAATGTGGCGACTAGGGGCTTTTCACAGTAACTTCATTTGAAGCCTACTTGTGACAATGAGCGATTTTCAATTTCAATGCCACCGTGGGACCCCTCCCTTGCCATTTTTTTTTCTATGTCCTGCATGATCCGGTGGAGAAATCCATCTGCTGCCAATGGCTTCATCACCGCTTTTCCCGACCGTTACCAGCTTTTGCCGAATTTAGGGAACATTGGGCAGCACGGTAGCATGGTGGTTAGCATAAATGCTTCACAGCTCCAGGGTGCCAGGTTCGATTCCCGGCTGGGTCACTGCCTGTGCGGAGTCTGCACGTCCTCCCCGTGTGTGCGTGGGTTTCCTCCGGGTGCTCCGGTTTCCTCCCACAGTCCAAAGATGTGCGGGTTAGGTGGATTGGCCATGCTAAATTGCCCGTAGTGTCCTAAAAAAAGTAAGGTTAAGGGGGGGTTGTTGGGTTACGGGTATAGGGTGGATACGTGGGTTTGAGTAGGGTGATCATGGCTCGGCACAACATCGAGGGCCGAAGGGCCTGTTCTGTGCTGTACTGTTCTATGCTCTATGTTCTATTCCACTTCAGGAAAGCACCACGGGCGCACGATTAAGATACCGGGTTGGGTGACGAACACATGAAGCAAACGGAGACAAACCTTCTTATACATCAGGCAGTGCATGATGAAGATGAACATTCCCTGGAAGCTGTTCAATATGGTGAAGATGTACATCATTGGAATGGTTGCTTCCTGGATGTAAAAGGCCCCGAAAATCCAGGTAGAGCCCAGGATGACTGACTGACCAATGGCCGTCAGGGTAAATACTCTGAAAAAACAATCATCACATTTTTCAGAGCCCCGTCACGGCAATAGACTAAACAACAGCAGCAGCATCAGTGTTTAATAGTACAAAGAACAAAGAACAAAGAAAATTACAGCATAGGAACAGGCCCTTCGGCCCTCCCAGCCTGCGCCGATCCAGATCCTTTATCTAAACCTGTCTCCTATTTTCCAAGGTCTACTTCCCTCTGTTGCCGCCCGTTCATATATCTGTCTAGGTGCCTCTTAAATGATGCTATCGTGCCCGCCTCTACCACCTCCGTTGGTAAAGCGTTCCAGGCACCCACCACCCTCTGCGTAAAAAACTTTCCACGCACATCTCCCTTAAACTTTCCCCCTCTCACCTTGAAATCGTGACCCCTTGTAACTGACACCCCCACTCTTGGAAAAAGCTTGTTGCTATCCACCCTGTCCATACCTCTCATAATTTTGTAGACCTCAATCAGGTCCTCCCTCAACCTCCGTCTTTCCAACAAAAACAATCCTAATCTACTCAACCTTTCTTCATAGCTAGCACCCTCCATACCAGGCAACATCCTGGTGAACCTCCTCTGCACCCTCTCCAAAGCATCCACATCCTTCTGGTAATGTGGCGACCAGAACTGCACGCAGAATTCCAAATGTGGCCTAACCAAAGTCCTATACAACTGTAACATGACCTGCCTACTCTTGTACTCAATACCCCGTCCGATGAAGGCAAGCATGCTGTATGCCTTCTTGACCACTCTATCGACCTGCGTTGCCACCTTCAGGGTACAATGGACCTGAACTCCCAGATCTCTCTGTACATCAATTTTCCCCAGGACCCTTCCATTGACCATATAGTCCGCTCTTGAATTTGATCTTCCAAAATGCATCACCTCGCATTTGCCTGGATTGAACTCCATCTGCCATTTCTCTGCCCAACTCTCCAATCTATCTATATTTTGTTGTATTCTCTGACAGTCTTCCTCGCTATCTGCAACTCCACCAATCTTAGTATCATCTGCAAACTTGCTAATCAGACCACCTATACCTTCCTCCAGGTCATTTATGTATTATCTGAAATATGAAGATCTTTATGATAATCAATTTTGCAGTGGACAGTTTATCACATCAGGCATCACTGGATTAAACTGAATCTTTACCTGGTCCCTCAAACACTATGGGCAGGATTCTGCATTCCCACAGCCGGCCACTGGGGGTCCCCATTGTGGCCACCACACGCCGCCGGGATACCTGGTGTGGATGCGCTACCGGTGGAGTGGAGGATCCCGCCGATGGAGATTTCCGCTGTATGCCAATAGGTAGCTCGTATAGAGTGTGGGTTACAATATTCCAGCCCTTGACTTACCATTCCATTGCTTGTGAGTTTCCACTTGGGGGAATCATTGAACTATAGAATTGCTACAGTGCGGAAGGGGGCCATTCGGCCCATCAAGCCTGCACCGACACGCTGAAAAAGCACCCTTACCTAGGCCCACTCCCCCCGCTCTATCCCCGTAACCCCACCTAACCTGCTCACTTTGGACACGAAGGGGCAATTTAGCATGGCCAATCCACCTGACCAGCACATCTTTGGACTGAGGGAGGAAACCGGAGCACCCGGAGGAAACCCACGCACACACGGGGAGAACGTGCAGACTCCGCACAGACAGTGACCCAGCCGGGAATCGAACCCTGGTTCCTGGTGCTGTGAAGCAGCAGTGCTAACCACTGTGCCAGCGTGCAGCCGCTGCAGCAGCATGGCAGCACAGTGGTTAGCACTGCTGCTCCCTAGCTCCAGGGTCCCAGGTTCGATTCGTGGCTTGGGTCACTGTTTTTGCTGGGTCTGCACGCTCTCACCGTGTCTGCTTGGGCTTCCTCCGGGCGCTCCAGTTTCCTCCCACAAGTCCTGAAAGACGTGCTTGTTAGGTAAGTTGGACATTCTGAATTCTCCTTCTGTGTATCCGAACAGGCGCCGAAATGTGGTGACCAGGGGCTTTTCACAGTAACTTCATTGCAGTGTTAATGTTAGCCGACTTGTGACAATAAAGATTATTTTTAGTATTCATTTATATTCTAGGAATGCTTACCATTCCCATTCAAAGTGAAAATACACAGTTATAGAGGAGACACACTTCTCCACAATCGGAGAGGTGGTAGCACAGTGTTATTGTCACTGGATTAGTAACCTGAGGAAATGTTTAGGATCCTGGGTTCAAATCCCACCACACCAGGGGGTGAAGCCTGAATGTATTCCCTTTAACAATTAAAAGTCGAATGAAGACCATGAATTGGGATTGATCTTTATGGAAGGGAAGAAAGTCTGCCGTCCTTACTTGGTCTGGCTTACGCGTGACTCCAGATCCACAGCAATGTGGTTGCCTCTGAAAGGGCCCAGCAAGCCACTCTGTTCAAGGGCAATCAGGGATGGGCAATAAATGGTGGCCAATAAATAAATAAACTCCTCTATTAGATTCTAGGCCCAGTAATGAGGCGAGACCTGCTGAGAATGGGTAATTTGCCAGCACAGTGCACTGGGGGTTGCAGGAACAGGAGGAACAGGGTCCATACCAGGACCATCGTATACCTTCGGGCGTTCGCTTGTGAGCTTTGTTTAGAGCCTGAGCTGACTGGCCTACCCATCCACAGCCAATTCTAAACTGTGTTGACTGCTTAATCATCAACTGAGCTCAGGAGAACCATGGACTTAGCTGGCTGGGGGATCACATCAACACTGGACACTGTGGTCACTGGATAGACATATGGATGAAAATGGAATAATGTAGGTCAGATAGGCTTCAGATGGTTTCACAGGTCGGCGCAACATCGGGGGCCGAAGGGCCCGTACTGCGCTGTAATGTTCTATGTTCTAACAAATCTTCCCTCAAAAATTAACTTGATTCCACACGTTTTAATTTGGAACGACCCCAAATTAATTTAATTTAATAATCGTTATTGTCACAAGTAGGCTTACATTAACACTGCAATGAAGTTACTGTGAAAATCCACTCGTCGCCACATTCCGACGCCTGTTCGGGTAACACGGAGGGAGAATTCAGAATTCACCTGACAAGCACGTCTTTTGGGACTTGTGGGAGGAAACCGGAGCGCCTAGAGGAAACCCACGCAGACAACGGGGAGAACGTGCAGACTCCACACAGACAGTGACCCAAGCCGGGAATCGAACCTGGGACGCTGGAGCTGTGAAGCAACATTGCTACCCACTGTGCTGCCGTGCCGCCCATTAGCAAGGCTTGCTCCCTCCCCACCCGAACCGGGAGTTCTAAGACCCACGTTTGGTATCGATTAGCCATTACTTTGTGACGTACATTTCCCAGTATTTTAAATCTTAGTGTCCTGCGCGAGGAACATAGAACATACAGTGCAGGAGGAGGCCATTCGGATGCTGCACCGACCCACTTAAGCCCTTCACCAATTTAATACAAAGCGACTAAGATGTTAAGACGTACTTACTAACGCGTTTGTTTTAGTTCCGTGTCAGCCTATGGCCCCAGTCCAGTTAAGGCAGCGAATGCGTTTATGCGGCACCTTTCACAACCTCAGGACGGCCCAAGCCGTTTTGCAGCCAATGAAGCACTCTCTGAGGTGTAGTCACTGGTGTCACATAGAAACAGCGGCCGCCATTTTGAGCAGAGCAAGATCCCGCAAACAGCCATGCGACAATGGGGCAGATGCTCTTGTTTTTTTTTCTTTGACTGTGAACTTGGCCCAGGGATGAATGTTGGCCGGGACACTGAGGGGAGCTTCCCTGCCCTTCGTTGAATCACTTCCCCTACGTCTGCCTGAGAGGGCACTGGGCCTCTGTTTAACGTCTGGTCTAAAAGGGTCACGTTTAGTCAAGTTGTCTGTAAACCATTTACCTGTGGTTCTTCCTGTCAGGCATCATGTTCGACAACTCCACTTTCAATCTCATTAATGTTTTGAAGAGGAAGAGAAAATTGATCTGCAATTGAAATTAAAGATGACACATGATATCGGACATCTTTAAAAAAACGGCAGTGCTCAAATGGTTAAACAGGTCTTGATGGTCACTAATTTTATCTTCTCTAGCCCAGTGTCAGCCCCCTGTTTATGCTGAGTTAGCTGAGCTTAACTCAGAGATGGTTGATTCTTCAACTGGGTCTTAGCATTCCTGGTTAGGGGAAGCATGCATCTCCTACGGTTCCCCGATCATTGTCCCAACTCCCTTCCAGAAGGGAATATGCATGGATATAGAATAAGGATAAGATTGGGAGAAGGTTGGTTTTGGGTGAGCAGCTTAACGGAAAGATGTCCCGAAGCGTGGTACATTGGCGAGACCATGCAGACACTGCGACAACGGATGAACGGGCATCGTGCGACAATCACCAGGCAGGAATGTTCCCTTCCAGTCGGGGAACACTTCAGCAGTCAAGGGCATTCAGCCTCTGATCTCCGGGTGAGCGTTCTCCAAGGCGGCCTTCAGGACACGCGACAACGCAGAATTGCAGAGCAGAAACTTATAGCTAAGTTCCGCATGCATGAGTTCGGCCTCAGCCAGGATCTTGGATTCATGTCACATTACATCCACCCCCCATCATCTGGCCTGGGCTTGCAAAATCCTACCAACTGTCCTGGTTTGAGACAATTCACACCTCTTTAACCTGGGATTACCCCCTATCTCTGGACTGTAATGATTTGATTACCTGCAAATGCTCGCATTCCAGGCATTGTCTGGCATCTCTGACTTTGCCTGTATATGTTTCTGGAACATACCTCTCCATTCACCTGAGGAAGGAGCAGTGCTCCGAAAGCTAGTGTTTGAAACAAACCTGTTGGACTTTAACCTGGTGTTGTAAGACTTCTTACTGTGCTCACCCCAGTCCAACGCCGGCATCTCCACATCACAACTTAACGGAGGTCTTGTGGCGCAGTGGGTTTGCATCCCTGCCGTCCCTGGCTGCGTGCCAGAAATTCCAGGTTCGCGTCCCACCCCAGATCTTGATGGCCGAGGAAGGTGCGTTCGTAACTAGGCCAAGGGTCGACTTTCAACCTGTGGGGTTGAGTTTCAACCAATAAAATCCTTCCAAATTCACCAATGGCTGGCGGTAAGAGCGGTAGCGAATCCTGGTCAGCCACGTTTGATGTGGAGTGGTGACACCCTAGCGATTTCCACACTTGTAAGTTTGACTCAACAGAGGTCGTGAGTCAAGATGGCCGCCAGCTCTTGTCCCTCTGCCAAAACCAATCCATCTCTCCCTCCACCTACACTCCCTCCATCCTCCCTCCCTCTACCTCCCACTCTCTTTATTGTAGCTAGCTCCGAGGCACAAAATGGAACATTTCTTTGATGCAACCAAGTGTCTGATCAATACTTTATTAAACTTACAATGCTGATCACCACGGCAGGCACATAAAAACTGCAGACAAAGCAATTCTTCGTGTCAAGCCAACACCTGTGGTGAAAAGATAAAAGGTGGTTAAACCCGGTCATGTTTATAGAATCACATAAAACCTACACTGCAGAAGGAGGCCACTCGGCCCTTCGAGTCTGCACCGACCTTCCAAAAGAGCATCCTATCCAGGTCCACTCCCCTGCCCATCCCTGTAACCTAACCTGCACTTCCCTGGACATTAAGGGGCAATTTAGCGTGGCCAATCCACCTAACCTGCACATCGTTGGACTGTGGGAGGAAACTGGAGCACCCGGAGGAAACCTACGCAGACATGGAGAGAACGTGCAGACTCCGCACAGACGGTAATCCAAGGGCAGACACGAACTCAGGTCCCCTGGCGATGTGAGGCGGCAGTGCTAACCACTAAGCCACCCCGTGTCATTGGGAATGCGTCAGGCAGTGTTAGATTACATCACATCAACATACACCCAGTTAACGGCCCCTGTGAGCTTGGCGAGATCCCCTTGACCCAATTCCACTGGTTCCCCGGGTTCCGCCAGAGCGAATCAAGAATTTTCAAATCCTTCATTGCCGCACACCCATCCCACTTGGCAAATCTACTTCAGCCACAGGGGCTGGGCAGGGTAGATGCTGAGAGGTTGTTTCCCCTTGCGGGAGACTCTGGGACCAGCGGGCAGAATCTCAGAGTAAGGTAGGTCGCCCATTTCAGACAGAGATGAGGAGGAATTCCTTCCAGAACATAGAACATAGAACAGTACAGCACAGAACAGGCCCTTCGGCCCTCAATGTTGTGCCGAGCCATGATCACCCTACTCAAGCCCACGTATCCACCCTATACCCGTAACCAAACAATCCCCCCCTTAACCTTACTTTTATTAGGACACTATGGGCAATTTAGCATGGCCAATCCACCTAACCCGCACATCTTTGGACTGTGGGAGGAAACCGGAGCACCCGGAGGAAACCCACGCACACAGGGGGAGGACGTGCAGACTCCACACAGCGGAGGGTCTTTCTCTCAGAGGGTCGTGAATCTTTGAGGCATCGGAGGTGCTGAGGGGAAGGGGGCTGATGCCTTGGCCTTCGCCTCTCTGATCGCCCGGTGACGGATACTTTTGAATTGGAGGTTGGCCCACACCGCCGGGGGCCGTAGCATGGTTGGGAGACTTGAATGGGTTTCTCAGGTTGGAGAAAGTCAAATATGCCCTAGGGAGGTACGGTGGAAGCCATTCACGGCTTTATTTGAGCAGCTGTTTATAAAAGGCGGAGGGTGGGGGGGGGGGGGGGGTCAGGGGTGTAAATGGGGGAACTGTACAAACTGTATACCCTGTTGGATGTTAAGGTTGTGTTATTGTGTTGAATATGTTTGGATTAAAATACCTTTTTTAAAAAACAATTATTCGTCCTCTGAAAATGCCTTCCGGAATCCCATTCATCGAACATAGAACATAGCAAAATACAGTACAGAACAGGCCCTTCGGCCCACGATGTTGTGCCGAACTTTTGTCCTAGATTAAGAACAAATTAATCTTCACCCCATCATTCTACCGTAATCCATGTACCTATCCAATAGCCGCTTGAAGGTCCCTAATATTTCCGACGCAACTACTTCCACAAGCAGTGCATTCCATGCCCCCACTACTCTCTGGGTAAAGAACCTACTTCTGACATCCCCCCTATATCTTCCACCATTCACCTTAAATTTATGTCCCCTTGTAATGGTTTGTTCTACTTGTGGAAAAAGTCTCTGATTGTCTACTTAATCTATTTCCCTAATCACCTTATAAACCTCGATCAAGTCGCCCCTCATCCTTCTCCGTTCTAATGAGAAAAGGCCTAGCACCCTCAACCTTACCTCATAAGATCTACTCTCCATTCCAGGCAGCATCCTGGTAAATCTCCTTTGCACCTTTTCCAAAGCTTCCACATCCTTCCCAAAATGAGGCAACCAGAACTGCACACAGTACTCCAAAGGTTTTGTACAGCTGCATCATCACCTCACGGCTCTTAAATTCAATCCCTCTGCTAACGAGCGCTAGCACACCATAGGCCTTCTTCACAGCTCTATCCACTTGAGTGGCAACTTTCAAACCCCCCATTCAGTAGCTTTATGACCGTGAGGGGAAAAAAACAACAATCACAAAGGAAATGCCACCATCGTCTTTTGAAGGCAGCCAAGGATGAGCAGTATCTCCGTTCTTGGAGCATTGTGCACAGTTTTGATCCCCCTTATTAGAGGGAAGATGCTGTGGCATTGGAGTCAGTTCAGAGGAGGTTCACTTGGTTGATTCCAGAGATGAGGGGTTTGTCGCACGAGGAGAGATTGAACAGTTTCGGCCGATACTCTCTCGAGTTTAGAGGAATGAGGGGAGATCAAACCGAGGTATACAAGATGATCAAAGGTGTGGATAAAGTAGACGTGGAGCGGATGCTTCCTCTTGTGGGGCATTCTGGAGCGAGAAGTCATAGTCTTAGGATAAGAGGTCGCAAATTTAAAACAGAGATGAGGAGAAACTACTTCTCCCAAAGGGTTGTGAATATATGGAATTCGCGACCACAACGTGTGGTGGATGTTGGGACGGTAGCATAGCGGTTAGCACTGCGGCTTCACAGCACTAGGGTCCCAGGTTCGATTCCCAGGCTGGGTCACTGTCTGTGCGGAGTCTGCACGTCCTCCCCGTGTCTGCGTGGGTTTCCTCCGGGTGCTCCGATTTCCTCCCACAGTCCAGAGACATGCAGGTTGGGTGGATTGGCCATGATAAATTGCCCTTAGTGTCCAAAAAAGGTTAGGAGGAGTTATTGGGTTATGGGGATAGGGTGGGAGTGAGGGCTTAAGTGGGTCGGTGCAGACTCGATGGGCTGAATGGCCCCCTTCTGCACTGTATGTTTTATGAGAGTGAGTAAATTTAAGGAGGAGTTAAACAGATATTTAATTGGTGATGGGTTGAAGGGTTATGCAAAATGGGCAAGATGGTGGAGTTGAGGCCTGGATGGGATCAGCCATGATCGAATGGCAGAGCAGACTCGATGGGCCAAATGGCCTAATTCAGCTCCTATACCTTATGAAAGTAAGTCATGGGTGCGCCTCAGCTGAGGTACCCTCAGAAGATGCTAAATTTGGCCTCAAGAGCCCTGCCCCGTGGACAGGAAGGATCAGTCATTGCGTGCCGGCCCTTCGCTACGAAGTAGTGCTTCTGTCGGGGATTGGGTGAGGCTGCCATGCTCTTCCTCATGGCCCATTGGTTGGCTATTTGACTGCAGTGTATCCCACGTTGAGTTCGCCAACCAGAGGCTGGCTGGAGCCTGGGGTACCAATCCGCAGTGAGGAATCAATACTTACCATCGGCTAATGAGGGGTTTGTAACATAAAAGCAATGGATCAACAATTGCGTCCCAAGTCAGATGTGTCGTTCATAAGATGACACTTAAGAATGTCCACTCACTGCGATTTGGTGCCATATCCGTTGTGATTGATTGCTGCCGAAACTCCCACGATCAGAAACGGAACCCCGTAGCCAATCCAGTAGATGAACTTCTCGAAAGGAACCTTGGGGGTGAAGACCACCTGCACCATCAGGTAAAGCTGGATTCCTTCTAGAAACATCCAGGCGAACACTGACAGAAAGGAGTAGTGGAGAATGGCTGCGATAACTCCACACAGAACCTGAACAGAAACAGTCAGAGTGTTAATCCAGGGCACCAGCGCTGGGATGTGGAGCACGTGCGTCATGATATGCGGACGCACACATAATGATATCCAGGCAGGCACAGACAAGCAGCTAATGGACACAGAGAACAGGGCAGGACCAATAAGCAGGCAGGACACTCAGGGGTGGGATCTGACTATAAAAGACATGAGGCACTCACACTCCACCTCTTTCCATTGCTGAACATCTACAGAGTGGGTCAGGGTGTATGTACAGGATCACACCTCCAGCACGTGGCTAAGAGCTAGTCTGGTTCAGTCAGACAGAGTAACCACACTTAGGTTAGCAGAGAGTCGAACTTATAGAGAACTGTGCTAACTGTGCTGCTGGTTCAATAAACCCGACTGAACTAACTTCAAGGTCTGGAGTATCTTTTTGATCTAAGCTGTATCCAGTTGCAGCCAGTGTTAGACCCGTGCACCTAACACGACAGCACGAGGGGAGGATTTGCCTTCGCGTGGCGCATCTCGTGACCACAGAGCGTCCTGAATCGCTTGACTGCCGTCTGGGGACTTTTGAAATGTACCCCTGCTGTAATGCAGGAAACGCAGTCGCCATTTTGCCCACTGCAAGGTTCCACAGAGGGTGAGGTGATAACGGGCTGGCCATCGGTTTCAGTGACGTTGGCTGAGGGGTAAATAGGATTCCGAGGTCAACTCCCCCGTTCGCCTTTCGAATGGCGTCATGGCAGCTTGTACATCCACCTGCTTCATTCAAAAGACTGCTCCTCTGACAGCGCAGCGCAACACTCCTTCAGTCCTGCACTGGAAAGTCAGCCGAGAGGTTTGAGCCGAGGTTATTTGGAGCAGGACCTCTGAAGAAGATGGGACGGGAGGAACTGGAATCGGCCACTCGGCCCCCCCGAAGGAGCTCTGCTACTCAATGCGACCACAGCTAATTTGCATCTTAACTCAATCCCCGGACATTGGCTCCAGACCCCTGATCACTGTTGTGTTGGAAAACGATTATTTGTGTTAGCACTGGTTGGTTTTTGAGGGAAAGAGTTGCCCTTATTAGAGGTGAAGTCTTTTTTGTGAAGAGGTTTTCCCTTCTATCCGGAGTGGCCTGACTGTGATTTATATGTTCGTCACTGAACAATAATTGAGGCCCAGGGTGGCAGCAGGGGCTCCTGGGTATGCAGGGGAAGCACAAAAATAATCATGTTCAGGCCTTGGGTGAGGATTCTCGTGACCACACGTGAAAATGAAAAATGAAATGAAAATCGCTTATTGTCACGAGTAGGCTTCAAATGAAGTTACTGTGAAAAGCCCCTAGTCGCCACATTCCGGCGCCTGTTCGGGGAGGCTGGTACGGGAATTGAACCGTGCTGCTGGCCTGCCTGGGCCTGCTTTCAAAGCCAGCGATTTAGCCCAGTGTGCTAAACCAGCCCCTAAAAGGTGTCCTTAAGAAGTCCCTCCCTTAACTTCGGGCACCCCTCCTCCTTTTGAGGTCTAATAACCCCAGATCCTCCCCCCAACACCCCCTCACCAGTCTTTCCCCCGGCACCCCGATCCCCTACTATCCATCTCTGCCCCCCCCCCATCCCCCCCCTCGCCCAAAGCCCTCCCTCCCTGAGACCCCCAAAAACTGACCTCTTGCTCGAGTCCAGGGAATTCGGCCCTGGGGACTGCTTCCCACCGGCGAGGGTGGGGGTCTTCCAGTCCCACCAATGGCGACCCCCCCCCCCTCCATTAGCAGCATGTCCCTCTGAGGTGCGGCAGACGATCGCACAAAAAGGCCGTAGTCATCAGTGGGACCGGAAGGTGGCACGGCTGGTCAATGGCAAGCTTACGCCACCATCGGGAAACATGCCACGCGGGGAGTGGGGAGGCCGAAAATCCCCCCCCCCCCCAAGGAGCAGAAATATTTAATCACCTCTGCCACTTTGTCAAAAGTTCCTGTTTAATTGCAATTGCTCACCTATTTGTAAAATAAATGGTTTAGCAATTTGCACTCAAAGGGACTTCAGCCAAACGTGTTAATGAGTAACTAATGTACAGAGGCCCGGGGGAGGAAATTAACAATTAAGAAGTGGTAACCATAAAAGTTATGGAGTTTTATGGTCGGTCGTAAGTCCAGGGACATGAATATAGGCCCTGTTCGAGTTAGAGTCTGGTCAACTTCCAGTCTTTCAAACCTCGATAATCAGACTTTAATATTCATTACTGTCAGTAAAAATGCTTCAAGTGACCTTGAGTTTATAAATGGAGGTAACAGAGGACGTAAGCGAGCAAGTGCGGAAAACCATTGTGAAACCGGGCCTTCCCCAGCTGTAGCATTGAGTCCAACGCTCGGTGTCAACTCTTTGGAAAGCATGCCAGCTCATGGAGAGGTGTTACAGAAAGGATTCGGGTTGCCAACGGCAATGCATTCCTCGCGATTGAGGGTAGGCGGTGGTCTCGTGGCATTGTCACTGGACTAGCAGTAGACCCAGGGTAATGCTCCGAGGATCAAGGATCTAATCCCATCACAGTTCAATCAAAAAAATCTGGAATTAAAGGACTAATGATGACCACAAAACCATTGTCGATTGTCGTAAAAAAAAAACTCACTGGTTCACTAATGTCCTTCAGGGAAGGAAATCTGCCGTCCTTACCCGGTCTGGCCTACATGTGACTCACAGCAAAGTGGTTGACTCTTAAATACCCTGTGAATGTGGAAAGGCAATTAGGGGTGGGCAACAAATGCTGGCCTTGCCAACGATGCCCTCATCCCATGAATGGATAAGGGGGACAAAACAGGACTTCCCCCACCCACTCTCCATTAGCCGGCCAACACATCCATCTTTGGGAATTGGAAAGTGACATTACCCAATTGGATGATGCTCCCCCCCCCCCCCCCCCCCCCCCCCCCCCACCGCCCCATGTCCTTTTCAATATTCGAATGGCTGCTAAAGAGGAAAGTTCAATGAAAATGACAAAAAAATAAATGTCCTGAAGATCTGGGGCTGAATTCTCCGCCGTCGGGATTCTCTGTTGCGTCGGCAGCTCGGTGGTGGGGTGGGGGGTTTCCTGACGGCGCGCGGCTGCCCCACGACGGGAAACCCCATTTGCCAGCCGGTGAAACGGAGAACCCTGACGGGGTGCCACACCCCAGAAATCCCGCCCCTTATTCCTCCAGGGCTGTGTACACGGCTGAGTTTGGGCAAGGTCTTCAATTCTTGGGAACCCCAGGCCAATCCTTGAGGGGTTGGCATCCCGAGAGGAGGTTGATCCCAAAGGGGGCCAGACAATGCAGCGGCCTGTAAAGACTGGAGAAAGTGGCATTTTTTTTCCTTTAAGCAGAAAAAAAATCAAGGGGTGGCGGTGGGGGGCTTTCGAAATAATGAAGTGTTTTGATTGGGTAAATAATAAGAAGGTGTTTCCAACGCAGTAGGATGTGGTAACCAAAGCTTGCAGATTTGTGGGAATTTTTCCAGGAGCCAGGGAGACATGCGGAGGACCTATATTTACACAGCGAGTGGTTATGATCTGGAACGTGGTGAAAGCAGAATCGAGAGTAACGGGGAATTGGGTAAATGTTTGAAAAGGAAAAAAAAAGGGGCGGGGAGGGGAAGGGGAGGAAAAGGGCTGTCACAGGCATGAGGGGCCGTTTGTCCTCCTTTTTCTTTTTAACTCCATGGCACTGCTGCTCTACAGGACCGAGTGAGGGCGCACGGCTGACTGATGCTGTTTCCCTTCCCCGTCTTGTCACGGACCGAATGACCTTCAGGACTCCTTACCCGATTCCCCGTCCGCGAAATTCCGATCAGGAAGACCAAATCGGCGACAAACAAGCTCAGGCACAGGTGAATGTGGATGGTCCGCCTTAACTCTGTCACAGACTGGCAAGTGGCAAAGGTGGCGATTGCCAGCAGCAGGCACACCAGCGAGATGCTCAATCCAACGTATGTGATGACAGTAACCTCAAACACGTCTGGAAGATCCTGCGGGCACAATGCAGGAAGATCAGGCGTCAGGATTACCTCAATGAGTCCATGCTTCTTCGTACCTGTGAGAGAAGTGTTAGTGGTAAACCAAACAGACGGCTAAGGAAGTGACCACACCAGGAAATCCCGATGAAACAAAAGTTGCGGACGACACAGAATCGTTCCCGTTCGAAGTGTGTCATTGGCACGGTTGCACTGTGGTCAACACATTGAGGGAAGATAGTGATGAAGATAGTGGTGAAGATAGTGGTGAAGACCCTGGACCAGTGATCCAGGGACCCCAGGTAATGCTCTGGGGACCTGGGATCGAATCCTACCGTGGCAGACGGTGAATTCAATAAAGAAATCTGGAATTAAAAGTGTAACGATGACCGTGAATGTTGTAAAAACCTGTTCCTTTTGTAAATATCCTTTAGGGAAGGAAATCTACCATCCTTACCTGGTATGGCCTGTATGTGACCCCAGTTGGTTGGCTCAAGGTGATTAGAGGTGGGTACTAAATGCCGGCCTAGCCAGCGAGACCCACATCCCATGACTTATTTTTTTAAAAAACCACTTCCACTCCCTAGGCCATTGGTGGGAAACGTAGGCTGGTGAGTGGGCCGCAGGAGTGACCCCCCTTCATCTCAGTGGGCTGTGAGATTGAGATCGGCCTTGTTCACTCCCCGTGACTCCATGAATAAGATTAAATATATTTAATACACGTCAAATCTTTCATCGGATGTTAGATAAAATGCTTAATCGTTTGCACATCAATAGAACATGTAATCAACCTCAAATGGTAAAAACAACAGAAATATTTACACTGTGGCCACAGAGGGAGCGGACGGCTCTGACAGCCAATGGCAGCGACTCTAACAGGGGCTGATTTAGGCCAATGGGCTAAACTGCTGGCGTGTAAAGCAGAACAAGGCCAGCAACATCACTTCAGCCACTATACGGATGGAAATCAGCAGAATGTGGCGACCCTGCACGTGGACAACGTTCAACAAAATGTCCCGTGGGGGCCACACTCAGAACCCAGGTGGGCCGTATGTGCCCCCCCCCCCCCCTCCCATGCCACAGATTGCGACCTTTGATCTAGAGTGTGGTGTGCTATTATAATTACATTCTTTGCGCCATCAAATGGCATTTGAGGGCAGCACGGTGGCGCAGTGGGTTAGCACTGCTGCCTCACGGCGCCGAGGTCAAAGGTTCGATCCCGGCCCTGGGTCACTGTCCGGGTGGAGTTTGCACATTCTCCCCGTGTTTGCGTGGGTTTCGCCCCCACAACCCAAAAGATGTGCAGGGTGGGTGGATTGGCCACGCTAAATTGCCCCTTAATTGGAAAAAATGAATTGGGCACTCTAAATTTATTTTTAATAAAGAAAAAAAAATGGAATTTGAATTGAACCCCAGAAAACCTGCATAACTAACGTAATAACAGCTAGGCCTTTTTGGGTGACATCAGGAAAACACTCGTTCATGCAAAAAGTAATGGAACTCTGGAGCACCTAGAAAGATATGCCACTCGAGGGAATCAATTGAAAATGTTAAAATTGATACCCATAAATTGTTTTTGTCGGGTAAAGGTTGAACCAAGGCAGGTGGATGGTGTTAAAATGAAGATCAGCCATGATCAAATTGAATGGTGGAGCAGATTCTCTGTCACTCTCTTCCCCGGGAGTGGTGGGGGTGGGGGTCAATGAATATTATTAAGGCAGAGAGATAGATTGCTGAATAACAGCACGGTAGCATTGTGGATAGCACATTTGCTTCACAGCTCCAGGGTCCCAGGTTCGATTCCGGCTTGGGTGACTGTCTGTGCGGAGTCTGCACATCCTCCCCGTGTGTGCATGGGTTTCCTCCGGGTGCTCCGGTTTCCTCCCACAGTCCAAAGATGCGCAGGTTAGGTGGATTGGCCATGATAAATTGCCCTTAGTGTCCAAAATTGCCCTTCGTGTTGGGTGGGGTTACTGGGTTATGGGGATAGGGTGGAGGTGTTGACCTCGGGTAGGGTGCTCTTTCCAAGAGCCGGTGCAGACTCGATGGGCCGAGTGGCCTCCTTCTGCACTGTAAATTCTATGTAAATTCTATGATAACAGGGAGTCAAAGGTTACCGGAGTAGGGCAAGAATAAGAAGTTGAGGCCACAACCAGATCAGCATTGGTCTCATTACTGGCAGGGTTGACTCGAGGGGCCGAATGGACTACTCTTGATTCGAATGTTAGGTTAGGTGCTGTACGAATATTTGAATGATTCCAATGCAGTGTACAGCAACTTAGTATTTCAGACTTATATGTGTATAAAGTTAATACAGTCCAGAGTACCAATAGTTGCAAAGTGCTTTGACAAGCTTAACTGCAGAATCACAAGGAACTTGACCATAATTCATGAACACAAAGGCTCAAAAAGAGGTCTGTGATTTTGTTATGTATAAACCAGCAGAACAAACCCTCCCTCAAGGGAATCCGAGTAGGAATTCCAAATCCCGGCACTATCTGCCTAATAACTGATAGGTTCGTTCTCAATGCAGAACAGGGGCCCTCCCTGACCACTCCATGGCCAGTATTCATCTCCAATTTGGATTGTTGCGTCATTATTACGTCGCTGCTTGTGGGATCTCGCTGTGCTCAACCCGTCTCCTACGTTACTCCAGCGGTAACACACTCCAAAACCGCGGCATTGGCGGAGCAGCAGTGGAAGACCACGGCATTGGTGTTACTGGACCGATCGGGAGGCCTGGAATAATGTTCGAGCAGGCACGGGTTCAAGGCCTCCCGCGGGAGTTGGAGGGGTTTAAAACTCAATGAACAGATCATGAATGAAGTACCGGCCTTGTGAAGAACGATCTACCATCCTTACCCGGTCTGGCCTACATTTGACTGGAGGCCCCAACATCAATGTGGTTGACTCTTAATTGACCCCTCACTGCGACTGAGTTGGCACTGCCAGCTCCTCAAGGGACAATAAATGCTGGACTTGCTCACGTCGCTGCAGCAAACAAAAGATGCCATCCAAATGGGAGTTTTCCCTTTCTGCTTCCCATTTGTTAACACTGCCTGTGCGCCTTCGCTGTTGACGTATGTCTCCCTCCGTGTTTCCTCCTGATTTTTTTCCCAACTTCGCCGGCCCCTCACAGCCTCACAGTTGCTCAGCCTCTCTTGGCCTTCTTCAGAGCCCACTCCTACAATCCTACCGCCTTCGATGGGACCAGGACCCCCGTTGGCTTATGCAGCGAATCATCCCGGACATACATACCTTCAGAGCCAGCAGTACAGCAAAGCTGGAAAGGTGAAGCGTTCGGCACACGGTATGTGTTTCGTTCGAGGTCACCAACTTGCAACCTTTGGGAGACCAGAACTTTCCTCGCGCTGTCCGATTCCAGTAGGCGCACATCATTCTTGAATTGTCTTTATTTGCCTGGAGAAAAGACAAGGGAAGCTTTCAGGAAAAAGACATCCCATTCTCAACATCCCTTAGTTCCCTTCATTAGGCGTCCGCCATGATTGGCTGAATGGCCTAATTCTGCTCCTACATCTTATGAACTGACGATTGTATTCATGGCCCATTGTATTTTCCCAGATCACAGAGGTAATTTTCTCTGCCTCTCCCTCCCCAGGCACCCAGCTGCCTTCCCTCCACTTCGAAAGGCACAATAATTAATTGAAAACCCCTCAGCCAGAGATTGTCAAACAACAGCCAGTCCCGTTGCAGGTAGTGGGCACATTGGCGCACGGTGGCACAGTGGTTAGCACTGCTGCCTCACGGCGCCGAGGACCCGGGTTCAATCCCGGCCCCGGGTCACTGTTTGTGTGGAGTTTGCACATTCTCCCCATGGATCTCACCCCCCCTCAACCCAAAGATGTGCAGGGTAGGTGGTTTGACCACGCTAAATTGTCCTTTAATTGGAAAAATTAAAAAAAACATTGGCCCAAGCATTATTTTCCCACCACGCGTGGCTCTTGGCTTTAGATGGTTTCACGTGTCGGCGCAACATCGAGGGCCGAAGGGCCCGTACTGCGCTGTAATGTTCTATATTCTATGATAAATGATTCAGGTTCCAGTTGATCGAGTTTAAGGGATTTTCCCCTCTCGACACTGAGTAAACAGGCAAGGTGGGGGAAGGGGGGGGGGAAGAGGTAAAACAAATCATGAGGCGCGGTGGAGCCACTAACCCATTGCCCGCCATTTTCCCTGGGTCGGAAAAAAAGGCGGGCTGTGCCCAGACTCGCACATAAAGTGACGTAGGGTTGGCCATTTAAGTGCCTGTTCTAAACACTGTTTTCCTGGAGGTTGCTATTTTTGTCAAGGTGTTTGGGTCCCTGAAAGCTGTGCGATATCACACCAGGTCAAAGGGGCCAGTTTAGCACAGTGGGCTAAATAGCTGGCTTGCAATGCAGAACAATGCCAGAAGCGCGGGTTCAATTCCCGTACCGGCCTCCCCGAAGAGGCGGCGGAATGTGGCGACTGGGGGCTTTTCACAGCAACTTAATTGAAGCCTATTTGTCACAATAAGTTATGATTATTATTGTGAACCTTGTGGGAAGCCTATTGTAGAGTTGGGAATATATTTTAACTGGTAATTTTGAAATATATTGCCAACTTCACCTGAACTAATTAGATGTTGTTTGAAAAGTTAAATATATTAATATTGCAGTGATTGATCACAGGTATCTGTCCTTAAAGGCATTAAATTAGTCGGCACCGTGTAAGGATTCAGATGCTTAAAAGTACTTTATCCAGTGGATATCATCCTCTTTTGAATTCAACAATATGGAGAAATTAATGTGTTTGGAGGGGAGGGGTTATTAAGTTTGATGCTCACATTGATCTAATGATGAGCCTTAGAAGCACTTTTTCAGTACCCACTATGTACAGAACCAATGTGTTGCACTGACAAGTCTTTTAAATATTCATGAAATAAAGAAATCAGCTGTTCCAACCCCCCAAAAATGCTCCTTTTAAAATCTAATTCAATCAAACAGTTATTCATACTCCCATTGGAAAAACCTTGAATCCACTTAACATCCCTGAAAATGACCAAATAAACAAACAGGCACTGAAAAAAATAATTTACGAAGAGGTGAATTTATTACAAGCTCACAAAACTGTCAGCGAAACTAACCGCCCTACTGGCAGCTGTATTCTATGATCCGAGGAACAATTTCGAAACGCACCATTAGTCAATGAAGATCGCGAAATGGTGTCTCACGAACCTTGGTAAGGCTGAAGGTGAAGGTTACTGCATGGGTGCGAAAGGTTCTCAACTTGCTGTTTATCACTGCTGTTAATACAGCTGAATTCAGCACCATCCTGGGTGGATTAGGTTTAGTGATTTCCTCTTCCACTTCAGTGTTATTGCCCAAAATGTTTGTCATGTTTTTGTGAACGATTAAGGCAACGGTAGGTATCTGTCTACCTGTTCCGTAAAAGAAAACAAGAGCGAGAGAACAAAGCTCAATTACAATTGTCACACCAACTAAGTTTCACTTTCAACCCCTTGATTATTATCACAATGTGTTGTTTCTAAAAATATTGCGCCGTAGGGCTTTTTACCTCAAAAGGCCTCAGCTTACAAGATACCCAAAAGCTGGCTCCTCGCAACAAGGCACTCCACTGGAAGTGTCAATAGAGACTTGGCCACTGGGGTGGGAGTTCAACCTCTGACATTCTGGATCAAGGGTGAGTGCTACCCACTGAGCTGATTTGATAACAATTTGTCATTTTCAATCAGGACGGGGGGGGGGGGGGGGGTGATTTGGTGGCAATGTCACTGGGCTACTAATCCAGAGGCCCAGGCTAATACCATTGGGGACATGGGTTCAAATCCCACCAGGGCAGCTGGTGGAATTTAAACTCAGTTAACACAAAGCTAATCTCAGCAATGGTGACCATGAGACCATCATTGATTGTTGCGAAGAATCCGCCTGCTTTACTAATGCCCTTGAGGGAAGGAAATCGACCAGCCTTCCCTTGTCTGGTCTACATGTGACTCCAGATCCCCAGAAATGTGGTTGATACCCAAATGCCCCCTGCAATGGCCACTCAGTTCACGTGCAAGTAGGGTTGGGCAACAAGCCTTGGCCTTTGTCACCAACGTTCGCAACCCATGAAAGAATAAAGAAAACCAGGTATACCCTGGATGGAAGGCCTGAGGGAAAACAGGAATCTTGGGAAAGAATGTGGGCAGTCATGAGCAATTTATTACCTTTTCTACTGAAGCAACATTTGGAGAATCCGAGCTGCAGTCAAGACCTGGAAGCCAGTGTTAGGTCCTCTAGGAAAGAGCCTGAGGCCTACTCCAGGGACGGGCAAAGGACACCCCATAATTGTTCTATCCCACTACGGTGTGTGGCGGACTTCCAGATGGGGCTGTGTGCGCACTTCCTCCCCACCAGTTTGGGGCCTTAGGCGGCCATGTAGTGCCTGAAAAGGTTCACTAGGTCGTTCAATTTTTCAATTGAATTCCATTTAACTTGGTTTTTTTGCGACACAGTGCCCCTGTTAACCTATCAGAGGTAGACATGGCAGCAGTTATTAATGATATCTTACCAGATGCCCGGCCAGCAAATACAACTTGTTCAACTTCTATGGAGTTGCCCTCTGCCGATATCCTTATGGGTCCTTGAGGGTTCCTTTGACGCCTTATTACGATTTCTAAAAATTCAAGAGTTGACTGTTAATTCCTTCTGTTCCAGCTCCTATATTCTTACTTAAAGGCCTCAATTCACATCCAAATTTCTCTCCAGCTATCAGTATTGCTGTGTAATAAAATGGTTTAATTCTCTTCTATCTCTGCAAGCTCTCTTCAGATCCAGGTGGGAAGGCCTTCCTCCCTGTGTGTGTAAAAAGCCATGCTCAATGTTAGTACATGTTCATAGAATAATAGTGATGCTTCTTTGACCGTGGGCTCCCTCACTCATAAGGCCGGATCTTGCCAGAGTGGCAGTGGCCCTGACGGTGGGGCGGGGAGCCGGGGAAACTCCCAGTGGGCTCAGCTGATGAGCTGCCACCGGGGCTCCATTCCAGGAACGGTGGCCACTGCTGGAACTGCGCCCAGCCGAGAGACGCATTGATCGATTCTGTCCTTGGGGTAAGATAACTGGAGTTGGGCTCGTCGGGGAGCGGGGGAGGGGAGAGAGATGAGGGGAAGGAGGGGTTGGTAAGAGCAAAGGGGGTTGTTCTCATGGGGTCATCCATTGACACCGAGGGCTTCCTCCAAGGGTCACTGATTGAACCCAATTCAGGGGAGCCCCCATTCCGAGCCCTCAGGAAGAACACTGGGGTTCACCAGGTGGGCTATGCATTCAACAGAGAGGGCTCACTAAACGCTGAAAAAAAGTCACGGCCACTTTAAGGTGATCCTGGGCCGGCAGGGCCATCCAACATCCTCCCTGCGGTTGAGAAAATGCCATGGTGGCAAGAAGGTGATGGCCATGCCAACTCTGCCCTTCGATCTCTCGGCATGTGCCTTCTCCCATTCTGCTTGCTCAGGTCCCTTTAAATTCGCCCCTTGGCCCCACTGGTCTTCCACGGATGGACCTTTCATCAGTCTAATCTGACCAAGGTGTTTAAAAAATTAAAGAGATTTGATAGGGTCCACCCGGAGGATGTAGTGGCGGGAAATCAAGAACAAGCGGAGATAGTCTTCAAATCACAGAAGAAATCAGGAGAAAAATCGGGAAACATTTTTCATCGGGAAGGGTGGTAAAAATCTCCATCTACCTCCCCCACCCCAAGGGCCGTGAATGCTGTGGGAAGACTGGACCTCTTATGATTAAGATAGTAATACTTGTGTCGGGTATGGTGTTAAGGGACACGGAGAAATGGAAGGTAAATGGAGATGGTGCACAGATCAGTGATGACCTGACTGAGTGGCAGAGCAGGAGCAAGGAGCGGAATGGCGTCCTCCTTGTGTTGTTCCTTGTGTCTTAATAAAGCTCGTAGTCTCAAAGGTGGAGAAGATGCTTTATTGTGAATTTGTTCTGTCTTCAGAGCTTAACTTACAGCTACCTCAAATGCTGCCTCCCTGTGTGTCTTGCTCCCAGTTCTGTGAAGTGTGTCCTCACTTCCTGTCCCTCTGTATTTATAGCTCTCCCGTGCTCCCTCTAGTGCTTGCTCAGTTGTATTGCATCTACACTGATACACAATCACCACACTCCTGTTGCTAATTTGCTTAATTCTAGTGCGTTTGCAGCTTGGCATATATGAGCATATATTAACACGTACACTGCACTATTATGGGGCGTTGATAGTATTGCGACAATGAGTGGAGTTTCTAGTTAACTAATAATGGGGAGGGGTGGAATGATGTGTTGCCTAATCAGGGATTGGAAAACCATTCGGCCCATTACCAGAGTCCAGCATTGACTTTCGTTCTTCACTTCGTTTCGATGGAGTTTCGACGAGAGACATCAGAATATTCTCCGCGTTATCCAGGAACTGTGTACCTTTGCCGTTCTTTCCCGATGTCCTGCTGATCCTCGACATGTTCTTGTACAGAGCCTCCATTTGGCAGGAGCTCATACACTGTTAACAAGATCGAGAAAGGGAGCAGCCATTTTAAAAATGAATATCGACATCGTTGTACTCCAAACACTCGATGCAGCGCCAAATATCGGCCTGCCACGCACATTCACCAATCGATCTCCGGGTCTGGAAGTCTCCTTCCGTTGGGATTTTCCATTCCCGCCGACAGCACATAGGTTTCCCGACGGTGTGGGATTGTCAAATCCCATTGACAGGCCGCGGGAGTGGAGAATCCCGCCTTGAGTCTCCACTGTGACATCAACTCAATCTGGCCGCACTTGACCGAACTACTGCAGAGAGAGAGTTAGGAAAGGAAGTTGCGGGGAGGACACATAGAGTTTGCGGAGGGATTATAAACTGGTTCAGCCAGTGGGAAAAAAAAATCTGGCAGAGCGTAACTGGGGAAAACGTGAGATTGTCCACTTGGGCGGGAAGGTCAGGAGAGCCGAATATTGTTTGAGAGGAGAGAGAATTTGATCACTCTGCCATTTGTGGCTGAGCTTTCAATCGCCCAGCTTTGGAAATCCCTCTCTGAATCTCTTTGCTCCTCTACCTCACTGTCTTCCTGTGAGACACAATTTTAAACCCGCCTCTTTGACCAACCTTCGTGTCATCTGCCCTAATACCCCCTCTTGAGGCTCTGTGCCAAATTTCGCTGCATTAAGCTCCTTGGAACATCTTATGATGTGAAAGGTGCCATATAAATACAAGTTGTTGTTGTTTCAGTACGTCTCGAAGCACTTGACTGCCCATAAGGGGCTTTTTAAGTCTAGTTCTCCCTCATTTCCTCTCCTAATCGATATTCATCTCATAGCCAGCCTCACAAAAACAGATTTATCTGCCTTTCGCCACCTTGCTGCTTGTGGGATCTTTCTGTGCACAAAATGGCTGCCACGATTCCGACACTTACAGCAGTGACTGCCCTTCGAAGGGACTTCACCGACGGTAAGCTATTCACAGCTTTGAAAACCTATAACGGGGGGAGTCCTCACGTAACCATCCCACTTCCAATTCGAAGGATTCAATTCTATAAGCTTTCCCTCAAAGGTTGTGAGCTTTGTTTCGGAGGCGAGCAGAAGACGTGATGGAGGGAGGCTCTTCCGGAGCGGCGAGTGGCGTCACTGCCCCGGAGCCAGACGTTCCGGGTTCGAGTTCCACCTCAGGGTTTTGACGGGCAAGGAGGGTGCGTTGGTAACCCGGCCAAGCAAGTTGATTGTGCCAACTTGCAAAATCCTTCCAAACGCACCAACGGCTGGCGGTAAGAGCTGGGGGGGGGACTCCTGGTCAGCCATGATGTGGAGTGACGTCCCTCAAGTTATAATCCCCTGGCGACGGACGAGTGACCTGCTCCAGGAATTATTAGCTGTGGAAATGGTCAAAAGGCTGCCTTAGTGACCATTAGGTGCGGGAAGAGAATCGTGTCATGTGAGGGTACCTTTAAGAAATGGGCGTTTATAAATGGGTGTTTACTACTGCAGTGATGTCAGAGTGTGGGTGGAGCTGGGCTGTCTGTCAGCTTTTTACTTTCATTTTAGGCTGTTTGCCGCAGGGTGTGTTTTAGTTTCATTTTCGGTGTTGGAGCTGAAGCCAAACAGAGCAGGTGTACTGTTGATCTCTCTGCCATGAAAAGACTATCTCTTGATCATTGGTGAATTTGGAATTATAAATGTTTTCAGTAGTGAATGTAAACCTAATGTGTTTCTGTTAAAAGGTGTTTCTTCTGTCTTCTGGATGTTGTTTGGGAAGTTATTAAGGATTACTTAGTGTTGTATTCTTTGGGGGTTGTAGTTGAATTGATGGTTGCTAAGATGTTCACTGTATGTTTTAAAAAGGTTAACTTGAGTTCATAGAATAAACATTGTTTTGCTTTAAAAAATACTTTTCCATTTCTGCTGTACCACACCTGTAGAGTGGGCCGTGTGCTCCCCATACCACAATCTAGTAAAAGTTGTGGGTCAGGTGAACTCCATGATACACTTTGGGGTTCTCTAAACCCTGGCCCATAACAATTGGAATTGGAATACGTGACGTAGAGGGTGAGCTCAAAGCTGGAACAAATGGGGTCACAGTTGATCATTCTGAATGAAACTCGAAGTCAAAAGAAAGTCCCTCCAGCAACCACCTGTGCCCTCAACACAGCGGAGGTCATAAAATAGACTCCGAAGACAAGTGTTTGCCTCCACAACAGTTGACAGTAAAATCGCCCAAACAGAAGATGACCACAGGCTGCTTTCCCCTTTGATGGGGGGGGGGGGGGGGGGGGGGGGGGGGGAGAGCTGACTGGAGGTGATTTAACCTGAGGATGAGCACAACTCAGGCGAAGAGCAAGGTTGAGAACCTTCATGAATAACCTCAGCCGGTACGGGAACTGAACCCGCGCTGTTGGCGTCACGATCCAGCTGTCCGGCCAACCGAGCTAAACCGGCCCCAACAGTCAGCAGTTGGAGACTACAAGCATAGGTCTAGACTGAGATGGCCAAATGATTCAAAGTTACGATGTCATGCTGCTGTTTCTGGGATCTTGCTGTGTACAAACTGGCTTCCTGTATTGCAGCGCTGTCTGCACTTCAAAAATACTTCATTGGCTATGAAGTGCTTTGGGCTTGAGATCATGAAAGGCGCTATCTAAATGCAAGCTCTTCCTTTGTGTTCCTCTGCGCTTTATACACTTACCATTTGTTCGGATACTGTTGAATTGGAAACGCCAGCCTCCTTGTTGAAATAGCAATTATATTCACATTCTGGGATAATAAAGGCACATGATTAGTGTCATATGGTTCATTCCTGAACTGACCACATAAATAAATCCCCCATGGTTTCACGTTTCCTGTAAACCCACATTTCATTCTGAACAATTATTAGCTCCTGAAACCAAAACGAAAATGCTGGAAAATCTCAGCAGGTCTGGCAGCATCTGTAGGGAGAGAAAAGAGCTAACATCGAGTCCAGATGACCCTTTGTCAAAACTGAGCTTTGAGAAAGGGTCACCTGGACTCGAAACGTTAGCTCCTTTCTCTCCCTACAGATGCTGCCAGACCTGTTGAGATTTTCCAGCATTTTCTCAGATTCCAGCATCCGCCGTAATTTGCTTTTATTAATTACTCTAGCTGGTTTAGCTCAGTGGGCTAGACAGCTGGCTTGTAATGCAGAACAAGGCCAGCAGCGCGGCTGAGAATTCTGAATTGTCTCTCTGTGTAGCCGAACAGGAGCCGGAATGTGGTGACTAGGGGCTTTTCACAGTAGCTTTATTGAAGCCTACGTGTGACGATAAAAGATTATTATTATTATTAGCCCCTGATTCCCTTCCGTTTGGAAGTTGGGCGTCCACAGCTAACTCAGGGTTTGCAAATTATGTTTTTTTTTACCACTTGTATCAAAGTCCAAAGATGTGCAGGTTAGGTGGATTGGCCATGAGAAATTGCCCTTAGTGTCCAAAATTGCCCTTAGTGTTGGGTAGGGTTACTGGGTTATGGGGACAGGGTGGAGGTGTTGACCTTGGGTAGGGTGCTCTTTCCAAGAGCCGGTGCAGTCTCGATGGGCCGAATGGCCTCCTTCTGCACTGTAAGTTCTATGATAATCACAGTCGGAGATGGAGAGGGCAGTCTGCAATGCACAGCGATCATCGTCAGGCTGGGGAAAGGAGATATCGACAAGCAGCCAACGCCAGTCTGAATGATAAGCAGAGTTTGACTTTGTTTGGAAAGGGTTCAAAAATGGAAATCCAATTTTCTCCACATCTGACGTGTTTTCGGAGTCCAAAACCAAAATATACAAGTTCGAGAACAGGGATCGCCCTGAGCAACACTTGGGAACTACTTGGTCCTCCGAGGATTTGAAATGGCGAGGAGGATGTCAATGAATGTGAACAATGTCTCACCTGAACATATTTTTCTGCTCTCTTTCCCACTGGTCGCGTTGACTACACAGCAATAACTTCCAATCGTGTTCACGCAGGTCGCACCAGCGCCACAGTTTGACCTCTTCTTCTTGCACTCGTCCACGTCTGGGAATAAATGATGAAGTTTAATCTTTTCAGCGGATCACTGTGTGGGTGCATCATACATTGTGGAAACAGTGGTCTGATTTTCAATGGCCAAATGATGTGTCGATTAAAACATTTTTTGAAGCTCCCGCCTGGCCCCCAATTCACCTCTCACCCAACCACTTCCGGCTTTATTTGGAGGGCAGGACAGGAGGTGGATGGGTGGCAGGTTGGCGAATTTCACTGGTGTGGCCGGCAGCCTCTCATTCAGCCTGTTTTACCGATTTAACGGTGACCAGCTGGGTTTCCTGGGCTTTGGCAAACCGGACGGCTGAAGGGGAGTCAGTAACAAGTGACTTTGCAGCCCTACTTGTGGGCCATGAGGAGTAGAACACTGCAATGAAGTTACTGTGAAAATCCCCTCGTCGGCACACTACGGCGCCCGTTCGGGTACACAGAGGGAGAATTCAGAATGTCCAAATTACCTAACAGCACATCTATAGAACATAGAACATTACAGCGCAGTACGGGCTCTTCGGCCCTCGATGTTGCGCCGACCTGTGAAACCATCTGAAGCCTATCTGACCTACACTATTCCATTTTCATCCATATGTCTATCCAGTGACCACTTAAATGCCCTTAAAGTTGGCGAGTCTACTACTGTTGCAGGCAGGGCGTTCCACACCCCTACTACTCTCTGAGTAAAGAAACTGCCTCTGACATCTGTCCTATATCTACCACCCCTCAATTTAAAGCTGTGTCCCCTCGTGTTGGTCATCACCATCCGAGGAAAGAGACTCTCACTGTCCACCCTATCTAACCCTCTGACTATCTTATATGTCTCTATTAAGTCACCTCTCAGCCTTCTCCTCTCTAACGAAAACAACCTCAAGTCCCTGAGCCTTTCCTCTTAAGACCTTCCCTCCATACCAGGCAACATCCTAGTAAATCTCCTCTGAACCCTTTCCAAAGCTTCCACATCCTTCCTATAATGTGGTGCCCAGAACTGCACTCAGTACTCCAGGTGCGGCCGCACCAGAGTCTCTCGGGACTTGTCGGAGGAAACCTCTGCAGACACGGGGAGAACGTGCAGATTCCACACAGTCACCTGGGACCCTGGCGCTTTGAAGCAACAGTGCTAGCCACTGTGCTACCGTGCCGCCATTAGACCCTGAGCCTGGGAATCAAGGATATGATCATCTTTCCCTTCCCCTAGCTTTCGATGGCATTCCCATTGGCAAATCCCATACCATTGATTACCCCCGGGAAGGGAAGAGTTGGGGTGTAGGGGAGGGTGCTGGGGTTTCCTTTGATCCGACGCTATCAGTCTCAGAGACCATATTGGCTTGGTCAAATTCCTTCATTGTCGGAAGATTATTATGGAACACCAGCAGTGCAAGGTCTGCCGTGGTTCAAGGAGAAAGGCCACTTTGTCAAAGGCAACTAGGGATGAAAATAGAAGTGTTGTAAGACCATAAGACATTGGAGCAGAATTAGACCACTCGGCCCATTCAATCAAGGCTGATATTTTCTCATCCCCGTTCTCCTACCTTCCCCCCATAAGCCTTGATCCCCTTATTAATCAAGAACCTATCTATCACTGCCTTAAAGAGACTCAGTGATTTGGCCTCCACAGCCTTCTGCGGCAAAGAGGTCCACAGATTCACCCCCTCTTGCTGAAGAAATTCCTCCTCTGCTCTGTTTTAAAGGATCGTCCCTTCAGTCTGAAGCTGTGCCCTCTGGATCTAGTTTCTCCTTCAAGTGGAAACATCTTCTCCACGTCCACTCTATCCAGGCCTCGCAGTATCCGGTAAGTTTCAATAAGATCCCCCCTCATCCTTCCAAACTCCAACGAGTACAGACCCAGAGTCCTCAACCGTTCCTCATACGACAAGTTCTTCATTCCAGGGATCGTTCTTGTGAACCTCCTCTGGGCCCTTTTGGCAGTGCGCTTGACATCGTATGGAAACTCTGGAGCAATATTGACACAGTCACTGGAACACGCCGATCTTACCTGCACAGTATGCTCGCCCAGTTGTACAGTTGTAATATGGCAAACATAAATAGAACCCCTCATTGCAGAAGCAGGCTGCCCCCCTGGAATTTCGACATCTCGAAGCAGGCGGACATTTGTATGAAAGACACACATCAGGAGCTGAAAGACATTGACAACAATGATGGGATCATGGGAATGTCTTGTTGCAAAATGCCGGGAATGGCAACAGTCACGTTTCTTTGCTTATTTACAGTAATGTTTAACTCACCGTGTGTAGAATTTCCCCAGTGACCTCCTGACCTGGAGTAGGATCTTTTCGGGGGGGGGGGGGGAATAAAAGGGCTCGCCAAGACGTCTGCCAATCCCCTGCCAAAGGCAGGGAGACCACCGCCTATTACCCACAATACCCTCTAACGTCAACACCTCATGCTCACATAACCCCTTTTCGCAAATAGGGAAAGTCCCAAGATGCATCACCAGAGCCTTGTACAACCAAATCCGACGCTCAGCCACATAAAGGGGTAACGGGTGAGATGATCACGTGCTTGGTCAAAGAATTAGGTTTTGCGGAATTACAGATGGAGGAAAGCAAGATGGCGAGGAGAAGAGATTCAGGGAGGAAATTCCAGCTTGAGGATCTGAGCAGCTGAAGGCAAGCCGATAGTGGAGGAAGCCGTTAGAATCTGGGCCATTCAAGAGGCCACCATTAGTCGAGAGGTCTTGGAGGGTTATCGATTCGGAGGAGATCACAAAGATAGGCAGGGTTGAAGCACGAGAGGGCATTGAAAGCAAGGATGGTAATTTTGAAATGAACGTGTTGTTGAGCTGACATCAGTGAGCACATGGCCGTCGGATTTGGAGTGAATTGGGACAAGGGGTCAACCACCTCAAGTTTGAGATGTGGGAGACCAGGGAAGCATTGGGAGTCCAGAGATAAGACAGAATGAATATGAGCTTCAGCAGCAGATATTCTGAGGTAGAATTCCCGTACCAGCCTCCCCGGACAGGCGCCAGAATGTGGCGACTAGGGGCTTTTCACAGTAACTTCATAGAAGCCTACTCGTGACAATAAGCGATTTTCATTTCAATTGGATGATGTTGGACGATGGTGTTAGTGATGGTGTGAATGTATGGTAGGAAGGTCACCTCGGGGTCATCTATACCACCAAGGTAACAAATACTCTGGTCCAGCCTCAGAAACCTTTTATATTTATACATTTTTATCGAATCATTAATAGAATTGCTATAGTGCAGAAGGTGGCCATAATAATAATAATCTTTATTAGTGTCACAAGTAGGCTGACATTTCAGATTCCCAACATGGGCAATATTGTTTTTTTGGGGGGGATATATGGACAGTCAATCCCTGCCCTGATAATCGGTGGTGTATTAACATCACAAGACAATGAGAGTAGAGGGGACACAAGTTCATCACACTGGTCAAACAGCCAATGATAATACTAATAATCTTCATTGTCACAAGTAGGCTAACATTAACACCACAATAAAGTTACTGTGAAAAGCCCCTAGTCGCCACATTCCGGCGCCTGTTCAGGTACACAGAGGGAGAATTCAGAATGTCCAATTCACCTAACAGCACGTCTTTCGGGACTTGTGGGAGGAAACCGGAGCACCCGGAGGAAACCCACGCAGACACGGGGAGAACGTGCAGACTCCGCACAGGCAGTGACCCAAGCCGGGGATCAAACCTGTGACCCTGGAGCTGTGAATCATCAGAGCTAACCATTGTGCTACCACGCTGCCCGAATTAACCCCTTTGGTCCAGCGAGTCTGCACCGACCCTTAGAAAGACCTAACTAGGCCGCAAACCACCCCCCCCCCCCCGGCCGATTCTTGCAATCCCACTCTAAGGGGAAATTTATTGATGGTGCGAATGTATGGTAGGAAGGTCACCTCGGGGTCATCTATACCACCAAGGTAACAAATACTCTGGTCCAGCCTCAGAAACCTTTTATATTTATACATTTTTATCTAATCATTAATAGAATTGCTATAGTGCAGAAGGTGGCCAATCCACCTAACCTGCACATCTTTGGACTGTGGGAGGAAACCCGAGCACCCGGAGGAGACGCACGCAGACATGGGGAGAACGTGCAGATTCCGCAGTCACCCAAGGTCGGAATGTGAGGCAGCAGTGCTCACCATCATGCCGCCCAACTTTGCTGGATTAATTTAGATGATTTCGGCTTTACAGCAGTTGACAAAGCAGTTCCCTTTGAAGCCACCAGATGGCGCTCCAGGAAATTATTTCAATCTGAGACGTTGCCCGGAGTCGGTGAAGAAAATAGTTGTTGGCCGTTCCATTTGTTAAGGGATAGATTTAGGTTCTTCAAGGTTAGGTGCGGAAAGTGCACCCTCTCCATTTCAGACACCCGAGATTTAAACATCAAGCGTCCCCGGTTCAGTTTTACAACGTAGAACAGCAGTGAGTGGCCTGCGGCCTGTGGGCCAGAGGAGGGCCTTCAGGGTTCAGAGTGCGGCCCCACAAGATACTTTGTTGCCCACAGGCAGGGTCACCGCACTCAGCTGATTTCCGTCCGTGTAGTTTCTTCCCTACTCTGTGACTAAAGTGGGGGGCGAGTGGAGTGAGGAGCGAGCTGATTGCTCACAACATTGACCGTGAGAGCCGTGCGCTCCCTCTGTGTCCAAAGTGTCAATATTTATTTTGTTTTTACCATTTGGAAAGGGAGACAGTTCTATTAATATCTCGACGATTAAGCATTTTCTACAGCTCATTACAAAATATTCGGCGTGCATTAAATGTATTTAATCTTTTGTTTAGAAATTTTACAGTGCCCAATTATTTTTTTCTAATTAAGAGGCAATTTAGCGTGACCAATCCACCTACCCTGAACATCTTTTGGAGAGGGGGGGGGGGGGGGGGGGGGGGTGAGACCCACAAAGACGCGGGGAGAATGTGCAAACTCCACACGGATAGTGACAGGGCCGGGATCAAACCCGGATCCATGGCGTCGTGAGGCGGCAGTGTTAACCATTGCGCCACAGTGCCGCCCAGAAATGTATTCAACCTCATCCATGGGGTCACGGCTAGTGGTACAAGCCCGATTTCAATCTTGCGGCCAACTGAGGTGAAGGAGGGTCACTCATGCGGCCCACTCACTGGCCCATCACTGAGGAAAGCTCCGTCACATCTGTGCAGCTTTGGCCATGTCTCAGAGGATTGGGAGATCTTGGCAGGGATTCTCCCCCTACCCGGCGGGGCGGGGGGTCCCGGCGGGGCGGAGTGGCGTGAACCACTCCGGCGTCGGGCCTCCCCAAGGGTGCGGAATTCTCCGCACCTTTAGGGGCTAGGCCCGCGCCAGAGTGGCTCCCGCTCCGCCGGCCGGCGCGAGCGGCCTTTGACGCCCCACCAGCCGGGTGCATGCGCCGGTGCGTGGCAGGGCGGAAGAAAAAGAGTGCCCCTACAGCACAGGCCCGCCCACCGATCGGTGGGCCCAGATCGCGGGCCAGGCCACCGTGGGGGCACCACCCCAGGGACAGATCGCCTCGCGCCCCCTCCCCCCCCCCCAGGAACCCCGCCGCCCGCCCGCACCGCCAATCCCACCTGTACCAGACGTGATTTGATTCCCGCCGGCGAGATTGGCCTGGGGGGTCAGAGAATCCCGCCCTTTCTCTTTATTTACTTATTCACAGTTTATGAGCACATGGGACTAAGGGTTTATTAGCTTCCTGCTCTTAATGAGACACAGAACAAACAGGGCACGAGCTCCAGTCGATAAAAACAGAAGCAGATGCTAGGAAACTGAAATTTCCGAGGGCTAGTTAAGCAGGTCCGGCAACATCTAAGCAGAGTTCACCTTCGGGAAAACAGCTGCATGGGTTGGAATTCTCCGGTCCTGCGGAAGGCTGGGAATTCCGCCAGTAGCAGACGGAGTTCCGCCACTCGCCGCCGGGAAGCACGTGGCTGGGGAAGGAGGGTCGGAGAACCACCCCCAAGCCGGCGGACCCAAAATGTTCAGACTGAATTTTTTTCTGCATTTTCTGTTCTGGTGTCCATTTGAAGAGCTCATTTTTTCTTTCCCCCCCCTCCACCCCCCAAGCCCAGAACAGATTATTTAGTTTGAGGGGCGCTCTGGCTGAACAGGAATCTCTCCTGCCAGTAACACCTGCCATTGACATTGTAGCAGGATCACGTCGTGAACGCACCTTCTGTGGCCGTCAAGTGGGCCCAAGCCAGGGCTGTTGGGATTGACGCCCACTGCAGGGCACGAACCAACCCAGGTTTCTTTGTGTGTCCCTAATTGTCAAGGGTATTGCACTCGGGGCCCTGGGTTCGATACCCACCATTGCAGATGGTGAGCTTTGAATCCAATTTTAAAGAAGATCATAGATCATAGAATTTACAGTGCAGAAGGAGGGCATTCGGCCCATCGAGTCTGCACCGGCTCTTGGAAAGAACACCCTACCCAAGGTCAACACCTCCACCCTATCCCCATAACTCAGTAACCCCACTCAACACTAAGGGCAATTTTGGACACTAAGGGCAATTTATCATGGCCAATCCACCTAACCTGCACATCTTTGGACTGTGGGAGGAAACCGGAGCACCCGGAGGGAACCCACGCACACACGGGGAGGATGTGCAGACTCCGCACAGACAGTGACCCAAGCCGGAATCGAACCTGGGACCCTGGAGCTGTGAAGCCATTGTGCTATCCACAATGCTACCGTGCTGCCTCATAGTTTCATGATAACCATGAAACCATTGTTGTAAAAACCCATCCTTTAGGGAAGGGGCGGCAGGGTGGCACCGTGGTTACCGCTGATACATCACAGCACCATGGACCCGGGATCGATCCCGGCCTTGGGCGACTGTGCAAATTCTCCCCGTGTCTCCGTGTGTTTCGTCCGGGTGCGCCGGTTTCCTCCCACAGTCCAAAGATGTACAGGTGAGGTGGGGTTACGGGGATAGGGCCGGGGACCGGGCCTAGCTGGGGTGCTCTTTTTGAGGATCGGTGCAGAGTCGATGGGGCGAATGGCCTCCTTGTGCACTGTAGAGATTTTATGAAATCTGCCGTCCTTACCCGGTCTGGCCTACACGTGACTCCAGACCCATAGCAACGTAGTTGACTGAAATGTCCTCTGAAATGGTCCACTCAAGTCACTCAGTTCAAGGGTCATTAGGGATGGGCCTACAGTTAGTCATGCCTGCATCAAAAATCTAGTGTATGTCACATGAAAACATACTTCATAAAGTCATGATATTGATGGCGAGAGTGCCTTGCCTCATTCAGTGATGACAAAAGAGCCTCGGCAAATTGAAAAATCAGACCGAAGGATTCATCACTGAAGATTGTGGTCAAGTCAAAGGTTAGAAGTTTGTACTGCATATTGTTGAAATGTTATGAGTTACGCTCCAAATGCCATTTAGTTTTGCTTCTCTGATATTCGCAGCCAAAGTTATGAAACTTTGAAGTTGCACAAAGGTTTTCAAAACTTCACCCTGCACATTTTCACACCCTATTTAATTTCATTACTCAACCACAATGATTGAGCACAGCCTTTGACGAATCGTATTTATACATTCCGTTCAGCAACATTGATGCACATGTGTCTGCACAATCTCTCGGTCTCTCCTACATGCTGGCGAGCATTTTCCACTCCCGTACTTGCCTGTCCATTGTTTGGTAACTGGTGAATAGGCAGGAAACTGGAGGTTGGTCTGTCCTCCCTCCACCCCCTCTCCCTCTCTCTCTCTCACACACACACACACACATGTACACAAAACGTGAGCTCTTTTCACTCCCTACAGATGCTGCCAGACCTGCTGAGATTTTCCAGCATTTTCTCTTTCGTCACACATACACAGATACACATGGGGCAGCACGGAGTGGATAGCACTGTGGCCTCACAGCGCCAGGGTCCCAGGTTCGATTCCCCACTGGGTCACTGGTCTGTGCGGAGTCTGCACGTTTCCCCCAGTGTGTGCGTATTTCCTTCGGGTCCTCCGGTTTCCTCCCACAGTCCAAAGACGTGCAGGTTAGGTGGAGCGGCCATAATAAATTGCTCTTAGTGACCAAAAAAGTTAGGAGGGGTTATTGGGTTACAAGGATCGGGTGGAAGTGAGGGCTCAAGTGGGTCGGTGGAGACTCGATGGGCCTAATGACCTTCTTCTGCACTGTGTGTTCTATGTACTATGTGCATATATATAAATACGCACACATATACACACACATGCACACGCCCACATACCACACATGCACATATGTACACATATGCACATATGTACACATATGCACACACACAGCACACACCCATACACACATGCGTACACATAATAACAATAATCTTTCTTAGTGTCACAAGTAGGCTTACATTAACACTGCAATGAAGTTACTGTGAAAATCTCCTAGTTGCCAAACTTTAGCGCCTGTTCAGGTACACTGAGGGAGAATTCAGAACGTCCAATCCACCTAACATATACACATCCACAGACTCACACGCATGCACACACAGTTAGACACACACATGCACACACACAAATACACACACACTCTCACATACATGCACAGGCACACATGCATGCACACAAATGGACACACACTTAAAACAAACACACACGAGTGAGCACACATACACATACAGACAGATGCATATACACACACACACACATGTGCGTACCCAGACACACTCACATGTACGTGCACACACTCAGACAAATACAAACCGACACAAACACACATGGCACAAATACAAACACATTCAGACACAAATACACACAAGCCCAAAACACACGCAAAAACACGCACACACTGGGGGAAGCGTGCAGACTCCGCACAGACCAGTGACCCAGCGGGGAATCGAACGTCCCGCTTATTTCCCACACTTAAAGTTTTAAACAATGAAGAGTCTTTCACCTCCCATGTTACTTAATCTCACTTTGCACAGATTGGTGGGGGGGGGGGGGGGAGGGGGTGCGAGGCGGGCAAATGGTGAAATCTCTACAAAATCACACTCGTGCATTCCACATCCGCGATGATTCATTTAAGAAGCTGCAGTGCTCAGCAAGTACAAAGGGTCTAACATCAAGTCTGTGCCAGCTTATCTGATTACATATGGATAACAAGAAGCGTGTTGTGATGATATGGTGTCTGCATCTGTGAGCTAAGGTAGGAAGGAGATAGCGTTCTTCACGATTGACTGTCACCCAGTGACCCCCCCCCCCCCCCCCCCCCCCCCCCCCCCCCCGGGGGTTGGCACATGTCTGGATTTTGGACAAAGACCAATCTGATCGCCCAGTCGGCAGGTCTCGTGGTGAAGCAGATGGCGGGCCTTCTTCTGACCTAAAAACTCTGCTTCTGAGCCCCACCCCAGGGACGTAAGCGACATGTGTTTACGACGTGCCCTCACAGGTTGGGTGTCAGGGTGAAGATTCTTCCAACAGGTGCCACGGGGGGGTGAGAGCGGGGGAGGTTCCTGGTCGGCCGAGCGAGAGGAAAGAACGCTGGAACCTCTGCCATTGCTCCAGATTACAATGCACATGTCACAGCGCATGTTGCCGCGGTAACGCGGCCTCCTTGGTTGAATTGTGACGAACTGTTGCCGCCACCATAGTTTAGTGACAGAAGTCGTTGAAAGTGATGTTTCTGGAGCTACGCCTCAGCATGAATCAGACTTTAGGTTTGGTTGACTTTGGTGGGGAATAAAATGAAAGACCATGCTTTAAGGTATCCTGGACACCTTAAGCAGGTTACAGCAGCTCAACTCATAGGATCATAGAATCCCTACAGTGCGGAAAGAGACCATTCGGCCCATTGAGTCTGCACCGACCCTCCAAAAAGCACTCTACTCAGTGCCACTCCCTGGCCCTATCCACGGCCTGTTTGTGTCTCTTCCTTAGTCCAGACATATCCATCTTCAGTTCGTCATACAGTCCTGTTGTCTGCTTGCTGGCGACTACAAAATGGAGGAAGCTCCCCTCACTAGTTTCTCCCCCAGAGTATGCGACGTCAGTGGACGGGGCGCGTGACCTGCTCTCTCTGCTGCCGCTTCTGAAGAAAGGTTGAGTAGATTAGGATTGTTTTCGTTGGAAAGAGGGAGGTTGAGGGGGGACCTGATTGAGGTCTACAAAATTATGAGAGGTATGGACAGGGTGGAAAGCTTTTTCCAAGAGTGGGGGTGTCAATTACAAGGGGTCACGATTTCAAGGTGAGGGGGGGAAAGTTTAAGGGAGATGTGCTTGGGAAGTTTTTTACACAGAGGTTGGTGGGTGCCTGGAACGTTTTGCCAGCGGGGGTGGTAGAGGCGGGCACGATAGCATCATTTAAGATGCATCTAGACAGATGTATCAATGGGCGGGGAACAGAGGGAAGTAGATCCTTGGAAAATAGACGACAGGTTTAAATAAAGGATCTGGATCGGCGCAGGCTGGGGTGGCCGAAGGGCCTGTTCCTGTGCTGTAATTGTCTTTGTTCTTTGTTCTTGTTCTGGCGGGAAAACGAATCGATTAAAAATTAAAAATCTCGGAACAGCGCGCTGACGTATGGACGAGGCGGTCTGTCCTGCTAGGCTCCAGGCCTGTGCACTGTTGCTTCCGGCTGAGGGGGCACGCGCGCGTGAGACGGCCGGCAATCTGGGAAGCCGGTCGCGGCCGTCGGACTCTCCCTCCCGCGATCGGGAACGCCGTGACCGATCGCTCCGGGACCCTCTCGACATCCGCCCACGAGCCACCCGCGGGTCGCCACCCTGTGTTCGAAAATGACTGTCATCATCAAACCTTTTTTTTAAGCCCTGTTGAAACATTGCTGCCCCCCCCCCCCCCACCAAACCACCATTCAAGGGCAGTCCATCCTTCCTGAGCACAGCAACCCTCTGGTTCAACAGCGTAAGACTAGCTCAGAATTGATCTAAAACGTGTGTTTGCCAGGCTGAACTCTGGGCACAATGATACACTGGATTAACATCACAGCAGGAGTAAAGATAAAAGCAAGGAGACGTTTGGCATGAGGAGGTAACATTAAAAGCAGCAATGATTGAATCAATAGTAAATGTAATTAATATTGCTGTCCCTGGTGCCTGTGATTTTGTTACTGAAGGGATTAGGATTACCCAACAGTCATACCCTGAACAGTCCCTCATTGAGGGATTTTGTTTTAATCGACCTCCCCAACCCCCCAACACAAAGTCACCCATTTCTGTGTCAGAATAATTCGACCAATTCGTCCTCGTCCAATCAGTGTTGAGCAAGGACGGAATGCTGAATGGTTCCGAATTGATCAGAAGGCATCAGGTGGGATTTCCAAGCCCTTCCGCCCCCTCCCGCCGCTGACGCGATCTTCCAGTCCCGCCGATGCTTTTTTAAAAATTTCGTCCTTGGCATGTGGGTGTCATTGGGCCTGGGCCAGCATTTGGTGCCCATCCCTAATTGCCCTGGAACGGAGTGGCTGGGTGGGCCATTCCAGAGGGGGGCAGTGAAGAGACAACCCCATCCCTGTGTGGGGCTCTGGCGTCACATGTAGGCCAGACCGGGTAAGTACGGCAGATTTCCTTCCCAGAAGGACATTGGTGAACCAGCTGGGTTTTTACCACAATCGGCAATGGTTGCGTGGTCATCATTAGACTTTAATTCCTGCCGTGGCAGGATTTGAACCTGGGATCCCAGAGTATTACCCTGGGTCTCCGGATTACGAGCCGAGGGACAATACCACCAGCCCCGCCATGTTGCCTTACCTACACAGAGTCCATTCTTCTCTTCTCTTCCGGTTGGGCAGGCGGCCGAACACTGACCCACAAGGGTGCAGAGTATCAACCCTGGAAGCAACATAAAGGTCCTCCGTTAGAATACAACATTTGAGACATCGAGAATCAGAGTTAACTTTACACAGGGGTCGCCTGGAGGCAATTCGCACAGCTCACCGCATATTGCAACTGCTTCAGCCTCATCGGTGTTGCAGAGCGTTTGCCACATTAGAAACTCCTTTGCCTCAAACACCCATCCCTCCGACTGCCACAGCAGCTGTCAGAGCCACGTAACTTTACAATGTTTACTTTCCTATTTCTACATCAGAGCCCTTTTGTCCTAATGAATGACCTTACCAAACCGTAGGTAGCCTAAGATCACGGTCCTGGATTCTTTCACTGATGAACGTAGAAATTGCTACATTTTATATTTTTGGCAGTAATGTTATCAAACATCTGGGTTAAGGTTTTTATTTGTTGCAGTGAAATTATTCAAAAACCTAGGTTAAAGAATCCACGCGGTGTACCTGCTAAAGCTGTAATCAAGAAGTCATAAAAAGTCAGGCCACGATTGATTCTAACCATTTACTTGGTTACAGATAAAGGGCTAATGGAACATTGTTTTGATAGCTGGAAATTCCACGGAGACTAGATAATTTATGAGGAGATGATTTCACTCCGGGCTAAGCAGGTCTTGTGACACCTCACCGGGTTTCAGATGATATAATTATTGGGTGGAGCCAGGTCTGTCTGTAGATTTGCAGTTTGCCATGGAATTTGAGGTGGACAAGACAGAAGGATTTAAAGTTGAAGAGCAGATTTGCCAAATGCTGTTAGGTAGAGCAGACAGCTCTTGAAAGGAACTCTTTCCAAAAGTTTGCCCAGCTGAGCAAGTAAACCTGTTTTGTTAACTTTTTTTATAAGTGACAATTGAGCTATATTGGATTGCTTAATTGGAGTTAGTAGGAGGCATAGGTAGTAGGTTTACATGTTTCCTTGTGTTTAAGAAATGTTTAACAGATAATTGTAAAGCTATTTACTTTGATGTTAATGTGGTTAATTGTATTTGAATTAAAGTTTGTTTTAACTTGAAAGATAACTATTGGTCAGACTCATTGCTCCTGGGGTGAAATATCCTTTCTTCACAATTTTACAAAGTAAAAAAAAATTGATTGGCGTCCTTGTCTGGTACCCGAACAAATGTTGGTGTCTGATCCGGTCCCCTTCAAAAAAAGATGCTTGAGAGCTGATCTAGAATCCATCGAATCGCTGCAGCACAGAAGAAGGCTATTCGGCCCATTGAGTCAGCGACGATCCTCCAAAAGAGCACCCCACCCACTCTACCACCCACCCTCTCCCTAACCCCGTAACCTAACCTGCACACTAGGGGGAAATGTAGCACGGCCAATCCACCTAACGTGCCCATCTTTGGATTTAGCGTTTGCACGTTCTCATACTGTCTCCATGGGTTTCTTCCGGATGCTCCGGTTTCCTCCCACAGTGCAAAAGGTGTGCAGGTTGGGTGGATTGGCCATGCTAAATTTCCCCTTAGTGTCCAAAGGTCAGATGGGGTTACGGGGATAGGGCGGGGGAGTGAGCTGATGGAGGGTGCACTTTAAGAGGGTCGGTGCAGACCCGACTGGCCGAATAGCCGCCTTCAGCAGTCTAGGGATTCTTTGATTCTATGAATGTGCAAACTCCACAGAGACAGTCACCCAAGGCCGGAATCGAACCCGGGTTCCTGGCGCTGTGAGTCAGCAGTGCCAACTACTGGATTTGATAGGGTAGTCAAAGAGAACATTCGTGGGGATGTCCAAAACTAGGTCCCACACTGAGTCATGAGTAAATCCAGGAGGGAATCAAGGGGAAATTTACTCTACCTTGAGCATCACTATGGGTGTGTATGTGCAGCATGGACTGCTGTGGTTCAGGAAAGTAGCTCGCTGCCACCATCTTGTCGAGGGCAGTTAGCGATGAGCAATGCATGCTGGTCTGGCCAGTGAAGCCCACATCCCACGAATGAATAAACAAAGAACCTCAAAGCGTGGTTAGAATGTGGCTCCTGCTGCCCACGTGGGTTGTTTGAAGTGAATAAATATAGTCTTACTTTAGAGGAATCTAGGTAGGTTCACGAGTGGAGGGGGAGGGGAGGAATGGAAGGATATCCTGAGAGGCTGAGGTAAAGTACAGAGAGGGAGAAACCTGGTTCCTCTGGTAAAACCACTGGAAAAGAATTGTTTGTTCGCAGACTGAGGACGGTGGGCGTTTAATGTGAGGAGATTGTGGTGGTTCTTCCTCATGAGCTGCGACAGTCCCTCCGCGATTTCGACTCTGGCCCGTAAGGCCGATGTGTGGTTCTGTGTCTTGGAGGTGGTAGCGGTCGTCTGCACTTGCTGCCCTTGTCCTCTTAGTTGATGGGAGGTCACGAGTCGGTGTTCTGTTTCCTGTTTTTTTTCTCTCGGGCGACGCTCTTGGCTTCTGTGGATCTGCAGGAGATGACTGTGCTGCAGAAAGGCCTCAGCGAGATTAATATCGGTGACCACTCTTTGGGGCTGTGCGTTTTGTGGTAGGTTAAAGTGCAAGGGCTTCTGAGAGGTTGCAGAACCTGAGCTGAAGTACTTGCATTGGTGTAGGAGCTGAATTCAAATCACCTCCACATTCCCCATCAAAATCGACATTCCAATGTCATTGCGAGGTGGCACCGATCCAAGGTTGAATTGCAGCCTTTGACTCAGTTCTGACAACTGTTGGATACTATGTTGGGCAGCACGGTAGCATTGTGGTTAGCATAATTGCTTCACAGCTCCAGTGTCCCAGGTTCGATTCCTGCACATTCTCTCCGTGTCTGCGTGGATTGCCTCCGGGTGCTCCGGTTTCCTCCCACAGTCCAAAGACGTGCAGGTTAGGTGGATTGGCCATGATAAATTGCCCTTAGTGTTGGGTGGGGTTTACTGGGTTATGGGGATAGGGTGGAGGTGTGGACCTTGGGTAGGGTGCTCTTTCCAAGAGCCGGTGCAGACTCGATGGGCCGAATGGCCTCCTTCTGCACTGTAAATTCTATGATGTTCAGAGGTTTAAAAAAACCCCAGAAATTATCTGTACTGCTTTACGACCTTGAGACGTAGGAGCGGAAGTAGGCCATTCGGCCCATCGAGTCTGCTCCGCCACTCAATGAGATCGTGACTGATCTGATCTGATAATCCTCAACTCCACTTTCCCGCCTTATCTCCATAACCCTCGATTCCCTCGCTGATTAAAAATCTGTCTCTCAGCCTTGAACATACTTAACGACCCGGCCTCTACAGCTCTCTGCGGTAAAGAATTCCACAGATTCACTGCGCCGAGAGCAGAAATTCCTCCTCATCTCTGTCTGAAATGGGCCACTCCCTTACTCTGGGATTCTGCCCTCTGGTCCCAGACTGTCCCACAAGGGGAAACAACCTCTCAGCATCGACCCTGTCGAGCCCCCTGAGAATTCCACATATCTCAATAAGGTCACCTCTCATTCTCGTGCAACGCAGCACAGTGGTTAGCACTGTTGCTTCACAGACAGGGTCCCAGCTACGATTCTCGGTTTGGGTCGCTGTCTGTGCGGAGTCTGCACGCTCTCCCCGGATCTGCGTGGGTTTCCTCCGGGTGCTCCCATTTCCTCTCACAAGTCCCGAAAGACGTGCTGTTAGGAGAATTAGACATTCTGAATTCTCCCTCTGTGTACCCGAACAGGCGCCGGAATGTGGCGACTCGGGGATTTTCACAGTAACCTCATTGCAGTGTTGATGTAAGCCTACTGATGTCAATAATAAAGATTATTATTATTTTTAAATTCATTTTGAACGGGATGTGGGCATCGCTGGTTAGGCCCCAGCATTTATTGCCCATCCCTAGTTGCCCTTCAGAAGGTGGTATTGAGCTACCTTCCTGAACCGCTGTAGTCCCTGAGGTGTAGGTACAGCCACAGTGCGGTTAGGAAGAGAGTTACAGAATTTTGACCCAGTGACAGTGAAGGAGCGGCGATATTTTTCCAAGGCGACTTGAGTGACTTGGAGGGGAACCTCCAGGTGGTGGGGTTCCCAGGTAATCTGCCGCTCTTGTCTTTCTGGATGGTAGTGGTCGTGGCTAGTGTCTTGTTATGCTCTTGGCGTAGCATAAGCGGCTTCTTTGATGTTCACTCTGACAAAGGAAGGTTCAGACGTGGAGATGACTTCAACACGTTTATTAAACTATTAACAATTCTCCTACTCAGATTCGCCACTACTGTTAATCCTTCTGTAGCTACTCAGACTGATGAACCAGTCTGCTACAATCCACGTGGTGGGTGTGATATTGAATCAACCCTGTGTCTGTACTCACTGAGTGTCTCCACTGGAAAGAGGAAGATCATGTGTGCTGTGTCCTTTATATATGGGTTGGTGTAATGCCCCCCTGTGGTAGTGTCACCTCTGTGTATATCGTGAATGCCCATTGGTCGTGTCCTATCTTACTGACCTATTGGCTGAGTGTCTGTGTGTCATGTCTCTGGTGCTCCCCCTAGTGTCTAGCTAGTCTAGGTGTACTTACATTAACCCCTTGTGTATTTACAGTGATGCATATCACCACAGCTAGTGACGGTTGAGGCTCCAGCATTCGTTCCATCCCATGGCTGACTATGTCTCTCTCCTGTTCTTGCCGGCTGCCACTGGCGCGTGTTGGATAGAGTCGGAGGTTGATACTCAAACATGTTTGGCCGTGTCAAGAAGGCACCTTCCTCGGCCATCAAGTCCTGGCGTGGGACTCGAACCAGGAGCTGCTGGCTCCAAATCAGGGACATTAACCCACTGGCACCACAGCGTATCCCACATTCAGCAAGGCCCTCTTGTATACTGCCGAGTTTTCAAAATCATGCTTCAGAGTTGATTGCGAACGCAAGCATTTCCAAGTCTTTGTCTATGTTTTGATGCACAGGTTTTTCTACAAACCGACCAAAGCCACCTGTGACTTCAGTTAGTGTAAGCATGGCGGCTCAGAATCTGTTAGTTGTGGCATCATAAACGGTTATCTGTTCGCATACCAGAAGCCAGCTGTGTTAAGCGGGAGGCTGTGATCTTATCATGATCTCACTCCGGAGTACAGTGTGGACGGAAAGTATTGATCCAAAGTGGCAAGTGTTCAGGAAGTGTCAGGTTGTTTTTGTTTGTAGATTTTTCCAATTAAGGGGCAATTTAGTGTGTGCCAATCCACCTACCTTGCACATCTTTTTGAGTCGTGGGAGTGAGACCCACGCAGACACGGGGAGAATGCGATGCGGCGGCCCGGGATTGAACCCGGGTCCTTAGCGCCGCGACGCAGCAGTGCTAACCGCTGCGCCACCGTGTCGCCCCGTTTCAGCTTGTTTTAGAATTAGAATTTACAGTGCAGAAGGAGGCCATTCGGCCCATCGTGTCTGCACCGGCTCTTGGAAAGAGCACCCTACCCAAGGTCAACACCTCCACCCTATCCCCATAACCCAGTAACCCCCACCCAACACTAAGGGCAATTTTGGACACTAAGGGCAATTTAGCATGGCCAATCCACCTAACCTGCACATCTTTGGACATGTGGGAGGAAACGGGAGCACCTGGAGGAAACCCACGCAGACACGGGGAGGATGTGCAGACTCCGCACAGACAGTGTCCCAAGGCCGGATTCGAACCTGGGACCCAGGAACTGTGAAGCAGTTGTGCTAACCACTATGCTACCGTGCTGCCCCCTGCTGAGAAAGTCGACATTCAAACGTCAATAGCTGGAGCTCAGAAGAAATGTTTCGGAATAGGATATTGAAGCAGAGGTAGGCCATTCAGCCCATCGAGTCTGCTGAGGCCTTGAAAAATGTTATCTGAATAATTTAGCTACAGTAATTTATGCCAACTGATACTCAAAGAGAGGCCTTGTTCTGATGTAACAAATATCCAAGACATAAAGTTGAAGGACAAAGGTCAATGCAATATCTTCCGATACATTCTGCTGACTCCTGTAAGGGATCTGAAGCGATTGGCTCCAGTTGCCGAGACAATATATACTTTTACGATGTTCAATGTATTGCCAACCTTTGTTCTTTCAGCCAGTTCCTGGAAATTTTCACAGCTCTAATCCTAGCAATAAAACAAGAACAAAATAGCATTTCACAAGGTTGGGGAGGATGATCCAGGGATGTTTGGGATGTAATCCCCATCTTTGGTGTTTTTATTTCCTCATCCTCAACTGAATTGAAGAGAGGTTTCTTCACCCAGAGTGTGGAGAATGTTTGGGCTTGTCTACGCCGGAGTTCTGAGCAGGCCCAATCACTGAAGTTATTCACGGCGGAGGTTGACGGGTTATTACATTTGAAGGTTGTCAAGGGATAGTGGGGAATGTGGGAAGGTGGGCTTGAGGGAGAATCACAGAACCATTGAATCCCTACAGTGCAGAAGGAGGCCATTCGGCCCATCGAGTCTGCGCCGACCCCCTGAAAAAAGACCCAGGCTCCCCCCTCTCCGTGCAGCCTGTCGCATTGATTTTTTTTTTTATAAATTTAGATTACCCAATTATTTTTTCCAATTAAGGGGCAATTTAGTGTGGCCAATCCACCTACTCTGCACATTTTTGGGTTGTGGGGGCGAAACCCACACAAACACGGGGAGAATGTGCAAACTCCACACGGACAGTGACCCAGAGCCGGGATCGAACCTGGGACCTCAGCGCCGTGAGGCGGTTGTGCTAACCACTAGGCCACCGTGCTGCCCTGCCTGTCGCATTGATAATATTGAATGACAGAGCACGTTTGAAGGGGATTAAAGAGCCAGGGAAGGGACTACAGAGACTGGGAAGGAATTACAGAGACAGGGAGGAGATAACAGAGATAGAGAGGGTGTGACAAGTAGGGCCTTACAGAGATAGGGAGGAGATAACAGAGACAGGGAGGAGATTACAGAGACAGGGAGGGGATTACAGAGACAGGGAGGGGATTACAGAGACAGGGAGGGGATTACAGAGACAGGGAGGGGATTACAGAGACAGGGAGGGGATTACAGAGACAGGGAGGAGATTACAGAGACAGGGAGGAGATTACAGAGACAGGGAGGAGATTACAGAGATATAGAGGGTGTGACAGAGAGAAGGAGGGGCTTACAGAGATCGGGAGGAGATAACAGTGACAGGGAGGAGATTACAGAGATAGGATAACAGAGACAGGGAGGGATTTACAGAGACAGGGAGGAGATTACAGAGATAGGGAGATAACAGAGACTGGGAGGAGATTACAGAGATAGGGAGATAACAGAGACTGGGAGGGGATTACAGAGACTGGGAGGGGATTACAGAGACAGGGAGGAGATAACAGAGACAGGGAGGAGATAACAGAGACAGGGAGGAGATTACAGAGGTAGGGAGATTACAGAGACAGGGAGGAGATTACAGAGACAGGGAGGAGATTACAGAGACAGGGAGATTACAGAGACAGGGAGGAGATTACAGAGACAGGGAGGAGATTACAGAGACAGGGAGGAGATTACAGAGACAGGGAGGAGATTACAGAGACAGGGAGGAGATTACAGAGACAGGGAGGAGATTACAGAGACAGGGAGGAGATTACAGAGATAGGGAGATAACAGAGACAGGGAGGGATTTACAGAGACTGGGAGGAGATAACAGAGATAGGGAGGAGATAACAGAGATAGGGAGGAGATAACAGAGACTGGGAGGAGATTACAGAAATAGGGAGATAACAGAGACAGGGAGGGATTTACAGAGACAGGGAGGAGATAACAGAGATAGGGAGGAGATAACAGAGACAGGGAGGAGATTACAGAGATAGGGAGATAACAGAGACAGGGAGGGATTTACAGAGACTGGGAGGAGATAACAGAGACTAGGAGGGGATTACAGAGACTGGGAGTGGATTACAGAGACAGGGAGGAGATAACAGAGACAGGGAGGAGATAACAGAGACAGGGAGGAGATAACAGAGATAGAGAGGCGATTACAGAGACTGGGAGTGTTGTGTTATGTAATTCAGATGCACCTCCCTGTCTCTGTAATCTCCCAGTCTCTGCGAGATGCACAATGAATGCAAGTGTTTTTACTTCGAAGCAAGCCTGTTTATGCTGGGTGAGTCACTCAATCAGTCAGCAATAGATTGTGACGATCCTGTCTGCAGTGGAATATCAAACAATGGTTTTGAAGTCTTGTTGAATGAGTCACGAAACGATGCATTGTGACTGTCCGTGAGCTCGGTCAGCTCTACAACAATAGGGTTGCGGTGCTGTTGAGTCAGTCACTCAGCCATGGGTTGTGACATCTCGGGGGTCCTTCAGCGATGGAGTGAGCTGGATTTGCTCAGTCCCAGAGCATGCCAGCAATACGGCGCGCCCAAACTACCCATTGTACACAACGTGAACAATATGATTCATATCAGCATCAGATTTACAAGAATGGAAACTTAAAATAACTTTGGGAGGTGCTGATAAGGCAAAATGATAAAAGAATACTCAAATTTCACTTCTGCTGCAAATGACACAGTTTCCTTATGTGCGATCAAGCGAGATCTAATAGCAAGACCGCTCCCCTTTTCAAATAATTATGGTCAGCTGCACAGTGCAATTAAATCCTAATGTGTTTGCAGTATAGCTTTTGATGTGTGAAACCCTTGTGTTCACTTTATTTAGACTGGAATATGACCTGTACTCAAGGTTATATCAGCTGGCATCTGCTGTGAGCAATGAACGGACAAACATTGCCAGGTGTTTGTAAGAATTCCGCATGCGCATTGCCTTCCTGAGGGCAACTTTCCCTCGGCCAATCAGCGCCGTGCCCTCCACAGAGCACCTGGGGGCTCAATGCACAGGGCAGGTCAGTGTACCTCAGCCAATCAGACTGCGGAGGCATTAATGAGCAGCGCAGAATCTATAGCAGCAAGTGTCTCTGAGAATGACAGATTCAGTGTTGAACCAGGTACAGAAAGTGAAATAAGGAGAGGGGAAGAAATTGAATGGGCGGGATTCTCTGACGATATCGTAATCGGCGATAGGGCGGAGAATCCCCGTTGACGACCGAATCGGGGGCGGCGCCTGTCTTTGAACGCTCCGCCCCCTCCAAAACGGAATCATCGAAGGAGCACGGCGCATGCCGTTGGGATGGCCCCAGGATGTTACCTGGAGGCCCTCCCCCGATGCTCCGCCCCCGATGGGCTGAGTTCCTGACGGCGCGCGGGACACGTGTGCTCTCAGTTTTCATGAACCTGGCATGGCGGTTGCGGACTGTGTCCAGCGTCGCCACAGTTGGGGGGGGGGGGAGCCGTGCTGCTAGCTGGGGGGGGCTTCAGTGAGGGCTGGGGGGACTGGTGGGGGTGGCCCAGGGGTGTCCAGCAGGGCACAGTCTGGCAGGTCAGGTCCCTGCGTGGTCGGCGCCATGCTGCACGGAACGACTGCTGCAGATCGTCGCTGTGCGCATGCGCGGCCACGAACCCGGTCGGAGGATTGTGCTGGGGCCTCGCGATTTTTTTTGGGCGGAAAGCCAGACATTCCTCCAGACATAGCCTCAAAATTGGAGAAACCAGCCCAATGAAGGAAGAGCGATAAAAGAGACAGGAAAAATCAGAAACTGAAGTACGTCGTTGAATTACTTTTGACCTCCAAAAACAATGAAAAGCTGAAAGAGTGAGACTCCACACTTGCAAAAGCTCTTTTCGTGCAGTGGAGTGCTTTGATAATGATTAATGCTGTAAACAGGATACTTAAATAGAAGTGGACAGACCAAAATGTTTCAGCTGAGTTCAGTCGCTATCCAAGCGGTAGACAAGTTTGAAATAATTGGCTGGCTCTTTCAGTGAGCCAAAGGCCTCTTTCGTTAATGTAAGAAACATTTAACAAGATGATATTGTTTCTTCTTGCATTCAATGCATCTTTAATGAAGTGCAAAATAGTGAACAAGCACAGCTCTTTCTCCCAAAAATAGAGCATTTAAGACACTATAACTAGCTAATTTAAATGTGATGCTAATACAACTAAGCAACAATATTCCTTTCTTGCAACTTGGGTGGCAAGTAATATTTATGCCACACAAGTGCCAGGCAATGACCATCTCCAACAAAAGAGAATCAAGCCATCGGCCCTTGACATTCAAAGGCATTACCATCACTGAATCACCACTATCAACTTCCTGGGGTCATAATTGACCAGAAACTTAACTGGACCAGCCATATTAGTACTGCAGGTCAGAGGCTGGGATTCCAGCAGCAAGTAACTCAGCTCCTAACTCTGCATAGCCTACACACCATCTACAAGACACAAGTCAGGAGTGTGATGGAATACCCTCCACTTGCCTTGACGAGTTCAGCTCCAACAACACTCAAAACGCTCGACACCATCCAGGACAAAGTAGCCCTGCTCGATTGGCACCCGATCCACAAACATTCACACCCTCCACTGCTGACGAATGGTGGCACCCGTGTGTGCCATCAACAAATGCACTGCAGCAACTCACTGAGGCTGCTTCAACGTCACCTTCCAAACCCACGACCGCTACCATTGGGAAGCACAAGGGCAGCAGACACCTGGGAACACCCCCACCTCACGGTTGCCCTCCAAGCCACTCACCATCCCAACTTGGAAAGATATTGGCCGTTCCTGCCCTGTCGCTGGGTCAAAATCCTGGAATTCCCTCCCTAACAGCACTGTGGGTGTACCTACACCACATGGACAGCAGTGGGTTCAAGAATGCAGCTCACCATCACCTTCTCACGGGCAACTGGGTCTGGGCATAAACGCTGTCTCAGCCACATTCCAGGAATAAATTAAATGCAATTCCCACTCTCACCAAATCCCCACGTAGACCTCCTTCCTCTCGTGTCTTTTCCACTCTAACCCCCAACTCCAGCTCGTCTCGCAATGCGTCGTTAGCTCAATACTGAGACCGAGAGAGGGTTTGTTGGCTCGACCAAAAAAGGGTCGGATGGGGTTGGGCCTGAAGGCCAATTTTTCCTGATAGTTTTCCCACCTGCAGTCAGGGCACGCTGGATAGCCGACACCCCGGGAGCAACTCCCTGCAGCCCTAAAGCGCTGCTCCCCATTTTTATGGCTGTAGGTATTTTCAGTATAAAATACAGCACAAGTGATTCGAACAAGTGGTTCCCCTTCTGTTGTCCTCACCCTTTCCAGTGAGCATTAAGAGGCAGTGAAGCAGATATAAGTGGACCAATTATGACCTAATTTACTGCGCGGGGAACCCAGGGGATTGGGGGGGGGGGGGGGGGGGGGGGGGCGGGGGGGGGGGGGGGGGGGGGGGGAATGCTGCCCAGAAATAAGCTGAAATTCTCCAGCCATCCGCACCAGAGGCATCATCCAGTGTCGCCGACAGTGACCTCCCGGTGGCAGAGGGTGGGAACAACGGGAAAACCCGTTGACATCGGCGGGGCTGGAAGATCCCGCCGTGGGCAAATGGTGGGCCATTCCAACACCGCAAAACATGCCATTGGGGGGACTAGGTGGGGGGTGGGGGCAAAGAATCCCTCCTATAGTCCATGGGGCACACTGGGCTAAATCGCTGGCTTTGAAAGCAGACCAAGGCAGGCCAGCAGCACGGGTTCGATTCCCGTACCAGCCTCCCCCGAACAGGCGCCGGAATGTGGCGACTAGGGGCCTTTTCACAGTAACTTCATTTGAAGCCTACTCGTGACAATAAGCGATTTTCATTTAATTTCATTCTTCCCTCACTTAAGGAAGGACGTTGAGAGCTGAAAGATGGGGAAGAGGAGGTTTACTAAGATGGTACCGGAGATGAAAGATTTCATCCATGTGAAGAGACTGAAGAGGGCGGAGTTGTTCTTCTTCGAGCAGGGGGCTGTTCACCATCGGGAAAGATTCTCGACAGAATAAATAAGTAAAAAATGCGACCGGTGCTAAAAAGGTCGGTAACCAACGGTGACAGGTTGGGCAAAAGAACTGGAGGGAGCAAAAGGGAACTGTTTTTTTAAATCGGTGAGTGGTCATAATTGGAAATAAAAACAGGAAATGCTGGAAACCCAATTGTTCTGGCAGCCGTCTGTGACGAGAGATCCAGGAGTTACGTTTTTAGTCTTTACGACGCTCCCTCAGAGCAGAAGATAGGGAGCGGTGAGATGGGTTTTCTTATGTTTAAGAGGGGGTGGAGCAGATGGAGCAACTTGGAAAGTCAGAGATAGCTGGGAAAGGAAGCAACAACTGTGAGTCGGGGACGAGGCAGAGGAAGTGCTAATGTTAGTGTGAAGGACTGAAGAAGATGCTGATAGCGGCATGGAGGGAAGACAGCAGAAGATGCCGCTGAGCTTTCCCAGCATTTTCATAGAATTTACAGTGCAGAAGGAGGCCATTCGGCCCATCGAGTCTGCACCGGCCCTTGGAAAGAGCACCCGATCTAAGCCCCACCACTACTCTATCCCCGTAACCCCACCTAGCCTTTTCTTTTTGGACACTAAGGGCAATTTATCATGGCCAATCCACTTAACCTGCACATCTTTGGACTGTGGGAGGAAACCGGAGCACCCGGAGGAAACCCTCGCCAACAAGGGGAGAACGTGCAGACTCCGCACCGACAGTGACCCAAGACGGGAATCGAACCTGGGTCCCTGGAGCTGTGAAGCAACCGTGCAAACCACTGTGCTACCATGCTGCCCAGCCGTCCACCCTATTTTGCTTTTATTATGGGAATAATCGGATTTGGGTGGGCTAAGGTGATTCAATAACAACTTTTAAGAGATAATTTAATAACTATCCGATGGGCAAATCTTTGCAGAGCTATTAGCAAAGAGCAGCAGAGTGGGACGAATTGAATAGAACATAGAACATAGAACAGTACAGTACAGAACAGGCCCTTCGGCCCTCAATGTTGTGCCGAGCCATGATCACCCTACTCAACCCCACGTATCCACCCTATACCCGTAACCCAACAACCCCCCCCCCCCCTTAACCTTACTTTTATTAGGACACTACGGGCAATTTAGCATGGCCAATCCACCTAACCCGCACATCTTTGGACTGTGGGAGGAAACCGGAGCACCCGGAGGAAACCCACGCACACAGGGGGAGGACGTGCAGACTCCACACAGACAGTGACCCAGCCGGGAATCGAACCTGGGACCCTGGAGCTGTGAAGCATTTATGCTAACCACCATGCTACCCTGCTGCCCCAAAGAGCCAGTGAGTGCACAATGGGCCGAGTGGCCACCTTCTGTGCGATATCATTCTATGATTCTACTGGAAGAATATGATGGGATGCAAAACCAGCGTTGAACACAATTCCTCCTGTTCCCCGGCCAGCAGGTTTGAAAAAGAGAAAAGTGTGCACTGATATTCCGCTTCTCGTGACGAATAGATGTCTCAAACTGTTTGACAGCCGTTGAAACACTTCCGACGTTTCTACCCTCCTGAGCAGGCAGGCAGTGTAGTTTAACGTCTGAAAGACGGCCCCTTCGACGTGGAGGGACTCCCTCCGGACTGCACTGGGGTGCCAGCCCTGAGTTTGGTGCCCAAGCCCCCGGAATGGGGAGTTAACCTTGGGCTGGATTCACCGTTTTTGAGCCCAAGTGCCGAGGATCTGTGGCGTTTTACGCCAAAAAAAAAACGCCGCCCATTCCTAACCGATGCTGTGACCGATGAGGGGCCAGCAACCGTGCCGCGTTAAAGCCCTGGCCTCCACAATAAAAATGGCTGGAGAACGGACGGGTCCGTGGTCAGAGGCATGAGGCATGCTCACAGCGGTGACCTGCTGTGGTCGCGCCATAACGACTGTGGCAGCGCCGTCCGCAGCCGCCACTCCGGGTTCCCGACCGCTCAGACCACGTGTCAACCACGCGGTTGGGCACTCGGCCCCCCAGGGCTGGAGCCTCGGGGAAGGACCTTCGGGTGATGCGCTAACGCTGTCCCAACGGCGTGCGGCACGCACCGCGATGACGCCGTTTCGGAGGGGGGGGAGGGGGGGGAGGCCATAAAACCTGCGTCAAACAGCCTCGATTTCGGCGTCAGAAGCGATTCTCCGCCCGATTGGCCGATTGCGAAAATTGGCGTCGGGGAACGGTGAGCCCCTTGTGCCTGAGAGCCGGGAGTGCGACCAGATGAGCTGCCTGACGCTGCCCAACGAGCGACCAAGTCACAAACTCAGACCTTGAACCGCACCCAACTTTGAAACTTGGCTGAGGGGGGGGGGGGGGGGGGGGGGGGGGCACTATCACCGAGAATCCTTCCATTTCCTAGAAATGTCAGTTTTGGCCCAGAAATAGGCAGACCATGAACATGTTTGTCAGGCCGTCGTTATCGACAACGCAACGGCTGTGGGTTCAGGAAGCCCTGGTGGTGTTTTCTGATAGGCACGGGTGATCGAGCAACAAAACACATAGCTGACTCTTGTTATCTGCCTAGGCGGGCTGGGGGGGGGGGGGGGGGGGGGGTGGGTGGGGGGGGACGCCGTGGGCCAGTGACTGAGCCCTTTCCCTCTATCAGCTGAGCCCAGTGCTTCATGTTGTGTTAGAGAGGCCCAGCCCAGCGCAGCCTTGAGATGGGGGGTGGACTGGGTGGGAGCACTGGAACTCTGGGTTAGACTCCGAATGCTGGGTGGGGGGTGGGGGGGGGGGGGGGGGGGGGGGAGATCACAACCCCACAACCCCAGAGAAATGTCTTTAGAAAACATCAGCACTCTGGCAAATGGAACAGATGGGAAATCAATAACTACATTTGAATTCATTTACAGCGTATATCTTTGGATCCCACAGCGGAGGGAAGGGGGAAATAATCTTGCGGGACTTGGGGAGAAAGCGCAGCGGGAGTGGGGCTGAGTAGCCGCTGACCTGATGGGCCGAACGATCTCCTTCTGTGTTGTGTGATCCAAGGCTTCCCTGCTGTCAATGTTTGACCCGAACATTGCCAGGGATTTTGGAGTTTCATTCGGCCAAGCTTAGGTTATGTAGCAACCGGATTGCCAGCGTAGCCGCCCCTTTCACCCCCTCACCGGGGCCACTGTGACTGACGGAGGTCAGGTCCTGATGTTTGGGCAGCACGGTAGCATTGTGGATAGCACAATCGCTTCACAGCTCCAGGGTCCCAGGTTCGATTCCGGCTTGGGTCACTGTCTGTGCGGAGTCTGCACATCCTCCCCGTGTGTGCGTGGGTTTCCTCCGGGTGCTCCGGTTTCCTCCCACAGTCCAAAGATGTGCAGGTTAGGTGGATTAGCCATGATAAATTGCCCTTAGTGTCCCAAATTTGCCCTTAGTGTTGGGTGGGGTTACTGGGTTATGGGGATAGGGTGGAGGTGTTAACCTTGGGTAGGGTGCTCTTTCCAGGAGCCGGTGCAGACTCGATGGGCCGAATGGCCTCCTTCTGCACTGTAAATTCTATGTAACACTCAGAATGAAACTGATAGACGAGGGCATTTCACTCCCAGTAAGAGCGAAACACACGTTGTACCTACTGCACACGCTGGACTAGCTGTAGGTGATAATTGGCTCAAACTATTTCTGCTAACCAAGCCCCCATCCCCATGGATAGTTGCTAAATCCAAGCTGTCAACCTTTGCTCACGGACTTTTAAAAACATATCAGTCATGGGATGTGGGTGCCGCACTTATTGCCCGCCCCTAATTGCCCAGAACTGAGCGGCTTGCTCGGCCATTTCAGGTTCGACCTGCTATGGATCTGGAGTGGCCGTTGTAATGACGGAAGCACAACAGCCAATCCGTGCGCAGGCAGTTCCCATGGGCAGCAGTGCCAACCCTGGCCAGGGACTCTGCGCTCGTGACGTTGGTGGAGGGAGGATGCGGTGGTCAGGAATTCCCCCGCTCTTCTTTCACATTGCATCGCGGGATCATTATCACTCATCTCGTGGCGCTGTGGCACTGCCCTTGCCTCTGGATCGGGCGCTCCCGGGTTGCAATCCCGCACCAGGACTCGACGGCCACAGGAGGAATTCCCATTACCCAGTCCAACGGGCGAACAATCAACTCGGGAATCCCTTGTGGAGGATACGTTAAAAAAAAAAGAGATTTGCATTCATCTCCGAGGGGAAAGTTAGGGTAACCAACTGTGACTAAATGTATTCCCGGAGGTTTCACTGTATGACTTGCCCCCACCCTCTGGCTATTAGTCAGCCAACACAGCCAACCTTGTGATGCACGGCCTTCCTACCCCAATTGGAATAAATAAAGACTCATTGCCAATTGGATGATGTCAGCCAAGGAGTTCCTCCTCTACCCTCTCCCCTTCATTTTCACTCCCTTTACATCTGGCAAATCGAAATATTCAAGTGGGGCGACAAGAGAGGAACAACCATTTTAATGGCCCGATTATAATTTTTCCCCCCTCCAGGGTCGCACACAGCGGCAGTGTCCCGGAGATCGACCTCCAATTCCTGGAAACTCCAGGTGGAGGGATGTGGGATGAATGTATAATATAAATTCACACTGTGTCCCTGTGGGCTCCGTCTGTGAGCCATTGCGCGGCTCTGCCCACAGGGGGAGATGAGGAGCATGTACAGGGCTCCGCCCATGGCTCCTCCCACAACTGGAAGTATAAAGTGCTGCGGCCTTGCGAGCCTGCCTTCAGTTCAGCTAGTCGCAGGCAGGCTCAGCTGTAAGTCGATTAAAGCCCCTGTCTTGAGTGAATTAATGGTCGCATCAGGATGGCATTCCGCACGTGGCGGGCAGGGCCTCGGACGAGCACCTCGCCTGGAAGCCAGCACCTCAGACAGTGCAGCTGCCCTGCGCAGGGAGTGCCAACCGGCATCTGGCGAGCCCTCACTCGCCATTAAACTCCCTTTCCCCTCTGGCGGATGCTGATTGGCCAGCCGTGCTTTCCCGGCCTTCTTCCTTGGCGTTTTGTTCATTAAATCTCAGCTTCCTAATTGTCACCTTTCGGTGTGCTTGTCGGCGATGGAGAGAATGCTTGCAATGTTTAATTGCCTGCCTCTGCTCCGTCCGGGTGCCCCTTGACTGATGTGGAGGTCGCTCCGGGGTTAATTGTTGCTCGGCGAGGGAATGTTGCGTGTTGGGACGCGCTGGTAAACCTCCAGTTTCAGGCCAGGGTTCGAAAGCGCATGAAAGGACTTCACATTCCTGCCCTCGATTCGAATGCTTCCAACAGCTTGAAGCGTGACTTCCCAGGCTACAGTGACACAATCCGAGGGGGATGAATAGGAACAATAGATTCCTGGCAGCAAGTCACAGGCTGGAATCCAAGCGAGGGAGGATTGGATGATCTCGTAGTCACAGAGAGCTGTAGTCTGGCTGCCTGTTGCTCAGCTCACTGTTTGCATATTAACTGGGGCCATTATTCTGGCTCTTTGTCTAGTTCAGCGCTTTGTGTTATGTATTCGGCTATCTGGGATTGCCACCAGCACAAAATGAACCGCGAGCTTGGGGCTGTGACTTCTTAACGCGGGTTTCTGGGGAAATCATCATTACTTGTTCTGCAAATCCTGACTTTGCCCTGTCGCATTGTGGCTGAATGTACTCCTTCCTTTCTTTTCCATTGACTGAATCCCCTCGCAGTTTACACACACACACATCACCTGCATCCTACCTCCAGCCAAAAACCTAACTGCTCCAACTATCGATGGAATCCCTAAAGCGCAGAAGGAGGCCATTCGGCCCATCGGGTCTGCACCGACCCCCTGAAAGAGCACTCCGCCCAGTCCCACTGGCCTGCCCTCTCCCCGTAACCCCACCTAACCTTTGGACACTAATTTTAGCACCTAACCTGCACATCTTTGGACTGTGGGAGGAAAGCGGAGCACCCGGAGGAAACCCACGCAGACACGGGGAGGATGTGCAGACTCCGCACAGTCATCCGAGGTCGGCATCGAACCCAGGACCCTGGCGCTGTGAGGCAGCAGTGCTAACTGTACCACCATGCCGCCACACCACTGTGCCACCTTTCCAATATTTAACTGTTATGGCTCCACAAGAGCGGGTCAGAGGCTGGGAATCCTGCGGTGAGTAACTCACCTCCTGACTCCCCAGAGCCTGTCCGCCATCTACAAGGCACAAGTCAGGAGTGCGACGGGATCCTCTCCACTTGCCTGGATGAGGGCAGATCCGACAATCAGCCCTGTTGGATCGGAACCCCATCCGCCATTCACTCCCTCACCACCAGCGCACCGCGGTTTTTAAATTGGGTGATCAAATTCACCCTGACTGATTTCTCTGCCTAACTTGTTGGATATACAACGAATTCTTGACCAAAACTGGTCCGCGCAATGGTTAAATATTCATCGCAGCTTGGAGCTCTGTACTGGAAGCTGCCACCTTCCTGGTGACTCTGCAGGCTGGAGTAGGACAGAACGGGATCTTTGATCCAGATCCAATAAGGCTGTGCATCTGAGTCACATTACAAAAACTATGTGGGGCGTTCCACTGATCGCACTGCCGTAGTCTAAGATGCAGTTTGTTGGTGCTTTGATAATAACAATAATCGCTTCAATGGCGTTACTGTGAAAAGCCCCGAGTCGCCACATTCCGGCCACATTCCGGCGCCTGTTCGGGGAGGCCGGTACGGGAATTGAACCTGTGCTGCTGCCTTGCTCTGCATTGCAAGCCAGCCGTTTATCCCACTGTGCTAAACCAGCCCCAGTTACTGTTGGGTGAATGCACTTGCACACATGGTACAGACCAATAAGGATCTGGATCAGAGCCTTGTACAGACACATGTACAAGGGGCAGCACGGTAGCATGGTGGTTAGCATAAATGCTTCACAGCTCCAGGGTCCCAGATTCGATTCCCGGCTGGGTCACTGTCTGTGTGGAGTCTGCACGTCCTCCCCGTGTGTGCGTGGGTTTCCTCCGGGTGCTCCGGTTTCCTCCCACAGTCCAAAGATGTGCAGGTTAGGTGGATTGGGCACGCTAAATTGCCCGTAGTGTCCTAAATAAGTAAGGTTAAGGGGGGGTTGTTGGGTTACGGGTATAGGGTGGATACGTGGGTTCGAGTAGGGTGATCATTGCTCGGCACAACATCGAGGGCCGAAGGGCCTGTTCTGTGCTGTACTGTTCTATGTTCTATGTCGCGCAGAAAGAGATACTTCAGCCCATCTGGTCAATGCCATGGTTTGTGCCTCCTTACAGTTTCCTACAGAACACTGTGAGCCCAGGTAGAGTGGCTGTGGAGAGGATGTTTCCACTGGGTAGGAGAGACTAGAACCCGAGGGCACAGCCTCAGACTAAAGGGACGATCCTTTAAAACAGAGATGAGGAAGAATTTCTTCAGCCAGAGGGTGGTGAATCGGTAGAACTCTTTGCCGCAGAAGGCTGTGGAGGCCAAGTCACTGAGTGTCTTTAAGACAGAGATAGATAGGTTCTTGATTAATAAGGGGTCAGGGGTTATGGGGAGAAGGCAGGAGAATGGGGATGGGAAACATATCAACCATGATTGAATGGCGGAGCAGGCTCGATGGGCCGAATAGCCTAAATCTGCTCCTTTCTCTTACATTCTTACCTCACCTCACCTCCTCAGCAAATCCTAGTCCTTTCTCCCTCACGTTTGTGCCGAGATTCATCCCAAAATACTTCATCATCTTCTCTCTGTGGTAGCGAGTTCCACAATCTAACTACCCTCTGGCTAAACGCTTCTCCTGAATCCCTGACGGGCGACTCTTGTGTTTGTTCCCAAAGCTGGTTTAGCTGGTTTAGCACACTGGGCTAAATCGCTGGCTTTTAAAGCAGACCAAGGCAGACCAGCAGCACGGTTCGATTCCCGTACCAGCCTCCCCGAACAGGCGCCGGAATGTGGCGACTAGGGGCTCTTCACAGCAACTTCATTGAAGCCTACTCGTGACAATAAGCGAGTTTCATTTCTTTCATTTCATTTTTTGTCACCCTGAGTTGTGGTCTTGCTCCGATCAAACCCTTTCATAATCTGAAAGGCTGTGTTAAGTTGACTGATCCTCGGTTATCAGTACAGCGACCGCAAAACTGGCTCTGATGCAACTGGACTAGAAAGAGGACATTGTGAACTGCTCCGAATGGCCACCCAGCCATTCCTGTTGGGAAAGGTGCACACGGAGGCATCAGACAATGACAGAACCCGGCCTCAGTCATGATATTCTGTTTCACCAACAGTGCTCCCTCCATCAGATGTGGCATCTTCGCTGATGGTTGCGCAGTGCTCAATACCGTTCACAATTCCTTCAATAAGGCAGCCCAACATCCCGCACAAGGGACAAAAGTGGGCTAACCAACTGGCAAATAAATTTCCCTCCATTCAGACGATGGACCATCTCCAAGAATGGTGTACCTCTTCGTAATGTTCGACGGCGTGGCTACGAGAGCAGGTCAGAGGCTGGGAACTCGGCAGTGGGTGACTAACCCTCCTCCTGACTCCCCAAGTCCTCTCCACGCGGCACAAGGTAGGAGGTGCGGCGGGAATACGCCCCCCCCCCCCCCTCCCCACGTCTGGAAATGGTGCAGTCCCAACAGCATCCCAGAAGCTCGGCGCTCCCCAGGAAGGAAGGGCCCTCGGTTTGATCAGCGGCTCTCGCAGAACCTCTGACCCTCCGTTAGCGGCAGCCGGTACCTCCTGCAGACTGGCTGGCATCAGGGCACCGACTTTCCCTCACGGCATGCGAAACGCCATCCCCTCTCGGTTCCCCTTAACGTCGCAGTCCAGGCAGCACGGGTGGCGCAGTGGCTTAGCCCTGCTGCCTGACGGCGCCGCGATCCCAGGTTCGGTCCCGGCTCTGGGTCACTGCCCGTGTGGAGTTTGCACGTTCTCCCCGTGACTGCGTGGGTTTCGCCCCCACAACCCAAAGGATGTGCAGGGTAGGTGGATTGGCCATGCTAAATTGCCCCTTAATTGAAAAAAAAATGAATTGGGCACTCTAAATTCATTAAAAAAAAAAGATCGCAGTCCGTCCTGACCTTAGCACAGAGAGAGGCCACTTGGCCTATCGATTCTGGGCTGGTTCTCCGGCACGAGCAATTTACTTAGTGTCTCTCTGCTGCCTTCTCCCCGTAACCCTGCTCACTCTCCTTCTGCAGATCACAGTGTAACTCCCTCTCGAACGCTTCGATCGAACCGATGGAACGGGTTGGCATTCCATCACGGAGCATTTGCCAAAAGTGACAAGCGTTCAGGTGGAAATGTGACACTTAGCGACAGGGCGCCCGACCTACTGCGGCCGAATCAATGATCGCTGCCGTCTGTCTCACTTTCGCACCACGCGCACTCACGGTCGAATTCAAAATAAAGTACAGCAGCGCGGCTCTCTGATGTGGTGACCTGCATTGGTTGGTGGCGCCTGACCTTTCGACTCTGTGTTGGAAATTTCTGCCCTGATTTCTGTCTATCGGGTTGAGTCAGGTCGGTAGCTGCATGGGCGGGCTGTGCCAGGCATCATTCACAAACAACAGGAAACATGAACACAGCATTATTACTTTCATGGCATTTCCCTGCGCTCCCATATCAGTCCGTGCTGCCTGCCACATCCCTCTTCCTGCGGCATTCATGTATTTCCTGGTCTTTCCTTTCACATCGAGAAAAGAACACACTGTTCCACACTTTCCTGGTCCTGTTTATACGATAATGTTTAATCCTGTAACTGAGTGTATTTACATCTTCGTGCTGCTGTCTTTTCCTACCTGTTTTCAGTCTGTCCATCACCGTCTCCTCCCCTCTCTGTGCCTTCCACCTTTCCTGCTTTTTCTTTGCCTCCTTTTTCTGGTCTCACCTTCAGTCTCTCCTTTTCGTTTGCTCGGTCCCTCCTTTCCTTCCCCTCTTTCCCGGTTAGTCCAGTCTTTCCTTCCTTCTCTCCCTCTGCTATTTCCCAGATTACTTTCTGTTCATTGACTTTTTCACCGCTTTTGCTCTTAGCTCCTTCTCTCATTTGCCTGTCCAGGTGCGTGTGTGTGTGTGTGTGTTGAGTGTGTGCGTGTGTGTTGAGTGTGTGTGAATGTCTATGGTGCGTGTGTGTGGTGTGTGAGTATGTGTGGTTTGTGTGTGTTTGTGCCAGTGTGAGCGTTTGTGTATATATGTTAGTAGGTGTGTCAATGTGTGTATGTCAGTGTGTGCATGAGTGTTTGTATGAGTGTGTGTGCCAGTGTGTTTGCGTGTGTGAGCGTATGTGTGTGTGTGTGCGTGCCAGTGTGAGTGTGTGTGAGTGTGCGTGTATAAGTATGTGTGTCAGTGTGTGTATGTGTCTCTGTGCGTATGAGTGTGAGTGTGAGTGTGAGTGAGTGTCTGTGTGTGTCTGTGAGTGTGTCTGTGTCAGTGTGAGTGTGTGAATGAGTGTGTGAGTGAGTGTGTGTATGTGTGAGTGTCTGTGTCAGTGAGTATGTCAGTGTGTGTGTGCGCGTGTCAGTGTGAGTGTCTGTGTCAGTGTGAGTGTGTCAATGTGTGTGTCTGTGTCAGTGAGTGTGTCAGTGTGAATGTGTGTGTGAGTGTCTGTGTCAGTGAGTGTGTCAGTGTGAATGTGTGTGTGAGTGTCTGTGTCAGTGAGTGTGTCAGTGTGTGCGTGTCTGTGTCAGTGTGTGTCTGTGTCAGGGTGAGTGTGTGTGAGTGAGTGTTTGTGTGTGTCTGTGAATGTGTCTGTGTCAGTGTGAGTGTGTGAATGTGTGTGTGAGTGAGTGTGTGTATGTGTGAGTGTCTGTGTCAGTGAGTATGTCAGTGTGTGTGTCTGTGCCAGTGTGAGTGCGTGAATGTGTGTGTGAGTGAGTGTGTGTATGTGTGTGTCTGTGTCAGTGAGTGTGTCAGTGTGAGTGTCTGTGTCAGTGTGAGTGTCTGTGTCAGTGAGTGTGTCAGTGTGTGTGTGCGCGTGTCAGTGTGTGTCTGTGTCAGTGTGAGTGTGTGAATGTGTGTGTGAGTGAGTGTGTGTATGTGTCAGTGAGTGTGTCAGTGTGAGTGTCTGTGTCAGTGTGAGTGTCTGTGTCAGTGAGTGTGTCAGTGTGTGTGTGCGCGTGTCAGTGTGTGTCTGTGTCAGTGTGAGTGTGTCAATGTGTGTGTCTGTGTCAGTGTGAATGTGTGTGTGAGTGTCTGTGTCAGTGAGTGTGTCAGTGTGAATGTGTGTGTGAGTGTCTGTGTCAGTGAGTGTGCCAGTGTGTGTGTCTGTGTCAGTGAGTGTGTCAGTGTGAATGTGTGTGTGAGTGTCTGTGTCAGTGAGTGTGTCAGTGTGAATGTGTGTGTGAGTGTCTGTGTCAGTGAGTGTGACAGTGTGTGCGTGTCTGTGTCAGTGTGTGTCTGTGTCAGGGTGAGTGTGTGTGAGTGAGTGTGTTTGTGTGCATGAGTGTGTCAGTGTGTGCGTCGGTATCAATGTGTGTCAGTGAGTGTGTCAGTGAGTGTGTGCTGGGTGTTTTGATGTATCCCAGTGGGTAACAGTTTTGTTTTCTGAGTCACAAGGTTGTAAGTTTCAATCTCACTCCTGGATTGCTGTTTGAAATGTAAATCCAGAGGGTGCCTAAATCCGGAGGGTGCCTAAATCCAGAGGGTGCCTAAATCCGGAGGGTGCCTAAATCTGGAGGGTGCCTAAATCCAGAGGGTGCCTAAATCCAGAGGGTGCCTAAATCCAGAGGGTGCCTAAATCCAGAGGGTGCCACACCACCTGATCGTCTGTAAAAGCCACGGAATGTCGAAGCTGTGAAAGCTGCTATAAAAATACAAATCCTTCTTTCTCACATCTATCCACCTGCGCTGAAAACGTTGACATGGTTTACAAAAAGAAAAGAAGCCCCCCCCCCCAAGGAAAATTAGCAGGGTCGATGTTTGCATGAGGTGTTTGGAGCAGCAAGCTGAAAACTCCAGAACGTTCCCCTCCAGCCTCTGCTGCCACTCGATGAGGAATCCCCAGCAGCAGCGTTGGCAGCCTTACCCACACTGAAGGGAAAGGTGTCTCCACACTAGAGCTACGAGCCTTGGCAACACACAGGGGCTGGTTTAGCACACTGGGCTAAATAGCTGGCTTTTAAAGCAGGCCAGCAGCACGGTTCAACTCCCTAACCAGCCTCCCCGAACAGGCGCCGGAATGTGGCTTTTCACAGTAACTTCATTGAAGCCGACTTGTGACAATGAGCGATTTTCATTTTCATATCATTTTCACACTGAACACTGAGCTCCCAGTCAGGCAGATGCACCGACTGGAATAGTTATAACTCCCAAGAATTCTCAGAAGTGGAAATCCACAGAGCAATAATTCATCGAGAGCGGAGAGGCAGAAGGAGAAAGGACGACAGAGAGAGAGAGAGAGAGAGGAGAGGGATAGACCGAGCAGTGACTCACAATTGGACTTTGTGTCAGACATAAAGCGGTCTTATCGACTTACCCAGAACAGGGTATATATTGGGTTCCATGAATGATCGGTGGCTCTTCGGATGAAACTGCGGGATTCCTGGTGAATGGTAAAAGTGTCCACACCCACACTGTGGCCACACACGGCTGATGGGCTGCTGCCCCTCTCTCCCACACTGTGGCCACACACGGCTGATGGGCTGCTGCCCCTCTCTCCCACACTGTGGCCACACACGGCTGATGGGCTGCTGCCCCTCTCTCCCACACTGTGGCCACACACGGCTGATGGGCTGCTGTCAGCTCTGCCCTGCCCCTCACACAGCTCTCCTGCCACTAACTGCTGCCCTGCGTGACTGGCAGCGCTGAGCAGACTGCAAGATTCACGTGTTTTTGAAACCCTAGCTCCCTCTCTGTCACAGAGGCTGAGAACCAATGGCGAGCCTCAAAGGGGGCGGAGACCTAATGGCATTTCTGGGCTGCTGCAGTTATAAATTAAATAATGAGTCACCGTTTATTTTGGCTCTAGCTATAATTTCTTCTGCGCTGTTGTGGATTTCCCTCGACAAGTTTAAAAGCGGCAATGCTCAGATGGTGTAATAGGTGAATACAAAGTCACCCACATAGTTCCTCAGTTGTCCCTCAGTGCTGGCAAATGCACATAGAATTTAAAGTGATTGTCAAAAGAACCATAGGCGGCATGAGGTAAAATTGTTCGACGCAGCAAGTACGTCGGATCTCGTCCGACAGACAGCGCCAAGCTCCCCCTGAACTGCCCCTGGAGCATTATAATACCCTTATCTAAGGAAGGATGTTCTTGCTCTGGAAGGAGTGCAGCGAAGGTTTACCAGACAGATTCCTGGGATGGCAGGACCGGCGTACGAGGAGAGATCGAATCGGTTCGCAGACGAATGAGGGGGTATCTCATGGAAACCTGTAAAATTCTAACAGGACTGGACAGGGTAGATGCAGGAAGGATGTTCCCGATGGCGGGGGAGTCCAGGAACTGAGGTCACAGTCTGAGGATACGGGGTAGACCATTTAGGACAGAGATGAGGAGAAATTCTTTCACCCAGAGAGTGGTCGGCCTGTGGAATTCACTACCACAAGAAATAGTGGAGGCCAAAATAAAAAGCATTTAGATATAGCTCTTGGGGATAAAGGGATCAAAGGATATGGGGGAGAAAGTGGGAGCCGGTTACTGAGTTGGATGGTCAGCCATGATCATAATGAATGGCGGAGCAGGCTCGAAGGGCCGAATGGCCTCCTCCTTATCCTATTTTCTATGTTTGATCGAGACGTGGCACTCGAACCCAAAACACATGCTAACACAGAATCAGAAGTACCAACTGAGCCACAACACTTTACAGTGCAGGAAATGTTCTATGGTGTAGAGTCGGGATATTTTTTCACAGAGTGAGGATAATTTGGACAATGGGGGTAATGTAACAATGGAAAAAATGGATCAGCCACATCCAATAGATCCTTTCCCTTTCAATCCATTGAATTCAATTATTGATTTCGTAATGGGGGCGGACGGTGGTGCAGTGGTAATGTCACTCGCCCAGTAATCCAGATACTCAGGCCAATGCCCTGGGGACATGTCCTCGACTCCCACCAGGACAGAGGGTTAAATATGGTTAGCGCCGCTGCTTCACGGTGCTAGGGCCACGGGTTTGATTCCGACTCTGGGTGTCTGTGTGGCGTCTGCACCTTCTCCCCGTGTCGGCGTGGGTTTCCTCCGGGTACTCTGGTTTCCTCCCACAGTCCAAAGGCGTGCAGATTAGGCAGGGTTGCAGGGTTAACGGGATAGTATGGGCGAGTGAGCCTCGGTCGGGTGCATTTGCGATGGGCCGAACGGTCTCTTTCGGCGCACTCTAGGGATGCTGTGGATTCTAAATCCAATCTTGAATTGAAGTTGGTCTCAGCAAATGTTGATCATGAACATATCATCGATTGCAAAAGTCCATAATGTTCACTAATATCCTTTGGGGGTAGGAAATCCGCCCTCCTTCCCTGGTCTGGCCGACGTGTGACTCCAGATCCACAGCAATGTGGTTGACTCTGAAATGGCCCGAAGGTAGAAACCCACCAGAGGAACGTGCCAGGCCTTGGCGACGCCTGTGGAGTGAGAGAAACGGGGGGGGGGGGGGGGGGGGTCAAATTCCCCGGCCTTCCCCACCGGCCGAATCTGCTGGTCCCGCCAACGGCGATCACCCCCCCCCCCCCCCCCCCCCCACACCCCATGAAAGAATGAGACGAGCTGGCCAATTTCTGTTTTTTCCACATTGGAGTTGGTTCCTGCCTCATCCACGATTAAAAATTCCAAGGAATCCCCTGCAATTAAAACAGGATATGCCACACATTACCGGCACTGCTCATTTGACTCCTTATCGAGCTGGGGGCACTGGGGGTGATGGGGGGGTACAAGAAAAAGGAATAAGGCTTGAGGCTGTTCCAAACAGGGGCATGATCAGCCTCCTGTTAGACACCACCCCGGTTTAGACCTCTGGTGATTTGGTTTGTGCTCTTAGCTTGTCGTGAAGGCGCTGACAAAATAGGCTCTTGTGTTCAACTGTGGGAAGACCTCCAGATGGGAGCCGATTCACTTGAGTGTTCTTTGAGGATGAACGTTTTGTTCATCCTCTAGCACCACTGCCTCACAGCGCCGGGGACCGGGCTCGATTCCGACCTGTGTGGAGTTATTACGTTCTCCCCGTGTCTGCGTGGGTTTCCTCCGGGTGCTCCGGTTTCCTCCCGCAGTCCAAAGATGTGCAGGTTAGGTGGGCTGGCCATGATAAATTGCCCCTTAGTGTCCAAAGGTTAGGTGAGTTTACTGGGCTAGGGGGATAGGGCGGGGGAAAGGGCCGAGGTAGGGTGCTCTTTCAGACAGCCGGTGCAGACTCAATGGGCCGAATGGCCTCCTTCTGCTCTGTAGGGATTCGATGGAATCTACGGAATTCTATTCCACAGTCTGTCAGAGCGGCTATGCCTTCCGGGAAAAGCGGATGAGTTATTTGAAGGCGAGCATGACGTGGCATTTTTGCAGGATGGATTTCACAACCTCTATTTCACTGAGAGCTCTTCACAGCCACTGAACTGTGTCTCCCGCAACCCAGTATTGCAATGTTGCACAAAGCCTTCACAAACAGATCCTGGGGATTGTGTTAGCACTGCTGCCTCACGCCCAGCCGAGGACCCGCGTTCGATCCCGGTCCCAGGTCACCGTCCGTATGGAGTTTGCACATTCTCCCCGTGTCTGTGTGGCTCTCTCCCCCACAACCCAAAAAGATGCGCAGGGTTGGTGGATTGGCCCAAACTAAAATTGTCCCTTTGTTGGAAAAAAACGAATTGGGTACTCTAAATTTATGTTAAAAGAAGATCACGGGATCGTAAACACGGGAGCAGGAGTAGGCCATTCGGCCCATCGAGCCTGCTCCGCCATTGGTTGATCTGGTTGCCGCCTCAACTCCACCTTCCTGACTGTCACCTCTAACCCTTAACTCCCTTGTCTAACTGGGCCTTGGATGTACTTACTGACCCAGTTCTCCGTGGAAGAGATCAACAACTCTCTAGGGGAGGGAATTCCCCCTCATCTCCGCCCTAAGCGGAAGGGTCCACGGTTGAGAATCTCCAGGCCTGCCCTCCCTGTGTGGTGGGTTTTTGGCCCAGCAGAGGGCATCTTCTAGTCCCATCGAAGTCAATGGCCATTTGCGCTGTTTGCCGGCCCCGCCACACCGAGGAACCCATTGTGGGGGGGGGGGGGTGTTCGTCTTTGTGACGACCAGATGGTCCCACAGTCAGGAAGGGTCAGAAAATCCCAGAGTCTTTCTTTCTCAATGAGGTGGATCTTTGTTGAGAGCTATATGAAATATCTCCATAAATGTCCGACAATGTTTCCCTTCTGTCTTACCAAGTGACCTATTTTTCCCAATTCTACTCTGGCAGGGATTTTACTATAGTGCCAGGCGGGTTCGATGACGGGAGAGAAAGATATCGCGGGAAGGCCACGTCGGCGAGAAAGCTTGCCGCGGTTGGCCCCTCCCCCCCCCCCCCCCCCCCCCCCCCCCCCGTTAGTGGCGGGCCGTATTTCCATCAACGTTGGGAACCTTATTCTAATACATCCGCATCTCGCTATGAGGCCCATGTCATAATCTGCACCCATTCACATCATGAGGTAAAAGCAGGCAGTGACAGACACCCAGGTGAGCCAATCAAAATACAGAACAGAACACGACCAATCACACGACAGGACACCAGAGGGGGGCCTTCCAACTATAAAACACACGAGGCATCAGCACTCTGCCTCTTTCCACTGGTGACAACTGTAGTGACAGTCAGGGTGTACAAATCATTCAACACCTTCTACACGTGGATCAGAGCTAGCCTGGTCTAGATTGTTAGAGTTAGTTTACTGAGAGTAGTAGAGTGTCAACGCACAGGCAGCTGTGTGTTTCATTACTGGAGTTCAATAAATCTCATATTGAACCAACTTGATCAGTTAATTGCATCGTGTGCAATCCGTGTTACCCCAGGGCGAACAACACGACAGCCCTTACCCCGGAATCATGCCCACACCCCCTCAAAAAAATCCATCCATGGCGGTGTGATGTCAGAATGGCGGGAATCATGGGCGGACTCAAAAGGAGTCGGCCTGGCGAGCGGAGAGGTCAGAGGTGAGCGCTGTCATGTTAAGCACAGTAAGATAACACGGGCTGCAACTGGATGCAGCTTTACCTGAGAGATACTCCACACCTTGAAGTTAGTTTAATATGATTTATTGAACCTGTCACACAGTTAGCTCAATCCTCTGTGAGTTCGACTCTCTGCAAACCTAGTGTGATTAATATGTCTGACTGAACTAGACTAGCTCTTGGCCACGTGCTGCAGGAGTTATATGATATATACACCCTGATTCACTCTGTAGATGTCACCAGTGGAAAGAGGCAGAGTGAGCCAGGGTATGACTTAGGAGAATTCTGGATCTGACTCGGCGGAAATCAGGGCGTTTACTTGGGGGAGACCGGCTCTACCGCAGGGGAGACTGGGGGGGGGGGGGAGGGGGTTCACAAGGGGGAGACAGGATGGAAGACTGTCAGTGTGAAAAGCACCGTTCCTGAGGATGCCTTCTGCTACTGGGCCACAGGCCTCTTAGAAAGGCCTCAAAGAGGGAAGAGTTGTCTAGGGCAGTGCGATAGGTCATCGGGCAGTCATCGCAGATTAATGGTTCCACTCAAATCTGGTGGGGAGGCAACGCTTCTGGAAGCAGGATGTTGACAAGGGCAATGCCAATGGAAAAACTAGTCAGTGATCATTATCCCATTGCAGTTTAGACCGTTCAGCTAGAACTCAATAAACATGCCTGAGGCGGCACGGTAGCACAGTGGTTAGCACTGTTGCTTCACAGCGCCAGGATCCCAGGTTCGATTCCTGGCTTGGGTCACTGTATGTGGAGTCCGCACGTTCTCCCTGTGTCTGCGTGGGTTTCGTCCGGGTGCTCCGGTTTCCTCCCGCAAGTCTCGAAAGACGTGCTGTTGGGTAATTTGAACATTCTGAATTCTCCCTCTGTGTGCCCGAACGGGGCCGGAAAGTGGCGACGAGGGGCTTTCCACAGTAACTTCATTGCAGTGTTAATGTAAGCCTACTTGTGAAAATAAAGCTATAAATATTGAGTCCAAATACTCACGCTATTATGCCCACTCAAGGATCACTTATGTGTATGAGTGTCACTGATTGCTGCTCAGCATTTAATCCTGGGTGCACTGACTTCCAAAATCATTGAATGTCATGGTATGCTTGTACCATTGGCTGACTTGGAAAGCAAATGCATTCCCTTAGATGGTTGGCAAAGGCACACTGCCTGAGGGGAGCACTCTTAACTCTTGGCTCTGTATTGAGGTGTGCATTAACCATCGCACCCCATAGACCAGGTTGAGTGCATGGCCTGGGAACAATGTTTGCACCTGAGGTGACTGCTCGATACGCAGTCGAGTCACTGGGCCACTAATCTGGAGCATTGCCTCAAGGACCGGGGTTCAAATCCCAACAGGGCAAATGGTGAAATTTGAATTCAATATAATCCTGGAATTAATCTGGTCGAATGATTAGCTTTTGCTTATTAAAAAACCCATCTGGTTCACTGGTACTCTTTAGGGACATTGTGAAAAGGTCTGACACTGGGAAGTTCCAAAGAACAAAGGGAACTTGGCATGGTTTGTCCATAGATCTCTGAAGGCAGAAGGGTATAGAATCATAGAATCATAGAATTTACAGTGCAGAAGGAGGCCATTCGACCCATTGAGTTTGCACCGGCTCTTGTAAAGAGCACCCTCCCTAAGCCCACACTTCCACCCTATCCCCGTAACCCCATCTAACTTAAGGGCAATTTAGCATGGTCAATCCACCTAACCTTCACATCTTTGGACTGTGGGAGGAAACTGGAGCACCCGGAAGAAACCCACGCTCACACGGAGAGAACGTGCAGACTCCGCACAGACAGTAACCCAAGCGGGAATCGAATCTGGGACCCTGGTGCTGTGAAGCCACAGTGCTAACCACTATGCTACCTTGCTGCTGAAGTCAGCAGTCGTCATGGCACTATATCTGTCCCTGATCTTTCACTCTGTCAAAGTAATATGACTAAGGTAAACAAGAACTATTTTCTGCTCTGCTAATTATTTATTTGGGGGATGAAATTCTTGGGTCTGATTGAAAGGTTGGTGATAGCATTTTGGCAGCTCACTTTACATTCCACCCATTTTCTGTTCACTCCAATAAAAAGTAAAAATCAGATGGATACAAAGCGGGCCACTCTCACCAGTTTTGTGCTTCTACCGAAGGTGAATTACACATTAATGAAGTGTCACAATGCATAACACTGAAATAACTCAATTTTGAGCTAATTTTCATATCATACCAAGTAGTACACAAAGGAAAATACTTTAAGTCACTTGGGAGTGATGAAGTTTAGTAAGAAGCACCTAAGCAAAAATATCCAAAGACGCTGGGCGGGATTCTCTGTTTTGCCGGCATTACGCCCACAGGTTTCCCGACAGCGTTGGGTAGTCACAATGGGAAATCCCATTGACAGTGGCGGACCGGAGAATCCTGCTGCTGGTGAGGGCACGCCGCCCAGGAAAACCCGGCAGGTCTGGAAAAAGGCATATGGGACACTTTCTTTTATCAATCGAGGTTACACTCGCAGGGAGGTCATGATGGAACTGTTGAGAACTTTGGTGAGGTCACAGCTGGAGGACCTTGTGCAATTCTGGTCATCACATTACAGGAAGGATGTGATTGTACCGGAGGAGGGGGTGTAGAGGCGATTCACCAGGATGTTGCCTGGGATGGAACATTTATGTTATGAAGAGAGGTTGGATAGGCTTGGGTTGTTTTCACAGGAGCAGAGAAGACTGAGGGGCGACCTGATCGAGGTGGACAGGATTCTGAGGGGCATGGACAGGGTGGATAGGGAGCAGCTGTTCCCCTTAGTTGAAGAGTCGGTTTTGAGGGGGACACAAGTTCAAGGTGAGGGGTGGGAGGTTTTGTGGTTTTTCCCCAGAGGGTGGTGATGGTCTGGAACGCACTGCCTGGGAGGATGCTAGAGGCGGGTTGCATCACTTCACTTAAAGGGCAGGATTCTCCGACCCCCCCGCCGGGTGGGAGAGCCGCCGGGGGTCGGCGTGAATCCCACCCCCGCCGGCCTCCAAATTCTCCGGCCGTCCAAAAGTCGGCGAGGCGTGAGTCGCGCCGTCTGCCTCGGAGAATGGGGGGGACCAGCGCGACTCAATGGGCCACGGGGCTGACCGAATTCTCCGGCCCGCGATGGGCCGAAGTCCCGCTGGGTTTTGCCGGACCCGCCGGCGTGGATCAGACTAGATCCCTTACTGGCGGGACCTGGTGGCGTGGGCGGGCTACGGGGTGCTGCGGGGAAATCTGGCCATGGGGGGTGCCCCCATGGTGGCCTGGCCCGCGATCGGGGCCCACCGATCCGCGGGCGGGCCTGTGCCGTGGGGGCACTCTTTTCCTACGCGTCGGCCGTGTCGGCCTCCGCGATGGACGACACGTAGGTGACCCTCCCGCCCTGCGCATGCGTGGGGATGATGTCAGCAGCCGCTGACGCACCCGCGCATGCGCGGACTCTCTCGCCGGCCGACGGAGTCCCTTCGACCGGTGGGGCGCAAACCACTGCGGCGCCGACCTAGCCCCTGAAGGAGCGGAAGATTCCGCACCTTTGAGGTGGGCCGACGCCGGAGTCGTTCACGCCACTCTGTCCTGCTGGGACCCCGCGCCCCGCCTCGGGAGAATCCCGCCGAAAAGTGCCTGGATGAGCACTTGGCCCGTCATAACATTCAAGGCTATGGGCCAAGTGCTGGCAAATGGGATTAGGTGGGCAGGTCAGGGCCTTTCATGCATCGATGGGCCGAAGGGCCTCTTCTGCTTTGTTGTAGTCTGTGAGTCTGACTGGTCCTCGATGGGGTGCCCTTCCGGCGGGTCGGTGCAGACTCGATGGGTCGAATGGCATCCTTCTCCACTGTAGGGAACCTGATGATTGAATGAACTGAATTTCGATCCTGCAGCTTCTGTGGCGGGCTGGGAACTGATAGGCCCTTGGATGAGTGGGTCAGAAACATAGCTGCTATGGTTGCCATAGCAATAAATTGATTCCATTGATGTTGGTTCAGTGATCAATATTGATCCGGGCATCCGGAAAACCTGGTTGGCGTCTGGAATGTGCTGCCTGGAAATGTGATGGGGGCAGGTTCAATCGAGGCATTCAAGAGGGCGTTGGATGATTATTTGAGTAGAAACAATGTGCAGGGGTAAGGAGGGGGTGGGGGGGGAGGGAGGCAGGGGAATGGGCACTAAGTCACGGTGCTCATTTGGAGAGCTGGTGCAGACATGAACATAGATCATGAACATGAATGAAATGAAAATCGCTTATTGTCACGAGTAGGCTTCAATGAAGTTACTGTGAAAAGCCCCTAGTCGCCACATTCCGCCGCCTGTTCGGGGAGGCTGTTACGGGAATCGAACCATGCTGCTGGCTTGCCTTGGTCTGCTTTCAAAGCCAGCGATTAGCCCTGTGAGCTAAACAGCCCCTGAACAGCCCATAGAACATACAGTGCAGAAGGAGGCCATTCGGCCCATCGGGTCTGCACCGACCCACTTAAGCCCTCACTCCCACCCTATCCCCGTAACCCAATAAGCCCTCCTCACCTTTTTGGTCACTAAGGGCAATTTATCATGGCCAATCCACCTAACCTGCACGTCTTTGGACTGTGGGAGGAAACCGGAGCACCCGGAGGAAACCCACTCAGACACGGGGGAGAACGTGCAGACTCTGCACGGACAGTGACCCAGCGGGGAATCGAACCTGGGACCCTGGCGCTGTGAAGCCGCAGTGCTACCGTGCTGCCCTGATGGGCCGAAAGGTCTCCTTCTGCGCCAGGAACAATTCTGTGAATCTGCAATACCCAAATATTATGAGTCTACCGAGAAGAGGTCAGATGGGTCGTCAGTCTGCCTTATCCCAAAGGAACCATCTTAAATGACCCAGCATTCCCTATAATATTGCATTGGTGTGTCAGCTTAGTGTCCACGCTCAGCTCCCTGGGCCTGAACCCAGCACCCTCAACCTCAGAGGAAAACACCTACTGTTGATGCAAGGCCGTTGACAACATCAGCAACCCTCGACATTGAAGGGTTGTGTTGGGGAAACTTTCTGCCCCCGATCCTTGCTGGCAGACCTGTGCCCGCCAAAAGGTGCGTATATATATATGTGGTATTTTTAAAACATTGTTTCACAGGGTGGGGGTGTCACTGGCTGGGTCAATATTTATTGACCATCCCTAATTGCCCCGTGAGCCGGTGGCAATGAGCCGCAGCAGTCCGTGTGGTGTAGGTACACCCACTGTGCTTTTAGCAAGGGAGTTCCAGGGCTTCGACCCGGCGACAGGGAGGGAGCGGCCGATATGTTTCCAAGTCAGGGTGGCGAGTGATGTGTTGGGTGAGCTGAGTCTACGTGGACTGCGTTTGATGCAGTGTAGAGAGAGACAGGCTTCCAACACTTGATGAGATGCAACACGATTTTATTGAACATCTAAACTATATTACATGCTTAACTGTGAGTTGACACTATGCTGACTTGACTGGAGACCTGAGGCTAGCCTGACCAGACTAACTGACTACCACATGGTGTTTGCCCTGGCTGCTGCTCACGGGCTCTGACTGTCTCAGAGGCTGGATCCCGAGAGAGCGGGAAAACTGGTGCCCTCTGGCTTTATAGTGGGCGTGTCCTGTCTGGTGATTGGCTGCTGTGTTCTGTGTGCTCACTGGTCATCCTGTGTGTCAATCACTGCCTGTCTGCACTCCATCGTATACCTGGATATATATTATGACAGCAAGTGGCTCGTAGGGGAACCTCCAGGTGGTGGGGTTCCCCTGTGTCTGCTGCCCTTGTCCTTCGAGATGGTCGAGGTCGCAGATTTGGAAGGTGCTGACTGGAGGAGCCTTGACGGGTTACCACAGTGCATCTTGTAGTTGGTGCACTCGAGTACCGCTGCTGTGTGCTGGTAGTGAGGGAGTGAATGGTTAAGATGGTGGATGAGGTTCGCGTTTGGTGGAAGGAGTGAGAATAAGAGTTGAGAATGGCTGAACGAGAGGGCCTAGATTTAAGATCATTGCTGAAAAAACTTATGGAGACATGAATGGAAATCTTTTCCCGCAACGCGTTAGCATCCGGAATGCGCTGCTTGAGAGGATGGGGCAGGTGCATTTAATCGAGGCATTCAAGAGGGAATTGAATTATTGTCTGAAGTGGAAGAACATCCAGGTGGCACGGCGGCACAGCGGTTAGCACCGTTGCCTCGCAGCGCCAGGGACCCCGGTTCGATTCGGACCTCGGGTGACCGTCTGTGTGGCGTTTGCACCTTCTCCCCCGTGTCTGCGTGGGTTTCCTCCGGGTGCTCCAGTTTCCTCCCACAGTCCAAATACGTGCAGGTTAGGCGGATTGGCCACGTCAAATTGCCCCTTAGTGTCAAAAAGGTGGGGTTGCGGGGGGATAGGATGGGGGCGTGGCCCTGGCTGGGGTGCTCCATCGGAGGGTCGGTGCAGACTCGACGGGCCGAATGGCCTTCTTCCGCACTGTAGGGATTCTATGATCGGGGGTGAAGGTGGGACAATGGCACTCGGTGCATATCTCCCTGTATATGCAGGGCCGGCTCAAGGCACCGGCAACTCGGGCAGTCGCCCGGGGCGCCATGTGCTCGGGGGCGCCAGAGACTCGGGTCCCGCGCATGCGCAGTTGGGCCGGTGCCAACCAGCGCATGCGCGGTGGCCGCACTCCCCCAGGGTGGCCGCAATCCCCCAGGGCGCCCCCCCCCCCCTCGGGTCCGGTCCCCCCCCCCCCTCGGGTCCGGTCCCCCCCCCCCCTCGGGTCCGGTCCCCCCCCCCTCGGGTCCGGTTCCCCCCCCCCTCGGGTCCGGTCCCCCCCCCTCTCGGCCCCCCCCCTCCCTCTCGGCCCCGCCCCCCCCTCTCGGCCCCCCCCTCTCGGCCCCGCCCCCCCCAAGGGCGCCGAAGTTCAGCTTGCCCGGGACGCCAGCAACCCTAGGGCCGGCGCTGTGTATATGTGTTTCTGTGTGTGTGTATACCCGTGTGCGTTGACGTGTGCGTGAATCTGCGTATTTGTGTGAGTGTGAGTGGGTGTGGGTGTGTTTCAATGCTGGGTAAGGGTTACTTGGGGTTGAATGACTGGCTTTCAGTCTCCAAGTACCAACTGGAAAACTATTATGAGGCATTGACCAGGGCCACGCCACAAGAGTTGGCGAAATGTCTTTCCAAGAACACAGGCATGGTTTACAAGAAATGAAAGTACTATTGTCCCCTCCCCAGAGTCAAATCATTAAATCTGCAGATCCACGGCAGGAGCCCCAAGATGAGGCCAGACCAGTCCCCTCCAAGCGAGTGGGAGCTGAGTAAGGTAATAAAGGTTTTGTGTGTCGGCCCATACCAGGCAGCTCAAAGCCAGACTCAGACACGGAGACCCGTAGATTGTCCTAATGTCGCCTTAGCTCGGCGAGGTATTACGACAGCTCAGTCTGGTTCTGTGAGAAGGGAAGTGGTTTTGAGCGGATAAGAAGTAGGTAGCTTGCCAGTCAGACCGCTGGCAGGAGGCAGACAGCACGTCACAGGCTTTGCTTAATCATGGAGAATTATGCCCGCCCTCGCTGGAAAGGGGAACTGCTGTCGTCGTGTGGCAGCTAGGCCAGCCCTAAAAGATGGCACGGGGAAAGTACGCATTAAGATTGTGGTGTGCTGCTTGGAGGTGGGTGTCGGGTGTGGAGGTGGGGAGTCGTGGGGGTGGGGGAGGATAAGGTGGTGCGGAGGGGAGGTTGGGTGCCACGCAGTTGCGGCTGTGAGGTCGGGAAGCCCCAGGTTCCTCTCGTGCCCTGCACGGCTGCACTCTGGGACTCCTTAAAAGTTGGGGTTTCCGACACCTGCGGGCGGCCTGACTGACAGGCTGCGGGCCTCTCAGACCAGAAGCCTGTTTTATAGGCCGAAGCCTCCAAAAGCTGGGGTTTCCGACACCTGCAGGCGGCCTGATTGACAAGCTGCGGGCCTCTCAGACCAGAAGCCTGTTTGATAGGCCGAAGCCTCCAAAAGCTGGGGTTTCCGACACCTGCAGGCGGCCTGATTGACAAGCTGCGGGCCTCTCAGACCAGAAGCCTGTTTGATAGGCCGAAGCTTCCAAAAGCAGGGGACACGAGGGTGATCAGGGGTGTGGGGGGTGGGGGGGGGGGGGGGGGAGTGGTGGAGGGTGGTTCTGATATTGTGCCGAGGGGTATCTTTCATGTGGTCAGCATGTTGGTCCTGGAGCAAACATCTCTGCTCCTCCTGGCCCACAAACGGTGCTGTAAATGCACTCACTTCATGGATTCAGCCCATTCCAGCTGTTGTTCTGTCAGAGGCCTGGGGAACATTGCCGCTGATACTTAGAAATATGAATGAATGCGAAAATGGTGACACACAGCCTCAATATAATATAGAAGTGACCACCTTCCTTCCCACGTGCAGGTTGACCACCTGACCTTCACACCAACTCTGTTAAAATTGGAACTGGGCAGCTTCGACTCTTGTTCTAGACGTCCTTTGCACTTTAACCTCTGACATGACCCCCAAACCCAGTCATTTCTGGGAGTAAAGATTCGGCACTGGGTTTCACAAAAACACCTCAAGGGCTTTGGGTTCCCCCGAGTTTTGGAAAGGTGCTGTAGAAATGTAACTGTTTCTACTTCTCTCTGTGGAAGGCAGGTATCCACATTCTCAAGAGTTAACTTGAGTCTCAGATGGCCACACTTGCGGCGGCCAAGGTATTTGTGTTTCCCCCCCCCCCCTTGGTGCGATATGAGTGGACCCTATTGGTCTGGATTCGCAAGGGAAGCCGATGCATGTGGAAAGCCTGAAGAGCCACTGATGGCTCGGGAGCAGCACCATTGCCGGCAAGAGCCACGCAGACCATAGTTGTACCGCACAGATTGCACTCGGCAAATTTCTACTTGAGTTGCGTGGTTCGGTTGTTACCATAGGTCCCTCAGCCCAGCTCGGAGACAATTCGACCAGGGTTCCTGCTGCTGAACTAAGGGTGGCGATATCGTCCCTTTAATATGGTGAAAGCGTAGTTCAGCATGCAAGACATTTATATTCCTGTCTGTGCTCCCTGTGACCGGAACATATCTTGTCAGTATATATCTGAGACGGAGAACAGTGTGGTTCATGTCTCCTCAGTCCATGCAAGGAACTAACTGTTTACCTTGCCTGCCCTGGTCAAGTCGTTGAACTTCTCGTGGCGCTGATGAACGGTCCTGGGCACTAAAGAGTTGGCACATTCAGAATCCCCGAGTTACTTCCTTCCATGTGAATGAAATTCTTTTTGGAGGGAACTGGGGGAGGGGGGGGGGGGGGCGTTTTACAGGTGCAAAACAGTCTGTACCTCCCAACCTCACTCCACATAAAACATGGCTGACCAGGGAACTCTCCCACTCCCCATTAAACATGGCTGACCAGGAAACTCTCCCACTCCACATCAAACATGGCTGCCCAGGAAACTCTCCCACTCCACATCAAACATGGCTGACCAGGAAATTCTCCCACTCCACATCAACCATGGCTGACCAGGAAACTCTCCCCCGCCACATCAAACATGGCTGACCAGGAAACTCTCCCACTCCCCATTAAACATGGCTGACCAGAAACTCTCCCCCGCCACATCAAACATGGCTGACCAGGAAACTCTCCCACTCCACATCAAACATGGCTGATCAGGAAACTCTCCCACTCCACATCAAACATGGCTGACCAGGAAACTCTCCCGCTCCACATTAAACATGGCTGACCAGGAAACTCTCCCCCGCCACATCAAACATGGCTGACCAGGAAACTCTCCCACTCCACATCAAACATGGCTGCCCAGGAAACTCTCCCACTCCACATCAAACATGGCTGACCAGGAAATTCTCCCACTCCACATCAACCATGGCTGACCAGGAAACTCTCCCCCGCCACATCAAACATGGCTGACCAGGGAACTCTCCCACTCCCCATTAAACATGGCTGACCAGAAACTCTCCCCCGCCACATCAAACATGGCTGACCAGGAAACTCTCCCACTCCACATCAAACATGGCTGATCAGGAAACTCTCCCACTCCACATCAAACATGGCTGACCAGGAAACTCTCCCGCTCCACATTAAACATGGCTGACCAGGAAACTCTCCCCCGCCACATCAAACATGGCTGACCAGGAAACTCTCCCACTCCACATCAAACATGGCTGACCAGGAAACTCTCCCACTCCATGTCAAACATGGCTGACCAGGAAACTCTCCCCCGCCACATCAAATATTGTTGACCAGGAAACTCTCACACTCCATGTCAAACATTTCTGACCAGGAAACACTCCCACTCCACATCAAACATGGCTGACCAGGAAATTCTCCCACTCCACATCAAACATGGCTGCCCAGGAAACTCTCCCACGCCACATCAAACATGGCTGCCCAGGAAACTCTCCCACTCCACATCAAACATTGCTGACCAGGAAACTCTCCCCCGCCACATCGAATATTGCTGACCAGGAAACTCTCCCACTCCACATCAAGCATGGCTGACCAGGAAACTCTCCCACTCCACATCAAACATGGCTGACCAGGAAACTCTCCCACTCCACATCAAACATGGCTGACCAGGAAACTCTCCCACTCCACATCAAACATGGCTGACCAGGAAACTCTCCCACGCCACATCAAACATGGCTGCCCAGGAAACTCTCCCACTCCACATCAAACATGGCTGCCCAGGAAACTCTCCCACTCCACATCAAACATGGCTGACCAGAAACTCTCCCACTCCCACTTCACATCAAACATGGCTGACCAGGGAACTCTCCCACTCCACATCAAACATGGCTGCCCAGGAAACTCTCCCACTCCACATCAAACATGGCTGCCCAGGAAACTCTCCCCCGCCACATCAAACATGGCTGACCAGAGACTCTCCAGCTCTTGCCACCTGTCAATGGCACATTGGAAGGATTTGCAGGCTGTTAAACACCCTGCTTGACCAAACGATGAATGCACTTTCCTTGCCCATCACCTTCTAAAATAGAACATGACCACAGATCTTCTGGATCTGAGGCCTGGACACCACCTACTGCACCTCCCGACTTCCCATTTACCTGTAATATCTGAAATTCCCGTTTAGGTACTTGAACTCCAATTGATCGAGGACTATTCTGGACTCTATAGTCAAGGCCTTAATCTAGCCTGCTAGGGGAATGTATTTATGGAGCCGGAAAGTAGATGGGGACTGATAAAGAATAGAGCAGGAAATGAAGCATTAAAATTATCCATTAGTTTTCATATTTTTCAGACAAAGCACAGGGCCACTTTCATCAAAGATAATTTGAGCGATCGATACCAGAAGTGTGATTAAGATTTGCATCTTGTCACCTCAACAGAGTTTCTTTGACAAGAATGGATGTCATGAGCCCTGATCAAGGCAGGAGGTGTAAGTCTTTATCACTCCCCAATGGTAAAACACACAGGTTACATTGCTGCCTTCCCACTGTAACTAGGCATTTTTATTTGTCAATTTTGTGCCTGTTGGGACGAGAGCCGTTACTCAGGACAGGTACAGCACAGTAAAATGGGGTACTACCCTTTCCACATTCCCCATCACAGGTTAGATACAGAATAAAACTTCCTCTATGCTGCCCTATCACGCACTCCCAGAGAATGTGCACGCTCCTCCTTCAGGTACAAGGCCCTCAGAGGACATTGATGATCATGGCCTGAGCACCATCGAATCATTGAGGTCCACAGCACTGAAAAGGTCCTTTGGCCCATTGAGTCTGTGTCGGTCAAAAGCAAACGCCTAACTATTCCAATTTTCCAGCACTTGACCCACAGCCATGTACGCCCAAGGATTGCAAGTGCATACCTAAATACTTCTCAAATATTATGAGGGTCTCTGCCTTCACCATCCTTTCAGGCAGCGAGTTCCAGACTCCCACCGCCCTCTTTGTGAAAGGGTTTTCCACAATCCCCTCTAAACCTCCAGCCCTTCACCTTAAATCTCTGCCCCCTGGTCATTGATCCCTCGCCAAGCGGAAACGTTTCTTCCTGTCTACTCTATCTATGCCCCTCAGCCCATTGGAAGGGACATCCAGCAAAGGTTTAGATACAGAGTAAAGCTCCCTCTATACTGTCCCATCAAACACCCTCAGGACAGGTACAGCACGGGGTTAGATACAGAGTAAAGCTCCCTCTATACTGTCCCATCAAACACCCTCAGGACAGGTACAGCACGGGGTTAGATGCAGAGTAAAGCTCCCTCTGCACTGTCCCTATCAAACACTCCCAGGACAGGTACAGCACGGGGTTAGATACAGAGTAAAGCTCCCTCTGCACTGTCCCCATCAAACACTCCCAGGGCACAAACAGCACGGGGTTAGATACAGAGTAAAGCTCCCTCTGCACTGTCCCCATCAAACACTCCCAGGACAGGTACATCACGGGGTTAGATACAGAGTAAAGCTCCCTCTACACTGTCCCCATCAAACACTCCCAGGACAGGTACATCACGGGGTTAGATACAGAGTAAAGCTCCCTCTGCACTGTCCCCATCAAACACTCCCAGGACAGGTACAGCACGAGGTTAGATACAGATTAAAGCTTCCTCTACACTGTCTCCATCAAACACTCCCAGCCAGGTACAGCATGGGGTTAGATACAGAGTAAAGCTCCCTCTATACTGTCCCCATCAAACACTCCCAGCCAGGTACAGCACGGGGTTAGATACAGAGTAAAGCTCCCTCTACACTGTCCCCATCAAACACTCCCAGCCAGGTACAGCACGGGGTTAGATACAGAGTAAAGCTCCCTCTACACTGTCCCCATCAAACACTCCCAGCCAGGTACAGCACGGGGTTAGATACAGAGTAAAGCTCACTCTACCCTGCCCCCATCAAACACTCCCAGCCAGGTACAGCACGGGGTTAGATACAGAGTAAAGCTCACTCTACCCTGCCCCCATCAAACACTCCCAGGACAGGTACAGCACGGGGTTAGATACAGAGTAAATCTCCCTCTACACTGTCCCCATCAAACACTCCCAGGGCAGGTACAGCACGGGGTTAGATACAGAGTAAATCTCCCTCTACACTGACCCCATCAAACACTCCCAGGACAGGTACAGCACGGGGTTAGGTACAGAGTAAATCTCCCTCCACACTGTTCCCATTAAACACTCCCTAGACAAATACAGCACGTGTTTGATAGAAATTGAAGTCCTAACCTCACGAGAATGCCCTACCAAACCACTGATATATTTTAAACTCCTGAAGTTGGGTCTGAAGGTGATTAAGTGTTAACAGTTGTGCAGTGAACCCGTATCCACTCGGGTAGGGCTGCGATTTCCAAACTTATCGGCGAGACAATCTTATCTTTTTGTTTTACTTCAGCCACATCGCTCCGTCTCACATTACACAATTAAACAAAATAATTTAGTGTTTGGGACACACCAACAATATCTCCAACATTCAGGTGGAGAATGTTTGAAATTAAGGCCCAACCTTAATTCGTAAGTTTTAATCCTAATTAATGGTACTTACCGAATCAGCAAAGTCAAATCGACCATGTGGGTGTCTAAATGAGATTTCCCAGGTACAGGCAAAGGGGGGATATTGGTGCTGAGGCGGTTTTCCTCACCCGGAACGCATGTGAGAAATCTCATTGACACAATGGGCAGTATTGATGTCGGCGCTGGGGAGTGAAAATTTAGCGGGAGGCCCAAAATTCATTTTTATGCCGACGTGAATCTCCCGCGGGATCTTTGGGTGGAGCCCGCCATAACGGATCGGGAAATCCTCTCGGGGCTGGTGTGAAGCTGATCTGAATCCTGCCAATGGGATGCAGGTGAAGGCCTGACCAGAATCTCACCCCTCCCAATTCGCCTGAATCTCCGTGACGTCAGTGGTAAAACACGCCAGCCCAGAATGCACCTGGAATAACATTGCGTAGAGGATCCAGGACTTACCTGAGAAAAGTTGCTTCCAGAGTTTGGGACGAGACATCCAGCGATCCTGGATGCCTGAACACCACAGTAGTCGGTGGGGGAGCAGCTATAAGGTGGATCTTCCAGCATCAGTGGCATTGAGGGAGTCCGTCTCTCAACCTCGCAATGTTCCTGGAGATACATTTTCCTTTGCAGGAAATTCATCTTCTTTCTTCATGGAATTGTCACAGTGCAGAAAGTGGCCTTTCGGCCCATTACGTCTGTGCTGACCCCCTGAAAGAGCACCCTACCTCGGCCCCTGCCCCCTCCCTACCCCCATGAACCCACGTAACCTACACATCTTTGGGTACCAATCAATAATCTTTGTTAGTGTCCCAAGTAGGCTTACACTAACACTGCAATGAAGTTACTGTGAAAATCCCCGAGTCGCCACATTCCGCCGCCTGTTCGGGTACACTGAGGAGAATTCAGGATGCCCAATTCACCTAACAAGCACGACTTTCGAGACTTCTGGGAGGAAACCGGAGCGCCCGGAGGAAACCCACGCAGACACGGGGAGAACGTGCAGACTCCGCACAGACAGTGACCCAAGCCGGGAATCGAACCCGGGTCTGTGGCACTGTGAAGCAACAGCGCTAACCACTGTGCTACCACGTTAGCATGGCCAATGCTCCGCACCCGCACACTTTTGGATTGCAGGAGGAAACACACGCAGATGTGGGGAGAAAGTGCAAACTCCACACAGACGGTCACCCGAGGCCGGAATTGAACCTGGGTCCCTGGCACTGTGAAGCGGCAATGCCACTTGTCTCGGCAATGTCCCGACTGTGCCACCGTGGCACCCTATCTTTTCTTTAGTGGTGCCTTTTAAGTATGTCACCCAGATGTGACGGTGGGACACATGCAACCAAGCCTACCTTGCCACAAGATATGGTGCAAAACCCCCAGGTACATAGTTAATTAGGTCGGGACCGAAAGATACGCCACGGTTTTCCCTCGGGATGCAGTGGGAAACACTCCTCGTCCTCGCCACGGGACTTTGTCTGGGATGGGAGAATTACTCCAACGTCTTTCAAGATTCAGGGCACTCCAAAGTGTTTTGAAATGTCGTCACTCTCGCAAGCTGCCAATTTTCACATGGCCAGCTCCCATAACCACCACTGTGATAATGACCAGACAATCTGTGTGCGTGGTGCACTTTGAGGGAGCGATGTTGGCCTGGACTCTGAGGAGAAGATTTTCTATGGAATCGTTCGCCCGAGAGGGCAGGCAGGACATCGGCAGAATGTCTCGTCCAAACAAGAGCACATCCGGCAATGCAGCATTCCCACAGAACTGTGCTGGGCACCCAGCCTAGATAACGTCAGCAGGCTCCTGGAGCAGAACCGGAACCAATGAGAACCCTCCTGATGTTATCCCAAAACCCAGGAGGTTAATTGGGAACGCACCGTTCAATTATTTTCAGTTAGGTACGCTGTGAGAAAGTATATGCAAACCAGGGAGGAACAGTCCAGTCTTGTTGTGATAAATAATATTTATTATATCAAAGGAAAATAAAGCTATAATACACCAAGAAGTATAATACACTAAATAAGGCTATAATACATGCAAGAAAGGCATGTATTATAGCGGTGGTTCTCAACCGGGGTCCACATGGATCCTGGGGGTCCATGTAACATTACTGGGGGTCCACACAAAAAAAATACCGAATTGGGGGTCCACGGTGATATTTTAGTGGTCCATAGGGGCCTCACGGTAGCATGGTGGTTAGCATCAATGCTTCACAGCTCCAGGGTCCCAGGTTCGATTCCCGGCTGGGTCACTGTCTGTGTGGAGTCTGCACGTCCTCCTTGTGTGTGCGTGGGTTTCCTCCGGGTGCTCCGGTTTCCTCCCACAGTCCAAAGATGTGCGGGTTAGGTGGATTGGCCATGCTAAATTGCCCGTAGTGTAAGGTTAATGGGGGGATTGTTGGGTTACGGGTATACGGGTTACGTGGGTTTAAGTAGGGTGATCATTGCTCGGCACAACATCGAGGGCCGAAGGGCCTGTTCTGTGCTGTACTGTTCTATGTTCTATAGAGCAATTCTACTTCAGAACAATTGTTATTACTGAGAATCAAGAAGAAGAAAAAAATGTTTGTTTTCATGATGAATATTCACCTTTCTCTCTCTCTCTCTCTCTCTCGCACTGACAAAGGTCAAAGCGAGATTATAATCTATCTAATTTACCTTGAGGGCTGAAGGGGCTCAGAACCAAAAAGGTGCATTTGCTGTGTTTATTTTTGAGGTACTGTATTCTGAGAAAACAAAATCCATACCGGTTGATGACAAATGGGTTTATTGTGCTTATTAAATACCCACGGTTGACCTGACACTTATGCCACGTTTCTCCTTGACAAGTTTAATGACACAGTAATCACTAGAAACTGTGTCTATTTGATATGAATTGGTTATTTTTAGAGTAATTTAATTCAATTTAGTCAGTAAAAAGTTTTTTTCATTACTTTTCATATTAGAATAAGTTTGGCAACGTACGAAAATACCGCTAATCCGTTTCCAACCCTCACGGTAAGGTAGATGGACTTTAGGATTAGTTTACCACGCATATAAGAAGCTTTTTTTTTTCTGTGGAATGGCTATGGGGGTCCACAAAAAAAAATTAAGAGGAAAAGGGGTCCATGGGTTAAAAAAGGTTGAGAACTCCTGTATTATAGACATACACGACAGCAGTATACTTCACTGCAATAATGGCCATATACACACAGTGGGCCAGGTTCTACGATTCTGAGGCTGTGCAGAGGATCTGTGGCATTTTATGTGGAAACTCCGGCCTCCATGAAATGAATGGCTGAAGAATGGCCGGGTCCATGGACCCATGGACCCATGGACCCATGCATGCCCATGGACCATGCACGCGCACGGCAACAACTGCAGCTGTCATGCCGTAAAACATGGCGCCGGCCGTGTGCTGACTTGACCTGCCAGATAGTGCCCCCCTGTCCACTCCCTGGCCACCTCCTGGCCACGCCCCACCAGACCCCCCCCCCAGCCCTCGTGGAAGCCCCCCCACCCCCCTCTGGCCAGCTGCACGGCTCCCGTCCGACTGTGGTGGCGCTGGGCACCAGTCCGCAGCCGCCAGGCCGGGTTCCCGCAGGCCGAGGCCAAGACTGAACCGTGCCGTCGTGAACTCGGCCCGCCGGGGGCGGAACATCAGGGGAGGGCCTTCAGGGGAGGCTGTCCCAACAGTGTGCGTCGCGTGACGCGCTGATGCCATTTTGGAGTGAACGGAGCATACAAAACGTGCGGCAAACAGGCGCCGGCCCCCGTTTGGGCGTCAAAAGGGATTCTCCGCCCAATCGACGATTACGAAATCGCCATCGGGGAATGGAAAATCAAGCCCAGTGTCTCATGAAGTTACCCTTGTTCCCAGCTACCTATGTGTCCTGAACTCTGAGAAATCCCACTTTCCTAAACAGCATCCAATATTAAAAAAACTCTCTGACCGAAACCCAGCATATAGTTACCACCACACAGGTTATCTTCCAGGTCTTCAGCGTAAGAATATTCTTCCCCGTTAGTGTTTTATTTTACACAGCAATCTTTTAGCAACAATCTGGAGAGCCTGCTTTCCACAGCTGGGAGCTGCTTCTCTACTGCCTTCTCCAGTTATCTTGCTCTGAATATATCATTTTTTTCCCTTTGATGTTACCCACCCTGTGGACCCGGCGCTTATCAGATAGGTGCAAATTATTCCCTTCCTCTCCACTTTGATGTCACCTCTTCTATATGCTATTGTTTTCTCTTAGTCATTTAAGTAAAAGCTTGTTTTCTAACTGCAACGCTAATTTTCTTATCAAAAACACCCCTTCAAGCAGTTTCGCTCGCAAGTTCCCCTTTTATCCCAATTCCTTTTTTAATCTTGATTTTCCTCAATTCTCAACGGGTCCAATTCAAAGGGAGCAAGGAGATTTATTATTTACGATCTACGTTAATGACATAGAGCCGCAGGACGGGTGTAATGTATCCAGGTTTTCTGATTATATTAAACTAGGTGGGAATGTAGGCTGTGTGGAGGACACAAAGAGGCTGCAGATGGGATAGAAAGGTTAAGTCAGTGGGCAGCAAGGTGATGGGTTGAGCATTATGTGCGGAAGTGTGAGGTTATTCGCTTTGGTGTTAAGAATAGAAATGCAGAATATTTTTCTTGGCTGTGAAACTTCTGCATTTTGATGCTCAGTAACTTTTGGGCATGATCATAAAAGGAACAGAGAAAGTGAATGTGCAACTGGTTGCTGTTCATTTGTTGGAAAAGAGGAAACTCTTTGCCCAAATACAGCCATTTTGACACTTGCCATGTAAAAGCAAGAACTGCTATGTGTTCTTGTTTACTGCAACAGTATCGACACATTGCTCATTTCCTTCAAAACTCCTGCCTGGCTTCAAACATTGTCCATAACTACACAGGATAAAATGGTGAAAGACTTGCATTGATGCTCATCTATGTGCATTTTGATACCTTTAACACAGTGACACATCCCACAATATGTGACATCGGACCACATCGCTATTAAGGAACCAAAGAAGACGTAGGAGCAGAAGTAGACCATTCGGCCCTTCTAGTCTGCTCTGCCATCCAATGAGTTTCTGACTGATCTCTACTTATCCCAATAACCTTTGATTCCCTCGCTGATTAAAACTCTGTCTACCTCAACCTTGAACATACTTAACGACCCGGCCTCTACAGCTCTCTGCGGTAATGAACTCCACTCCACTCATGAATTTCCACACAAACAGTGACCCAGCGAGGAATTGAACCTGGGACCCTGGTGCTGTGAAGCAGCAGTGCTAACCACTGTGCTACCCGTGCTGTCTGAAGATTATAAGGACATGGATCCCGCCTGAAGTCAATGGAGCTTTGGGTGGCTTTCATTGATCTGACCAAGGCTTTTGATTCAGTCAATCAGGAAGTATTATGGAAGATCCTGTCAAAGGCCGGCTGTCCAGAGAAATTCATCAACATCCTCTGACCCCTCCACAACAAGATATCGGCAGCAGTCCTCACCAATGGAAATGAGACAGAAACCTTCCAGGGGAAAGTTGGAGTCAGGCAGGGGTCATCTTCATCACCACCATAGAATCCCTACAGTGCAGAAGGAGGCAATTGTTCCCATCTAGTGTGTACCGATCCTCTGAAAGAGCACCCCACCTAGGCCCACCTCCGCTCCCCCCCCCCCACTCCTCCACAACCCATAACCCCCCCTAACCTGCACATCGTTAGACTGTGGGAGGAAACGGGAGCACTCGGAGGAAACCTACGCAGACACGGGGAGAAGGTGCAAACTCCACACAGACCGTGACCCAAGGCCGGAATTGAACCCGGGTCCCTGGCGCTGTGAGGCAGCGGGGCTAACCACTGTGCCACCTTGTCACCCCAAAATAACGCTGACGTCATTCGTGGAACATCAGTATGATGGTGATATCGCCACTTCTGCTCCCTCGGAAGAGAATCTTCAATGCATTTCTTGACACCCTCGCGGAAGCTTACCAAAGAATCAGTCTCAACCTCAACCTCAATCTGAAGAAGACACAATTCCATTACCAACTCGCCCCAGGGCAAGATCCGGTCCTTCCCTCCATCAAGATCAATGGGGAAACGCTAACAAACGTGGAATATTTCCCATGCCTAGGGAACCACCCTCACCTAAGGCTGACATCTATGCGGGGATCCAAATTCGTATCCAATCCGCGTTGGTCTCCTTCAGATGCCAAAGGTTGAGAGTCTTTGACGACCACGACACCCGTGCCGACACCAAGATCCTCGGCTACAAGGCAGCCATGGTCCCAACTCTTCTATACGGTCCATAAACTTGGACTGCATACAGACGTCACCTCCAGGCCCTGGAGTGCTTCATTTGATTGTCAAATGACATTCATTGCAACTGTTACGGAAAAAGGGATGTGGAGAAATAAACGTTTGGCAAGCGCTAATGGAGAGTGGCTGGGGAGAGAACAGAGCCCAGCGCGCTGAACCCTAGCCCTGGGTTCCGTGCAGCGAATTGTTCAGACCACAAAACTGATCATTTTGTGGTTGGGTTCTAGTTTTCGTTTCCTGTTTGTCGCTGGGAAGTTAGGCTGGGAAAGCCTCAGGTTGAGTAACATCTGGGTGTGCCAGTCATGTGAACGCTTGTTGTACGGGGAATACCACTTGCTGTCTAAACCGTGATTAATGTCAGATGGTTCGAGTGATTCAGTCAGTCCCTGGCGGGGAATGTGGCCTCTGTTATCTCAGAGCTCCTCCAGAGCTGTCTTCAGCTGACTTGGGCATTCGACGCTTAGAAACCCTCCCTAAACCTCTCTGCCTCCCTCACCTCCCTCTCCTCCATTAAGATACTCTTTTTTTTAGATATAAATTTAGAGTACCCCATTCATTTTTTCAATTAAGGGGCAATTTAGCACGGCCAATCCACCTACCCTGCACATCTTTGGGTTGTGGGGGTGAAACCCACACAAACACGGGGAGAATGTGCAAACTCCACATGGACAGTGACCCAGAGCTGGGTTTGAACCTGGGACCTCGGCGCCGTGAGGCAGCAATGCTAACCAGCCACCGTGCTGCCCTCATTAAGATACTCTTTAAAACTCTTTGACCACTCACCCGCTTTAAAAATTCATTTACAGGATTTGGGCATTGTTGGCTAGGTCCAGCATTCATTGCCCATCCCTAATTTCCCTCGAGAAGGTGGTCATGAGTCGTCTTCTTGAACCGCTGTGGTGTGGGTACACCTACTGTGCTGTTGGGGAGGGGGTTTGACCCGACAACAGTGAAGGAACAGCCAATATATTTCCACGTCAGGGTGGTGAATGACTTGGAGAAGAATCTCCTGGTGTGGGATTCCCAGGTATTGGAAGGTGCTGCCTAAGGAACCTTGGTGAGTTCCTCAAGTGCATCTTCTGCATGGTTCACATGGTTGCCACTGTGCGTCGGTGGTGGAGGGAGTGAATGTTTGTGGAAGGGGTGGCAATCAAGCGGAGCTGCTTTGTCCTGGATGGTGTTCAGCTTCTTGAGTGTTGTTGGAGCTGCGTTCACCCAGGCAAGTGGAGAGTATTCCCTCACACTCCTGACTTATGCTTTGTAGATGGTGGACAGGCTTTGGGGGGGTCAGGAGGTGAGTTACTCGCCACAGAATTCTTAACCTTTGACCTGCTGTAGTAGCCACAGTATTTACATGGCTGGTTCAGTCCAGTTTCTGGCTAATGTTTACCTCAACGCAAACCACACACCACCAGAATGTTGTTAGTGGGGGAATGAAATTTAAAAAAAATAAATTTAGAGTACCCAATTAATTTTTTCCAATTAACGTGGCCAATTCACCTAGCTTGCACATCTTTGGGTTGTGGGGGCGAAACCCAGGCAACACGGGGAGAATGTGAAAACTCCACACGGACAGTGACCCAGGGCCGGGATCGAACCTGGGACCTCGGCACCGTGAGGCAACAGTGCGCTACTGTGCCGCCCTTTTAGTGGGGGAATGAATGATGGTTGAATATCACGGAGGTTAGATCCTCTCTTGTTGCAGATGGTCATTGCCTGGCACTTCCGTGGCGTGAATGTTACCCATTATACCATAAGACATAGGAGCAGAACTAGGCCATTCGGCCCATCACGTCTACTCTGTCATTCAATCATGGCTGATGTGTTTCTCATCCCCATTCTCCTGCCTTCTCCCCATAACGCCTGATCCCCTTATTAATCAAGAACCAATCTATCTCTGCCTTAAAGACACTCAGTGATTTGGCCTCCACAGCCTTCTGCAGCAAAGAGTTCCACAGATTCACCACCCTCTGGCTGAAGAAACTCCTCCTCATCTCAGTTTTAAAGGATCGTCCCTTCAGCCTGAGATTGTGTCCGCTGCTTCTAAGTTTTTCCGACAAGTGGAAACAGCCTCTCCACGTCCGCTTTACCCATCCGAATAATCTGCTGACGTGGACCGTTGTCCAGTTTTGTTTGATGACGCCCCTGTGAAGCGCCTCGGGTCGTTTCACGTTGCCGAAGGAGCCATCTAGATGCAAGTTGTTGTTGTCGCAGTATGTTTTCATGCACCGTCCAATGGTGAGCTATTGTCTCAGTTCAGATTGACCCCAGCCCAACCCCTGCTGGAGGACCAACACCTCAACCTCCGACGAGGCACATGATACAAGCCTTCTGACTCAACATCGAGTTCAACAACTTTCGACTGTCCCCCTCCATCTTTACCCCTTTTTTGCCGTTTGTTTTTTGTTTTCTTTCACAAACCCCGCACCCCTTCGACATGGGGGGGCATCTGCCACTTGTTCTTTAGCTTTGCTTTCGAAACATAGTAATTAGGAGCAGAAGATGGCCACATTTATTGCAAACTCCACACAATCGCCCAAGACTGGAATTGAACCCAGGTCCTTGGCGCTGTGAGGCAGCCGTGCTAACCACCGTGCCACCGTGCCGCCCTTGTACACCTCGATCAGGCTGCCCCTCAGGCTTCTCTGCTCCAAGGAAACCAGCTCCAGCCTATCCCCCGTCTCTCTTTGTAGCTCAAATATTCCAACACAGGCAACAACCTGGTGAACCTCCTCTGTGCCCTTTTCAATGAATGGCCTGAATGGAGACCTCCTGAGACCGAATCAAGGTCCAGCGGAAATGGCGCCTCCTGCAGCACTTAATCCTTGTCGCCAGTGTACAGTTTCAGGCAAGCAATCAGTTGGAAGCGATGACAATAGAAACATTTTGATTTATTCTCCTTACTATTTACACCTCCTGCTCCCCGAAGGGTCTCATCCTTCCTGTCGTGACCAATTGATGTTGTAAATAACCAGGTGATCTGGGCAGTATCACAACGCTGTTTGTGGCATCTTGCTCTGCAAACATTGGCCGTTGAGTTTCTCACGTCGCAATGGTGGCCACACTTCAAAATTCCTTCGGCTGCTGCAAAGCGTGTGGGGTGTCTGTTGCTCATGGAAGGCGCTATGTGAACGCAGGTCCTTCTTTCCTCTCACCAAAGGTTTTATGAAATTAATTCTTCCAGTCGCCTGACATTGCCAAGGAAGAAACCTTCGCACCCTTTCCTCGGACCCAGGTAAGCCTGTCTGCTGGGGGGGAAGGGATTAGTGGGTGGGACCGACTTTACCACACGGAGTCATATCTGTGGAGGGCTGAGTGAAATTACGAGGATTTTCTCGGTGTTATAACCCTAGAGGAGGCCCAGGGATCTGCAACCTCCGAGTCCCTCTGGCCTCCTCTGAGCACGATTTACCCAGATGAGAGGGAGCGGGGCTACCCCTTTTTCCTAGGACTGCTGGGGCATAAATATCCCGGCCCGGGTGTGGGGCAGATGCGGGTGACCCTTCGGGGAGTAAATAGCAGTCATCACTTCCAACTGATCGCTTGCCTGAAACTTTACACTGGCGACAAGGATTAAGTGGAGCTGCAGGAGGCGCCATTTCCGCTGGACCACGATTAGGCCTCAGGAGGCCTCCATTCAGGCAACAGATATGCCACCCATTGATAAGCTAGAGGTGTTCGACGCCGAGACGGGGCATTGGACCCAGTACATCGAGCGGATGCGCTACTTTGCAGACGGGACAATATGGATTTCGGGAACGATAATAAAACGTTCTAGGCCGGTCTCGTATACGGTGCGAGTACAAGGTAAAGACTCCAACCGACACGTGGACCATCTCTGAAGCTGGGTGGAACAGATGCCCGAGGACCGACCAAGGCCACCCAGCCCGGTGATACCCACCCTCCGAAACAGTATTTTCGGTACCTGTTCCTGATTATTGGACAATTGGCAGGATGCCGGTGATGCCCAGCAGGGCGGCTGAACGTTGCGACTCTGAAATGCTGGAGGCCGCCCAATCCGACCGGGAGTTAGACATGGAGGTTTTGTCCACGGACGTTGACGCAGGTCCGGGGGTGAACTCCGAGCAAGGGGTGGAGGAATCTCCCAGACGTTCGACCAGGAAGCGACGCTCCCCGGGCCGTTATACCCTTCCGGACCCGGAAAGGCGGATGCTGGGTAGACAAGCCCTGGCGAAGAGGGCAAAGGATTTCCCTCCTCCCGTTGAAATGGACCACGTAGGGAGGGGGAAGGGTGTTATAGCCCGACAGGAGGCCCAGGGATCTGCAATCTCAGAGTCCATGTGGCCTCACCTGACTACGATTGACCCAAATGAAAGGGGAGTGAGGTTACTCCCCACAGTGGGGAGCATTGAGGCCATTGAGGGGCTCACTTGAAGGCAGTGAGTGGGGGCTGGTCAGTACTGAGGTGGGGGGGGGGGAATGCTGGCAACCCTTCGTGAGGGGTGGGGGTGAGAGAGCCGGATGATTGTGCGGGGGTGGGGGGGGGGCGATGGGGGGGGGGGGGGTGCCCTTTCAAGATGGCGGCCGACCTCTGTGAAGCCAGGCTCGTCGCTCTGTCAGGCCCCACCCCACCAGACTGATGACGGAAAATCCGCCCACTCACTCGTTTCCTTCAGAGAGACTAAAGATCTGGAGAGGAAATTGATCCGTGGAGCTGGAGAGCGACACACCAGTCTTCAGTCAGAGCGTGACATTCTGAATCAACATGGGAAGATCCCGCCCGTGGTCAGGGGGCAACAGATATTCCAAAAGAGTTGAGGAGTCACATTTAATTTGAAAGGTTTCAAGTGGTTTATTGTGAAGTTACAATTCAAGTACAACACACAGTCAGAAATTAGATGGTCTTGTGGCACAGTAGGGTCGTGTCCCCACCTCGGGACCAGAGGCTTTGGGTTCAAGTCCCACTTCAGGATTTGGTGACCACGGCAGGTGTGTTCATAATGTGGCCAAATAAGCTGTTTATCCACATGTACACCCTTCCCACTGCGACATTTTGCCAAGCGGAACCTTGGCCGAGATCGATGGACGTCCACGGTCACCAGCGTTTTTGTAGGACACGGTACCTGGAGGAGGAATCAGAATAAATATCGTGTGACGCGTGAGGGGTTTACCGCTCCCGAACAACATGGCCTGATCGCTTCTCCAACTTTCGGTTTGTCAGGGTGTTGAGCTGAAGATAGCTGATAGGACCTCCCACCAACCCCCACCCCCTGCTCTACCTCCCCAATGTGGTGAATGTAATTCACACTGTATTGTATTGTATGGTATTATGTCCCTGTGGGCTCTGTATGTGAGCCGTTGCGCGGCTCTGCCCATAGGGGGAGATGAGGAGCTTGTACAGGGCTCCACCCTTGGCTCCGCCCATGGCCCCTCCCACTACCGGAAGTATAAAGTGCTGCAGCCGTGTGAGCCTGCCCTCAGTTCTTCTGGTCGCAGGCAGGCTCAGTTGTAAGACTATTAAAACCACAGTTTACTTCCAATCGTGTTCCGAGTCAATTGATGGTCACATCACCCATCTTACACAAACTTTTCCAATTTGACTTTAACCATTTGAGCTATGAAGAGAGGTTGGATGGGCTTGGGCTGTTTTCGCTAGAGCAGAGAAGACCGAGGGGTGACCTGGTTGAGGTGGACAAGGTTCTGAGGGTCATGAACAGGATGGATAAGGAGAAGCTGTTCCCTTTAGCTCAAGGGTCAGTTACGAGGGAGCACCAGGGCCTTTTCACAGTAACTTCATTGAAGCCTACTCGTGTCAATAAGCGATTATTATTATTATTATTACTTGTTCAAGGTGAGGAGGCAGGAGGTTTAGGGGGGAATGTGAGGAAAAACATTTTTACCCAGAGGGTGGTGAGGGTCTGGAACGCCCTGCCTGGGAGGGTGGTAGAGGCGGGTTGCCTCACATCCTTTAAAAAGTACCTGGATGAGCATTTGGCACGTCGTAACATGCAAAGCTATGGGCCAAGTGCTGGAAAATAGGATTAGGTGGGCAGGTCAGGTGTTTTTCATGCGTTGATGCAGACTCGATGGGCCGAAGGGCCTGCTCTGCACAATGTGATTCTGTGACTGTTCGCCAATATACTTTATTGTTGGAAGTTGGTGCTTATCGCATACCCATTCTGAGCCATTCAATCGCATACTCCCATTGTCCAATAATCAAGAGCAGGTACCCAAAATACTTCCCTCCTTTTCAGACCTCCTCTATGCCTCATGGCTTATCTCTTGTAAGAACATCCCGTTCCTTTTTCCGGATAAGAGGACATAAGTCTTCATCTTATCAGGTCCGGGAATGTCGGTATGAAAAACAATGCCTGAAGGAGCGTTCTGACTGAGATAACGCCCTTATGTAGCACATTGGCCAACTGTGTTGTGTCTATCTTATCTCCAATGGAGACTGAAACAAACCATGAAATTGGAACAGAAAGCGGGAGAAACTTATTTCTAAGCAACCGTGACCTTAGCACCCCTTCTGCAACTATTATTTCCAGAAATTCCAAAATATTCTCAGGACGACTCGTTCTTGTAACTATGGAACTGTCATTTTCTTATGTCAAATAAGCATTGTGCCGTAGATCTTATCCCCCAGTACCTCACCTGTCCCACAATATCTCTCTTCTTGGTAATCTAACTCTCTCACAAATTTATCCCCCTTTTCTCGACCTCTCTGATACCCATCTCTCCAGAACCCTAAACTTCCTGTGACGTTTATCCCTCACAGACCCTCCTACAATGGCCATCTCTCCAGTACAAAGGGCAGCAGGGTAGCATGGTGGTTAGCATAAATGCTTCACAGCTCCAGGGTCCCAGGTTCGATTCCCGGCTGGGTCACTGTCTGTGTGGAGTCTGCACGTCCTCCCCCTGTGTGCGTGGGTTTCCTCCGGGTGCTCCGGTTTCCTCCCACAGTCCAAAGATGTGCGGGTTAGGTGGATTGGCCATGCTAAATTGCCCGTAGTGTCCTAATAAAAGTAAGGTTAAGGAGGGGGTTGTTGGGTTACGGGTATAGGGTGGATACGTGGGTTTGAGTAGGGTGATCATGGCTCGGCACAACATTGAGGGCCGAAGGGCCTGTTCTGTGCTGTACTGTTCTATGTTCTATGTTCTACTCCCACCCCATCACCCACTCCCGCAAAGCCCCTCCAAGTCCTCCAACTCTCCCGTTGTAATACCCAGCTGCCTGCCTCTACCTGAGCCTCTGACCTCTGTCGACTGCTCGACACAGTTAACAAGCAAAAGCATAACATGTGATCAGCCGCTTAACGCTTCTCCTCTTTGCTAGCTGTAACATTTTTGATAAGAAAATGTTTTTGATATCTGCAGCCGTGCCAGACTGAAAGAGGCAGAGAGAGATTAATTCGCACTCTGCTAAGTTTCAGCTGCCTTTGATATGCTCTGAGAAATGAAGCATTTCTCACGCAGAATTAGCATTGTTGGCCTTTTGCACATTGTATGTGTTAGGGAGACACCCTTCCACTGTTTATCCATGCAGGCTTTGCAATCATTTCCCAGCGCAGAGAGCAATGCTTAACAGGGTGGAAATACTTCACTGCTTTATTTTCTATTTTCCCTTCTAACTTTTCTGAAGTCTGACTTGAGGAGCCCAATTTAGCAAGCCTTTGGGCCAAGTGCAGGAAAACGGGATTAGAATAGTTAGGTGGTTATTTTTTTCCCGGCAGATGCGATAGGCCTTTTCTGTGCTGTAGGCCTCTCTGACTCTAATGCAGCTCTGCACGGCTGTGTCAGCACAGAGCGTGTGCTCTAGAGTGAGATTTGTCCCCACCATCTGACTCAGGCAAGCGTGACGCCCCTATGAACGACAGACAACGCTCTGCACACATGGTAAGTGTAAAGTGCGGCCTATCAGGAATCGACAGCAAAACCGGCCGCACTCGTCTCTTTGTGGCCACCAACCCCCGTACTTGTGACACACACACACACATATACAGCAAATCCCACAGACTTGTCGCTGAGTAGTGAGGAATCAGCATCCCCATCCACCACTCGCTTCCTCATTCGGGGCGACAGGGTGCGTTGCGGAGAATATTGCAGCGTCCTTGTGGGACTGAGCCACAGCAAAGAGAGCTGCCAATGGGGACCATCCCAACAGCTCCGACCCTGTTGTGGAAGGATCGTCCGCACCCAAAACCCCTTCGCCCGGAAAATCTTACATTAATTCCTGGGATTCGAACGTCCCTGAAAATGTATTGCCCATCACTAAGTTCCCCCGAGAAGGTGGGCCACATTCTTGAACCGCTGTAGTCCCTGTGGTGCAGGGTCAGGGGGGTCATAGAGTATTCCAGCATAGAAAGAGGCCCTTTGGCCCATCGTGTCCGTGCCGGCCTTCGGCAACCTATCCTAATCCTATTTTCCAGTATTTGGTCCATAGCCTTGTCTGCTCTGGCTTTTCGAGTGCTAATGCTGTGAGGGTTCCCGCCTCCACCACCTTTTCAGGCAGTGAGCTACAGACTCCCACCAGCCTCTGGGTGGAAAAGTTTTTCCTCAAATCCTCTCCAAATCTCCTCCTCCTCACCTTAAACCTTGACCCCCTTCTACTAAGTGGAAATGCTCCTTCCTGTCGACCCGATCTATGTCCATCATAATTTTGTGCACCTCAATCCGGTTTCTCCCTCAGTCTTCTCCCCTCTGAGGAAATCAATCCCGGCCTGACCAGCCTCTCTCAGGCCCAGGCAGCATCCACTCAGTTACCAGGGAGAGAGAATTCTCGCACAAGCCCAGAAGGAGAGGCCCCAAAGGGCTCCAGATCAGTGGCCACAGATCCAACTCCAGGCCTTGAGCTGAGGTTCTCAGTCAAGGCAATGTGACAGAATTGCAATGGGCCACATTCCCCAGAGATTTAACCCCAGGGTCCCTACAGTGCAGAAGGAGGCCATTCGGCCCATCGGGTCTGCACCGACCCTCTGGAAGAGCCCCTACCTGGGCCTACTCCCCTGCCCTATCCCTGTAACCCCATTGCCCCACCTAACCCACCTTTGGACCGTGGGAGGAAACCGGAGCACCCGGAGGAAACCCGCGCAGACACGGGGGAAGAACGTGCAAACTCCACACAGACGGTGACCCGAGGCCGGAATGGAACCCGGATCCCTGGCGCCATGAGGCAGCAGTGCTAACCACTGCGCCGCCGCGCCACCCAATTGGACACCCACCAGATCTAATCCTTTGACGACATTCAGCATGCGACACGACCTCCGAACCCACGTAGAACATAGAACAGTACAGCACAGAACAGGCCCTTCGGCCCTCAATGTTGTGCCGAGCCATGATCACCCTACTCAAACCCACGTATCCACCCTATACCCGTAACCCAACAACCCCCCCCCCCCCCTTAACCTTACTTATTAGGACACTACGGGCAATTTAGCATGGCCAATCCACCTAACCCGCACATCTTTGGACTGTGGGAGGAAACCGGAGCACCCGGAGGAAACCCACGCACACAGGGGGAGGACGTGCAGACTCCACACAGACAGTGACCCAAGCCGGGAATCGAACCTGGGACCCTGGAGCTGTGAAGCATTTATGCTAACCACCATGCTACCCTGCTGCCCCTTAGACATTGGAACCTGCCAGAAGTAAGCGAGGTGCAAGAAGAAGGGCAGGGCCCAGGCTGTCGATGATATTGGGACCGGGTTCCAGGTAGCACCATTTGTTGCTGCTCACGGTTGAAGGCCTCCGAATGTTGCCCTGCATGTTTATTTCTGTATTTGACACTTCACACGCCCTTCCTACTGTCACATCAGGTTCTCAGGGTTCCATTTTTAGACTGCGGGGCTGAAATTACTTTGTAAAGCAGAAGAGGAAGCCTTGGCCTGAGGGAAAGGCACCCAGGCCATGATGCTGTCTCCGCCTTGGGTGGTTTTCCTACGGTCAGGCACTACATCAAATGCAAGCTGATTACGGCTCTTATTCAGCAATATCACCCGCAGTTCCTGGGAAGGGCGATCAGGATCAGGAACCGTGGTTGGGTTTCAACCCTGAGAGCAGCCGACTGCAGGGTTTGAACCTGGCAAATTGCAAAGCCGACCTACTTCACAGAGAAACGCAATGGGTGGGATCTTCCAGCCTGGCAGAAGGCAACCCTCCACGCTGCACCTTCATCCTGCATCCCCTCCCAACCTGCTCTGCTGCAGGCTCCCCAGCGGCAGGATGGGCAAGCCACTCAAAGTGCCGTAGACATTGGAGGGACTGGACGATCCCTCTGACGGCCAATGGCAAGACACCTCCAGCACTGGAAAACACGCCATTGGCAGGACCGGAAAAGCCTTCCCAACGAGCCAACATAAGTTGCTTAAAAGTGCTTCGGCTAATACTCTTAATAACAATCGCTTATTATCACGAGTAGGCCTCAATGAAGTTACTGTGAAAAGCCCCTAGTCGCCACATTCCAGCGCCTGTTCGGGGAAGCCGTTACGGGAATTGAACCCGCGCTGCTGGAGTTGTTCTGCATTGCAAGCCAGTTATTTAGCCCACTGTGCTAAACCAACCCCTTGCTAAACCATCCCCTTCCTGTCTTCCTTTAGAATTGAGCCCAGCAGCTCGATGCACAAGAACCCACAATCGTTCTTTAAAATATTCATTCATGGGATGTGGCTGTCGTTGGCTCGGCCAACGTTTTCCCTCCCCTCCAATTGCCCTTGAGAAGGTGATGGTGGTGAGCTGTCTCGAACGACTGCACCGTATGTGCACCCACAGTGTGGTCAGAGATGGAGTTCCAGGAATGTGGCCCAGCGACCATGAAGGAATGGCGGGTCCAAGTCAGGGTGCCATGTAGCTTGGAGGGCAAGGTACAGATGGTTGCACTCCCACGTGCCTGCTGTCCTTCTCCCGCGTCACAGAGTCGTAGAGGTCTCCAGCACAGAAAAGGCCCTTTGGCCCATCGCGTCTGCATCAACCTAACTACTCTAATCCCATTTCCCAGCACTTGGCCCCGTCTGCTTTTTCATTGCAAGTGCGCATTTAAACACGTCTAAAATGTTATGAGGGTCTCTGCCTTCTTCGCTCCAGTGAGAAAAGCCCTCACTCCCTCAACCTTTCTTCATATGACTTGCCCTCCAGTCCAGGCAGCATCCTGGTAAATCTCCTCTGTACCCTCTCCAAAGCATCCACATCCTTCCTATAATGAGGCCACCAGAACTGGACACAATATTCCAAGTGTGGTCTAACTAGAGTTTTATAAAGCTGCAGCAAAACCTCACGGCTCTTAAACTCAATCCCCCTGTTAATGAAAGCCAACACACCTTGTTAACAACCCTATCAACCTGGGTGGCAACTTTGAGGGATCTATGTATGTGGACCCTAAGATCCCTCTATTCTTCCACATTTCCAAGAATCCTGCCTTTAACCCTATATTCAGCATTCAATTTCGACCTTCCAAAATGAATCCCTTCACATTTATTTAGGTTGAACTCCATCTGCCACTTCTCAGCCCAGCTCTGCATCCTGTCAATGTCCTGTTGTAACCTGCAACAACCCTCAGCACTATCTACAATTCCACCAACCTTCGTGTCATCGGCAAACTTACTAACCCACCCTTCCACTTCCTCATCCAAGTCATTTATAAAAAAATAGGTAGGAAAATTACTGGAGAGAATTCTTCGAGACAGGATCTACTCCCATTTGGAAGCAAATAGACGTATTAGTGAGAGGCAGCATGGTTTTGTGAAGGGGAGGTCGTGTCTCACTAACTTGATAAGAGTTTTTCGAAGAGGTCACAAAGATGATTGATGCAGGTAGGGCAGTGGATGTTGTCTATATGGACTTCAGTAAGGCCTTTGACAAGGCCCCTCATGGTAGACTGGTACAAAAGGTGAAGTCACACGGGATCAGGGGTGAGCTGGCAAGATGGATACAGAACTGGCTAGGTCATAGAAGGCAGAGAGTAGCAATGGAAGGGTGCTTTTCTGATTGGAGAGCTGTGACTACTGGTGTTTTGCAGGGATCAGTGCTGGGACCTTTGCTGTTCGTAGTATATATAAATGATTTGGAGGAAAATGTAACTGATCTGATTAGTAAGTTTGCAGACGACACAAATATTGGTGGAATTGCGGCTAGCGATGAGGACTGTCAGAGGATACAGCAGGATTTAGATCGTTTGGAGACTTGGGCGGAGAGATGGCAGATGGAGTTTAACCCGGACAAATGTGAGGTAATGCATTTTGGAAGGTCTAATGCAGGTACGGAATATACAGTGAATGGTAGAACTCTCAAGAGTATTGACAGTCAGAGGGATCTAGGTGTACAGGTCCACAGGTCACTGAAAGGGGCAACACAGCTGGAGAAGGCATACGGCATGCTTGCCTTCATTGGCCGGGGCATTGAGTGTAAAAATTGGCAAGTCATGTTGCAGCTGTCTAGAACCTTCGTTCGGCCACACTTGGAGTATAGTGTTCAATTCTGGTCGCCACACTAGAAGGATGTGGAGGCTTTAGAGAGGGTGCAGAAGAGATTTACCAGGATGTTGCCTGGTATGGAGGGCATTAGCTGTGAGGAGAGGTTGAATAAACTTGGTTTGATTTCACTGGGACAACGGAGGTTGAGGGGCGACCTGATAGAAGTCTACAAAATTATGAGGGGCACAGACAGAGTGGATAGTCAGAGGCTTTTTCCCAGTGTAGAGGGGTCAATTACTAGGGAGCATAGGTTTAAGGTGCGAGGGGCAAGGTTTAGAGGAGATGTACGAGGCAAGTTTTTTACACAGAGGGTAGTGGGTGTCTGGAACTCGCTGCCGGAAGAGATGGTGGAAGCAGCGACGATAGTGACATTTAAGAGGCATCTTGACAAATACATGAATAGGATGGGAATAGAGGACCCCGGAAGCGTAGAAGATTTTAGTTTAGGCGGGCAGCATAGTTGGCACAGACTTGGATGGCTGAAGGGCCTGTTCCTGTGCTTTACTTTTCTTTGTTCATTGTTCTTGACAGTTTCGACTAAACAAGCACAAATACACGCACACACGGACAGACATATCAGGGCAGGTGCTTGAGGTGGTTGTTTTTCCACAGGCACTTTGTCTATCGAAACTGAACAGGACGATAGACAATGTATGAACGCTTTTCTTCCTGTCCCAAATACGGTGATCGCACCCACTGCTGGAATGCATCTGGAGACACCACTCCATCAGCTGAGGGTAGGATGTAACCAAATAGGGGTTGTTCTAGTTGGCCAAGTTGGGGTTAATAATCCAATCAGGCGATCTGATTTGAGGTTGCTGCCTTCTGTGCCAAGGCCTAGGGTGGGGAAGGTATGTCAAGACACTGGGCTGGATTCTCCACCGTCGGGATTCTCTGTTTCACCGGCAGCCCGGGGGGTTCCTGACGGCGTGGGGCTGCCCCACAATGGGAAACCCCATTGTCCAGCGGAGACGGAGAATCCCGGGGGCGCGTCCGGGACGGAGAATCCCGCCAGCTGCCTTCCGCAACCACGGGATGTCCCAGAACGCTTTGTAGCCTACAAAGTACTTGTGAAGTTGTCATGAAGGAAACACAGCAGCCGATTTGTACACAGGAGGATCCCACATGTTGTGTTCTGTGATACAACCGTTGTAATGATGTACACCAAACATATAATTGTTTAACTACAAAGATGATTTATTAACAATCTATAAAAATGATTTATTAACAAGCGCCTGGTAAAGATAACTGATGAACTGTAATACAGACGATGGCTACTAAATGAATTCAGTGAATTCTCCTGGAGCTGTTCTGAGTGCGACTGTCTTCTTGTACGGCTTACTACCGACAGGTGGGT